>NW_022631076.1:4769570-5146626 GCF_010015895.1 Lontra canadensis | reverse complement strand
TTCTTCTTCTTCTTCTTCTTCTTCTTCTTCTTCTTCTTCAAGATTTTATTTTTGAGTAATCTCAATGCCCAGTGTGGAACTTAAACTCACAACCCTGAGATTAAGAGTCCTTGCAGCCCCACCATTTTTTTTAAAGAGTTTTATTTTATTTTATTTTTTAAAAGATTTTATTTATTTAGTTAGCTACTTGACAGGGAGTGAGCACAAGTAGTCAGAGTAGCAAGTAGAGGAAGAGGGAGAAGCAGGCTCTCCACTGAGCAGGGAGCCCAATGTGGGGCTCCATCCCAGGACCCTGGGATCATGACCTGAGCTGAAGGCAGACACTTACCCAACTGAGCCATCCAGGTGCCCCAACAGTCCCACCATTTAACCTTGACATTTTGCATGCATGTGCCCCTCCCCTCCATGATAGGACTTCCTAGCTTAGAGACAGGAAACTCCTCTTGCCAGAGTTCTATCCAGTTTGCTGTCTTGATTACATTTTCTTTGAAGAAATCTTTTATCAAGTCTTTGCCTGTTTACTAGCTCTGGTTGCTAGGTGGCCATATCCTATCCTCAGCCAACCCTATGTATCCCCTGCCTCTGTCTTTGATTAGGGTAAGTCCGGAGGCTTCTCAGTGACCCAGAGGATCTCTAACCCTTTTTGAATATAGAAAAATGAGACTTAATATCAAACACCCTCTGAAGGCACATTTCATTCCTGCATATCTTTAATATAATGTCTTGATCTTTAGTGACTTTAATCTCTACTCTCTTCAGCATTATCATTTTCTTTCTGGCTCCGCTGCCCTTTGCTGACCTTACGGAGCCTCCCAGAGAGTTGTCTCAAAATTATCTCACAAACTAATTATGTCAAAATATTTCCTGGTTAAAAATTCCCTTCCAAAAGATATGTTATCTTCTGTCACTGCATCTTTTCCCACTTACTCAGTGGAAATTTCTTTAAAAGTAAATCATCAGAAATATCTTATTTCATCAACACTTGGACCTCCAAAGGAGCTCTTTGCATTTAAAGTTTCACCTGGACCTGCTGATTTTGAATACGGAGGATAAAAGTCAAGTCACGGTGTTCTTATCATAAGAAACTGCCTTGCCAATATTTTAGTCCCACTGAACTGTGTTCTCTGGAGAAAGGGTGTGTTTCTGTGCACGGAGTTGTCCAAATGCCCCAAAGGCGATCACAAACGACTGTGGGAAACCTCTTCAACTACAGTAATCTGACTGAAAATTACAAGGTTTGCTACCAAAGAGGAAAAATTACAATTCTGCATTCAGGTAGCTTGTTCCAGCAAAGTCATCTCTCATGTAACTTTTGAGCTGGCCGTGCTTCTTTTTTGCTATGGAAGACAATGATTGTGGCTATTATTTGTATCATTTTATTAGCAATGCCTTGAACACCTGGTAGCTCTGATTTGTTTGACAGTTGACATGGCATGTTTAAATCGCAGAAAAAATTGGCATATTGGCTGGTAGATAATAATGCAGCTGTAGCTGGGTTTGGGATATTGAATTTCGCTGGCATTGCTACTTATGAAAGGAGAAATAACTCTTTTTTTTCTTGCTTCATCACTTATGATTACAGGGCCCTGCCAGTTGGGGCAATAGAGTCAATGCTGTCTATATATTTTACTATTCTTCCTGCGAGAGGGATCCCTGTCTTGCTGGATCTAGTTCCATTGTTTAAAGGGGGTGTGCTATTATATCCCAGAAATGTATGAAGGAAGAGGAAGGAGAATGTTCATAACTTGAAGCAGAGATTGGCCAGATCCCGACATGTTTCTCTAAATGGAGACCCTGCAGCTGGCTTAGGGAAAGCAAGCTTTGTTCTGGAGTAATGAATGGATTTTCTTGTCTCCATTGCAGCGGTGAGTGAAGGACCAGCCAGCCAACAGCCACCCATGTTGCCCCCAGCACAGCCTGAGCATCCCAGCACCGACGAGGCACCAAGCAGAACCATCCCCACGGCCTGTGTTCGACCAACCCACCCACTCCGCAGCTTTGCTAATCCTTTGCTACCTCCACCAATGAGTGCAATAGAACCGAAAGTCCCTTACACGCCACTCTTGTCTCAGCCAGGTAAATGCCCGTTTGTTCACGTTTGAAATAGCTGTTATCCTCTGTGCCTCTCCTTAAGTGCATGAGGGTTCTGGAGAAGGCGGGATGCAATAAATCTGTTCACCATCGAGGTTCGTAGGACAGCTTGTAAGTATCTGCTTTGGCAAGCAACTGGCTGGTTATAGGTGCCTTTCATTCCTTTGGAAAGTCATTGATCCTGAACACTGCTGGAAACATTCCTGGTTCTTTAGACGGCCACGTGGATCCTAGAATTTAAGGCTAGGCACGAAGACTAGACATAGAGGTACAAAAGCCTGAAAAAAAACCACTTTTCAGAGCTATGCATGTAAACCCATAATTCTGCTTTGTAGCCTTTCAATTGTCGTCTTCCAGAGGTTCTTATTTCCAAGTTCCAGGGCCAGAAAGGAGAAGAATGCAACTTCTTAATTTTAGAAATGACAAAACAAAAACTTGGGTAGGAATTAACATCGCTATGCTAACTGTGATAGCCTGACTTATAAGAAATACATATTCCGTCATTCAGATGATCAAACTAGAGTTCTCATTTATATTAGGTCTTCCTCCACAGTTTCTGGGTACTCTGAAGCTCACAGCTCACAGCTGTGAGCTTAAAATTTCCTTGGTGATAAGTGGATAAAGGAATCCTTAGTTATGTTAATGAATGTGACTTTTCGTGGTTTTTGTTTGTTTGTTTGTTTTCTTGCTTGCTTATGAACATGAACTTTGGTCAACCCCCTCAAGGGTGGGGGCTGGTTGCTAGGAAGACCAACCATGACTAGAGAGTTGGAGCTTTCAGTCTCACTCCCAGCCTCCAGGGAGGGGAGAAGGGGAGGTGGAATCTGCCAAGGACCAATGACTTAGTCAAGCATGGCTATGCAACAAAGTTCCATAAAAATCTCAGAGGACAGGGTTTGGAAAGCCTCCAGGTCGGTTTACATGTGGAGATTTGGGGAGAATGATGGGACTAGAGAGGGGATGGAAGCTCCATGCTCTTTCTCCAGACCTCGCTCTATGTGTCTCTTCATCTGGCTGTTGATTCATATCCTTTATCATACCGCTTAATAAACCGGTAAACATGTTTTCCTGAGTTTTGTGAGCTGCTCTAGCAAATGCATTGAACTCAAGGTGTGTGGGGTGGGGGGAGGGGGTTGGTCCTTGGAACCACCAGTCTGTAGCTAGTAGGTCAAAAGCAGAGGTAGCAGCCTGGAGCGTGTGAGGAGCATCTGAAGTCAGGGGTGAGAGGCAGTTTTGTATGGCTGAATCCTTAACCTGTGGAATCTGTTACTATTTCCAGGTCGATCATGTCAGAATTGAGTTGAATTCTGAGACACCCTGCTGGTGTCTAAGAATTGGTTGGTATTGGTGGGGAAACCCCCTCCCTGCGACATTGGAATTAGGAAAACTAGCCTTAAAGAATGCCTTTCTAAGAAGATCAGTTGGCAGAGATGAGAACCAGAGTCCCCTCTTCCCAATGCAGTGTTCATTTGATTGCCTCAATTGGTGTCCAGTGGCACTAATCCAGAGTTCCTTTTTGTTTCTGTTAGGGATTAGTGGGGAGAGGGAGAGCAGAGAGGGGGAAAAGAAGAGGAAGGAGAAGGAAGAGGAGAAGAAGAAAGAGGAAAAGCAACAGATAGGATAAAAGATAGGCCAATCGATAGATAAGGAGATACATAAAGAACGACCTAGTGCTTAAAATTATTTGAAGGATTAGAATAATTCTTAACAGCCCCAATATATCAAGCACAAGATAGCAAAGTTCAGTGGTCCCAAGTAAGTAGAGGTGGAT
Organism: Lontra canadensis; assembly: GCF_010015895.1. NCBI lineage: Eukaryota > Metazoa > Chordata > Mammalia > Carnivora > Mustelidae > Lontra > Lontra canadensis. The sequence goes on along the minus strand of NW_022631076.1, from coordinate 5,142,764 downwards.
AGACACAGCTGGATTGGCCCATCTGTCATTTGGCAAATATATGTAAGTTTCTGTTATTCAGATCCATACCCACAGCAGCTGTAATCACTGAAATAATTTATAAGGCTCATGATGACTACAAAAGCTAGAAAAGCCACAATTGCAATTATAAATATTATCTAATTTGAAGAACGTTCCTTGTTCCCGGTACCATATTAAGTGATTCATGTTAATGCTCTCTGGTGTTCTGCCTTTGCTGTGGTGTGTGGTATGGATGCTCAGCTACCAGCTAACCCGGGGAGGTGGGATGGAGCAAGGGATGTAGGATTCCCGTCCCTGGGATGTTTGAAGACTGTCCTCTCTGACACATAATTTTGATGGCTGCCATGACTTCATTCCACAGGAAATAGCTCTCCTAACCCAAAAGAAGCCCACACTAGGATTTAAAAGAGATCTATATTGCCCAGACCCCTCTCCCCATCCCCCACATCTATACACTCCACTCACATTATGGGCAGAGTCTGCTACTTTATAGTGCCCTGAAACTATGAGGTCTTTGCTAATCGAGACAAGGACAGTTGGAAGCAAGAGGATTCATTTAATGAAATTCCTGTGTCCCAATCTCAATGCCTGGTGATTTCTGGTTGCACTGTTTACCACTGCAGTACCAACCAAAAGAACAGACCTTGGAGGTGACTGGTTTTCAACCTTTTGTTGAACTTGAGTTCTATGCCTGGCATGCTTCTGCAGACTTGTAACACTACATTTGATCCTCAGAGCAACTTTGCTACTTTCTTAACCCTAGTTCATGGCTACCAGAATGGTGACTCAGTTAATTTAAGTAATACAGTTAAGTCTGCACAACTACTGAGGGATGTATCTGTTCCTATTCTTTTTGGCTATAGCACAGGTTCTGAAGTTTGACGAACTCATTTGCACCTGTTATTTGTGTCTAACTTATTTAGTGACAAAAACAAAGATAAATTATTTAAAAACTTATTACCTCAAATCATTCCAAAACTCATAAAAAGAAAAATGAGAAACATCTGAAGTAACTTTGAGTTGAGGAATACCTTTTCCTCACAAGCCTTCCTCACTCATATTTTAAATGAGGAAAGGTAAGAGGTTTAACTATTTTATGTGGAAGAACACCAGTTTCATAATACCAAAAAACTAGGTGCCAAAGCACTTTAATACTGTTAGCTACTCTCTTTAGTTGGGAGTAAAAATTAACTGTGTTATCACATTGAGAAAAAAAAAAGCTGAAAATAAAATTGTGAAGTCGCTTTTAAAAGAAATTTTACCGTGGCAGAAATATTTGCCTTGGAACACACACTTCAAAATCAACCCATGCTCCAGAGAACTGTGGTAACAAAGAACCCTCATTTTACAAAGAACATCTGACAATAGACAGAACAAAGCCCTGGCATTGTTATTTACTACTTATTGTTTTCTTCCAGTTACAATAATAGAAAAGCGACCTTAAACAAAGTCTGACACAATGTAGCATAAATAAGCTTATTATGTCTTTAAAAGATGGGAAATAGAGTCCTTTCTGCTGTCTCTACACCTGTTCTCTCAAAAAATAAGCATATTTGAAGAACCATTCTTTGATCTAATGCCATGTGGGCAAGATCTCATTTTCTTTTATCTCCACTGTACACTTAAGGGCCTTCTTTTTATTAACTATCCATCTAGTTTTAACTATCATTCTTGTTTTTATTTAAACTGTTTCTTAAAAACTCTCTCTTTTTTTATGTTTTCCAATATCTCTGGGTTTTGGGGGGATTATCCGTTTTTCATGGTTCTCCTTTAAATGCCATCTTCCCCCACTCACCTTGAGGCATATCCTGCCATCACTTTGGAATTATTAAATGTCTTTCCTTTTCATGTTTCTCCTTCATTGTCTCCCTGTGATTCCTGTTCATTTCATAATGTCTTACCTCGTGATTTTCAAATAAGTTCTCCCTGCATTGCTTCTGACACATGGTAAATAGTATGCTTTTAAGAAAGGGCTGATGTTTACTTATTCTAATAGAAAAAGAAAATTAGCAGACTGACAAATGTATTAGCTGTGACATTAACTACATGCTTCTTAGCCTAAAAGATGAAATACTTAGAGCTTTCAACAAATTTTAATTCTAAGAAAATCATTACTTTAGTCAAACTGATTGATGAAGTAAAGTCATTCTCTTGTTGGCTTGAAAAAAAAAATACCTCAAATAATTTTACTTCGGATTTCACAATAAAGGACTGAGTAATTTCTAATGAATTTATCTTTACTTACTGCAAGTAATTACTTTAGAATATGGTAATGTGAGGCATTGCTATAATTTTTAAAGATCACCCCAAATGAGACGCTCCTTCTGCTTTGAAACCGCTTGAATTAGGATCAACGAAGAAGCTCCTTCCCTACTCATATTCCCGTGTGTGGTTTTTTTAAGGGCGGCATCATTGATCTGTGCCTCAGTTGGACTTCCAGTAATACATGTGGAGCTGCGTTCTCGGCGTGTGACGTATAGGGCAGCGCATAGTATGCAGTAACTGTCTCCACGGAGTTGGGGAGACTTTTTCGGTGTTTTTATAATAGTTTAATTAGAAAGTCAACTGGCTGTTATAATGACTGAAATTCTGTCCACCTGAAAACACAGATTTGTTCCTTCATTGTTTTTTTCTTTTTCTTTTCTTTTTTTTTTTTTTTTCCCTTTCCACCTGCCGAGTTAAAATTTAGTTTCCTGGACTAGAGTACTTTATGGTGTTTCTTACAATTTCATCATCCCCTCGTGATAAAGTGGTTCGGTTTCGTAACGCTTCCCAGTGAATAACTGTGCGGTCCTGACGCATTTCAGGAAGGCTACAATCACTGCACTTTGCAAATCACAGATGCGGACGTCTAAGTGATTTGGCTTCGTCCCCTTTCAGGTTAAATAGAAAATGTTTGATGGAGTGTTGCGCTTCTGGCATTATAGATCTGATATAAATTCTACAAAGGGCCAAGATAGGGTGTTTGTTTTTTTTTTTCTTCACTAGTGAAAATTCCTTTTAGCTGTGAAATGATCAGCTGCACTTTAAATGAACCTGGATTAGGAGACCATTTGTCTTCTGAGGCTGTAATTCTAAAGAGAAAGAAAATGTGACCTCTTAAATAGTGACTTTAATACTAACTAGTGACTGTTTTACATCGGCCCCCTGGAGTTCTTGCATCTTTGTAAAGGGGCTCATGGGTTTTATTGCCCTCCATTTACACATTGCGTTTCCACATGTTTTCTTGTATAAAAGCAAAAACCTAGAAGATTCCAATCCTTCCAATCTTCGAGGAATCAATATGTCAGTGGACATGACAAGACCAAAACTCATCTCATTGTACTACAAAATTGAGTTTGATTTTCCTTCTGCAAAATGTGGCATGTGCTTCCATTTGTCTGAGGACTGAGGACAAGGAGTGTGTGGAGGTGGCTGACAGTGGACAGGAAAGGCATTTGATTTATATTTTATGGCTGGTTGGGAAATCATGTGTTCCTACTATAACCTGATCTTTTTGACAGGCCTCATTTCAGTAAATATGCTATCACACAAAACTGCCAATAAATTACTATAACACATTAATACAATTGCTGCATTCCCTGAGCCACTTGTAGGCCACCATAGAGGGTGTTCATCAAGGAGACCGAAGGAGTGTTCCATTCTGCTGAAATCAATCACAGACAGAGGTCATGGGAGAGCAGACATCCTTCCACAGGTGAAACAAGATGGTCACTTTTCAGGTCAGTCAGGTCAAATAAATCATTGGCACAGCCAAGTAGGAGAGATATGTTGATTTGACATCATTGGGACCAATACCATTAATCAAGTCTGATGGGGAAAACGACACTATCTCCTGTTACATTTCATCTCATATGTAAGATCATCTCTGTTTTCATTTATTTGTTTCTGTAGGCAATTCCTTGATGTTCTCCTGTCTTCATTCTTAACAGATTTTTTTTGATAGGTGAAATCTAATTTTATTTGGTCTAGACATCCTTAATTATCCCTTAGGAAAAGTAAGTCAAAATTACCTCATATATCACCAATGTTTGTGACTCTGGAGCCTACTTGGTATTTTAATAAAACATTATTTCCTCTAGTACGGGGTTCCAGTATTTAAAGAGGAAAGAGCTCTTCTAATTGCCTCAAAGGGAGGGAAATGATTGCTAGAGGAAACATTAGAAGTAAGTCATATGACTGGTGTGTCATTTACAAATGACAAAACCAAAGCCTAAAAGACTAAGCAGCTTCCCCAAGGTCAACAATTGAACTAATGGCCAAGTATAAGAATTCAGAGAAATAGAATATTGAAGAGAAACAAAGGATTTTATTTAACTTCTTTGTGATGTGAATAGCTATTCTTAGTTCAACTTCCCCACCCCCACCTCAGGGCCTCTAGGATATTCCTACTTATTAAATATCCATTAGAAAGAATTGTTGCATAGAAGGTAGTTTGATTTATTTAGCTTAGCATTTGAGTAAATGTTGTATTCCTTCACGTAGGCTAGATGGAGGAAAGAAGTTCTAGCAAAAGTCATGACTACCCAGGGACTCGGGGCTAGCTCCCATCTGCTTAAACTCACTTGTACAGCCTGCCAATGTCCCTCTTCAGGACAGTAGGGAGACTGGGACCTGTCATTTGTTGCTTCCAGTACCACACACCACAGGTAGCCAAGGCTTTGGAGTCCAGCAACAAAAATAAAGAAGAATAGAAGGAAGCATAAAGTGAACATAAAAATCAAGGCACATGAGAATATTACTCAGGTTGTGAGTTAGAAAATGTCAGGGTCAGCGAGCATGAAAAACAAACAGCTGGTGTTTCTTTAGAATTGCAAAAACCTGTTGGGAGGACGGAGGACAGTTGAGTCAAAATCTAAGTCCTTTCAACCAAACTTCTGCTCAATTAAAAAGAATAAGAGAAAATATTGCACCAGAAACAGTTATATCAATATATAAAATTGAGTTTACTTGTCAACTTAATGCAGTTAAACTCTGGGGTTAAAGTATTGAGTTACCACCTACATAATCATAAGAGAAAATGAAAAATATCTATTTTTGGAACTTCGTTACCAAGTAGACTACATACATTTGAAACATACAATTTAAGAACGTCCTTGGATTTTACTGGGGAGTGGGTGGCCCGGTGAGTGCCAGAGAATGATAAGGAAAAGGAAAAGGTTGAGCAATAAGTTGTTTTCAAAGCAGCAAACATTCCTTTCACATTTCCTAAGAATGTCATAGGTCACATGGTTAACTCCTGCTATGTAAATTTTGTTTCTTATGAAACATCTTGAGGATCAAAGTGTCTTTTTCTAAAATAAGCTTACGTAAAATTAATAAGGTTAAGGCTTTAGATTTTGCCGCCTTTTATAGTTTATAAAGGACCTTTCCAAATGAATTCATGCCTAGCAGAGAAGTAAGAAGTAAGAAGAAGTATAATCACCATTACTGACACAGAGGGAGACACTCACAGAGGTTGGATAACTTGTAACTTCTCTAGGATCACATGTCATTGTCCTCAGGACCTTTATATAAGCCACAGTGAGCACTCAATAAATATTTGTGGAGCTGATCAGAATAGAATAATAAAGGTAAAAGTCAGAAATTGAATTCAGGTCTTCAATTTCAAGTCAGATGATGATTACGGGTGAAGCAAAGCAACTTGAGAGTTGGCAAAAGGATTAGAAAAGCTGAAAAATTTACAAAGTCACAACCATCTGAGCCTAAGGTATTATGTTCTGAACTACGTATAACATCTTATTCCAAAGCTGAATTAAATTGCATTGAGTGGGAAAACAAAACAAAACAAAAACAAAAACAAAAAAAATGATAATGAAGCCACCACCCCTGGAAAATCTATTCATTAATTTAACATCCATACTACAATGGAGAATGACATCCACCTTCTTCATAGGAAGACGGAGTGTGGCTCAGTGGAAATAGAGTCCTGAGTCTTTCCATTTTGCCAATTTTGGAATGAATTTTGCTCCCCTGAGTCCTACTTACTCTCATCTGTGAAATTTGATAGTCTTTCATCTCTAAAGAGGAATGAAACATATGAAATTCTAGCAGTCTTATTTACTGCAGAAACAAGGGTGGATATTCTATCTGTATTTTTTCTTTGCTTTGTCAAAAAGTATGAGTAAGAGAAGGGGTTTCACTCAAGTAGATTCTGAACTCATAGTGTGCACTGTCAATACTGACAGTAGTTGACGGAATTCCTTATAGTTCACCAATTAGCATCAGGTTTCTGTTCCTTTGGGAGCAAGGGGAAATTTTGAAACAAATAAAGTGTTCACATAAACCTCTGGGTTAATGGAGTATTGAAAATGTGTCGTGAAAAATCTAGCACACTGAAAACAAAAAAATCCCTGTGATATTAAAATAAAGTAAGAAAACCATTGCTGAAACCATTTAGAGCTCTCTGCCTTCGTAATGTTTATAATGTTTATCTTACTGGCAGGGACTTAATGGAGGATTCAAGTGCCCTGTTAAACATCCTGTGTATTTCAAAGCTAGGGTTGATGTTCTTATTACTAGCATCTTTTTATTTACCAGAAAGAAAGTCAAGACTCTCAAGAAAGAATGCCTTATCTTTTGTGGTAAAGGGATTTTAGCAAGCTGCTGTTACTTTCTTGCCTTCTTCCTCTCCTCCTCCTCCTTCTTTTCCTCCTTCTCCCCCCCACCCCCGCTTCCTTCTTCTGCTCCTTCTTCTTTTCTTCCTTCTTCTTCTTCTTTTTTCCTCCTTCTTCTTCTCCTTCTTCTGCTTCTCCTCCTGCTTCTCCTCCCCCTCCTTCTTTTTCTTTTCTCTCTCCTTCTTCTTCTTCTTTTAGTGAAAAACAATGATAAGTAAGCTCTATTGATTTCAAACCAAGAGACATATTATGACCTAATTGCATATAGAGGCTTATAGGAATTAAGAATAATGATATTCGCAATGATACTCTTTTCACATCTATTCCAATGTGCCCTTCTTAAATGTACTTCTTCCCATATCCCATCCTTTTACCCAGTTGTTGTATCTGTGGTCACCTGAGCCACTGAAAGAGCATATTTCCAATTATAATAATGCGTTGACCTAGTCTACCTTTCAAGGTTGAGATAGCTAGTTTAAACTTGTGTTTCAGTCGGTGTTGCATGTAAAATTATAGTTATTTGTTTGTTCTCTTTTCAGCTACTCTTTGGAGTGGTGCCTCAGTTAGTTCTTTGAAATAGGTGGCTTTGTGCATAGGATCTGAGCTGATGCCTACCTCAGGGCAGGACTAAAGGCAGCACAGTGGGGCCATGTGATGAGAAGTATATCCCAATCCCCCGTTCTCTTCTCTGGCAGGAGCCACGTAGGACTGAAAGAGCATTTACAGGAAAAAAAAATATGAAAACTCTAGGACCCAGCTTCCTTGCTCATTGGCTGGGTTAGTGTCAAATAAGTCGCTTAACCTCTTTAAGCTTTCATGTCTCACCATAAATGGTAGAAATAAAATCTAGTGTGGAAAGGGCTTGTTCATGTAAAATGAATTATACTAGTTAAAAATGTGAGCCCTGCATCCAGGAGCTTACGATTTGATATAAGCGGGAGACCACACTGAGGTATAAATTGGTCCTGGTGAAGTCCTTATATTCAGAAGCTGTAGGATCCAGTGGAAGGGGGGTTAAAATAAAGTCTAAGGGTGAAACAAGATCTAACTCCAGAATGTTTTATTTCACCACCTGTGTACCCACCAGAAAGAGGGCTGCCCTTGTACCCTTGCACAAAGAGTGGTGAACAGACGAGAGCAGAGGGTCTGTCTGCTCAGAGCTGTCCGAATACTGTTTCCTGAGTATAGAGAGAAGTGTGGCCTCTTCCAGTTGAACAGGTCTTGCTCTCAAATTATAAATATATCCAACAGGCAGGAAGCTCCCACCAGACCCTTTAAATAACCAAGCGGCATTAAATCACATTCCCTCTCTAATTTCTTAATCTGTTTTTACCAATTGGTATGAGAGCCCATTCTTCAAACCCAGTAAGGATTTATGTCCAAACCGTGTACAGATTTGGTGGCCTTCTCTCTTAGAAACACTGCATTTCCTAAATTGCTTCTCAGGACGAACCAGTTTAACATAACTAAAGCCCATGGAATTTCCCAGACCCCAGCTCTAATATCTGACTTAGCTCTTCCCTGCATTAACTCTCTGCAAAGAGAATAACAGGGCAAGGAAGAATGCAAAGTGGGGAGCAAGAATTGAGCTGTTGAAAGTGGGAAAAAGAAGTTATTTCTCAAATATATGTAAAACATTACTGACATCTTTGTCTTCTCATATATTTTATTTTATTTATTTTTTTTAAAGATTTTATTTATTTGCCAGAGAGAGAGAAAAATTACACACAAGCAGGCAGAGGCAGTGAGAGAAGCAGGCTCCCCGCCTAGCAAGGAGCCCGATGCGGGACTTGATCCCAGAACCCTGGGATCATGACCCGAGCCGAAGGCAGCGGCCCAACCAACTGAGCCACCCAGGCATCCCTTATATATTTTATTTTATTAGAAATATTATATATAGTATGATTCATTTCCAAATGTGATTTGACATTGAGTTTTTAATTCTAAACTCTTCATGAACATGACTCGTTAAAGCCACACTTCTTAAATTTGGCATGCCGGGGAATAACCTACAGATCTTATTAAAACACAGATTCTGACTCAGTGGCTCTTAATCCGTACCTTAGATTCTGCATTTCTAAGAGGATTCCAGAAGATGCTGACACTGCCACTCTGTAGATCACACTTCGAGGAGTGAGGTTCTAGAACATACCACGCGTCCTTCACCTGCAGTTCTTGGAAGAACTCGAGGGTTTTGTAACTCACTTGAAATTACTTTCACCTGTGTATGTGTGTGTTTGTGAGGGAGCACATGCACATTTTTCCCAGCGAGTGCATTTACAGCTTTTGTTAGAGTCCCAAACTGTTCATTATCTATAACAAGTTAAGGACCACTTAACTGGCCACTTTGTCATAATCCTGCATTTAGGCTCAGTTGTGCAATGTAAACAACAGAGTATTTTCTGTTTTGCTTCATTTTGTTTTGTTTTTTAGACCAATCCAAAAACCTTTAGTAAGAAGTAACTTTCTGGAAATTTGAGGCCAAGAGCTGAACACTTTGGCCCTGCTCAAATGAAATTCTGCAAAATTAAGTCATTCATTTTCTTGTGCAAACACCTCGGACCTTAGTGTATATTTGTCAATGCCTGATGAAGGAATTGAATTAATATTTTATTGTCTTAAAAAGGATCCCACTTCAGAAACTGTCTCTTTTTTGTTGTTTTTTTAAGTGAAGACTAATAGATAAGATTCATAACCATCTGTGATAAGTTTTCCCCAGAAAGGGAGGTTCTGTGGGAAACCGAGATGGGTTGTCATTTAAGGAGATCATCAGAACCTGTCCGTGGCATCTCGTGTTCTGGTGTGCAATGGAAAGTGCTTCATCACAGACTGGATGATTACACACACATTTCCTCAAACAGTGACTCATCATACAATGACAATTTCAGATTCATCCGGTGTCATACCAGGGTGACGAGCATATGAAATCAATAAAAAATATTTAAACAATTTTTTTTGGTGGTGATCATGTAAGTGAACCTATATGCAGTGGTAATATAAATCACAGAGAATGGGAGGTAATAAAAGAAATGTTTATTTGAGTAGTGAAAATGTTAGGTTGTATTATATAATATCATCATAAATCATTTATTGGACAATAAATCATTCTAAGGAGTAAATATATGTTTGAGGAGGCTTGGCAATAGTAAAGAGCAGGTGGGAGAGAGGGGAGTTTTTGAAGAAAAAGAACCTCCTTCTCCAATAAATGTTTGAACAAGTCTTCCTCCCTCCCTCCATGCCCCCTCTTTTTTCTCTCTCTCTCCCCACAGATGTCTTTCTTTTTCTTTCTTTTGCATTACAAGGTTGTTTGGTTACCTCCCTCCCTCATATCACGCTTCTTAATTTAAGTGGTAACAGGTCCTATACAAGTACCTACCAGTACCTGAGTATTTGAACTTAAGAAATTATAGATCAGAGAGAGGAACAATGATAGAGTATTGAAAAGTACCATGAGAAAAATGCTTTAAGACTTTTTCCCTCGATTTCTTGATGTTTTTAATCTTTGAGAATTTTCTGCACATTATTTACCTTTCTCCTTGTACTCCTGGGTTAGACAGATGGTACAGGACCCAGTTTCTGAAACTTGTGCCAGTCGGGGGTCATCTGTTGCTCAGGCTCTGTCCCCCTCTCCTCTTCCAGCTCCAGTGCGCTCACTGTCTTCCAGCTGCCACACAGTCAGTCCCTTCTTAGTTAGTTCCTGCATATATTCTTAAATTTTATCTCTTTATTCTACATGTAGTATTATTCTAATGAAATATTGCACATATGGCTTATCTTCCCAAGCCAACATTTAATATGATAATAGACACCAATTTTCAATAGTCTTTTATATCACAATAAAACCTAAAATGTGCTGGATCCCAGTAGATACTCCAGGAAAAAAATGAACTGATAATAAGCATGGTGATTTGCTTGCAAACTTTGTTATCGACAGTTGCCATTAGCAAACACTTAACATGTGAATTTGCTATCTTATATTAATGTTCATAGAAACACAGAGAGGAAAATATTGACTCATGAGGAATCTTGGGATCAGAGAAGATAAAATAATTAATTCAATGTTACATTATATCGCAATGTCAGGGCCAAGAATTGAACCTAGGACTTTCTGAAACCAAAGCCTACTTTTCTGAGCAACTATATAATAATAATACATGTACATAAAAGGACAATGATTATGCAGTTAGTAAGATCACAAATACTAAACACCACATGTATTTTAGTATCTCCCTTAACATGTAAATATATATCTATAGAGAGATTATTTTTTCCAGAGGTATTCTAACACTAATCCTGACAAAAAATACATTCACAAGAGGAAAAGGGAAAAAAAAATAGACTTTGTTTATTTCTATTTTCTCCATGTATTATTTACATTTGCATTAGCTTTTGTCTTTTTTTTTCATTTTCCTTTCCAAATATGTATTGATTACATATTTTTCATACTTGAATTGGCCCAACACATCCAACCAGAGAAAGTTTCATTTCTCATTGGAAGACTAAAATAAATATCTATATAAATGTCAAAAACCCAGAGATACCATGGGCTTATTTATTAGCCCAATACAAAATATCCAATAGCCTATTTTTCACAACTAGCTTCCAATCGTCTTATAGATATGAAATATTCAGAAACTTTGTGCTGAAAGAACATGTCAAATATTCAAAAGTTGTGGAACATTGCATAACAACATATTTTCCTTATAAATAATTTCCCATATATGGACTTGAAGAGATCTTTCTGACCCAGCATGACAAGGATGAGTCAGAATTTTTCATTGACATTTTGTTCCACTGCAAATAAAGAATAAAATCTCAATCAACAATATCTTTGGGGGGAATAGACTATTCTCAGGAAATTGCATTTCTGGATAGCTCAGGGTAAAATACAAATCATTTTATAATAAAAATGTTTATCAGTTGGCAATCCTATGATAGCTATAAATAAGAGCTATGAAGAATGCCATTCTACACAGGTCTTGTCTATAAATCCCACACCATCTCTCCAAAGTAGACCATGTCATTTTATATGCAATGGACCCAGAGTATAGGAGAATGGAATAGCATCTCCAAGGTCACCGTTACTAAAGTGCAGGGACGGCATGTACGGCCAGTTCTGCATGATGGCAGTATTCTTTCCTTGATTGCTGGAGAATCACAAAAGCATACCAGGAAGGACCAGAGTGAAGAAAATGCCAGGGATGAGAAAGTACAACATGTTTTCAGAGTCAACAGGTAACACTCTTTTGTTAGAGAGCATGATTCCTAGAGTAATCACGAGATAATAAGCTAGGAAAAGGTTGGTTAGTGACTTAGGAGAATCAAATCGCAAACTGAGATGAAAATGGAAAGTGTGTAATGTAGATTGATGCAAGTGAGAACTGATGGAGGAGAAAGCGGCAGGACTTTGTCTTCCAAAACAAGAAACAGGCAATTGAGTGAATGATTGGCTATGAAGAATGAGGGGGAAAGTGAGGTGCAGGGTGACTCAGCTGTTGGAATCCTGTGTCCTGAGGAACACAGTTATTAGCAAACAGAAGGAGGGGAGTGAGCTGAGAAGGTACTCCGTGAGAGGAAAGCAAGAGCCTGAGAGAGGGGAGTTTGTTGAGCCAGAAGGGGGAGGGGACCACTCAATGGAGCTAGACTACGGGTGTGGGGAAGTGGGAGGAATTCAAGAGGGAATCACAACTGAAGAGTAGATTAGAGAATCATTTTCAGAGAGGTGAGAGCTTTAGCATGGGATAGATAGATGACAACTCCCAGAGAAAGAATTTGAAGGAAAAGAAAGAAATTTGAAAAATGAAATATGAGGTAAGTCTACATTTTATGAGGGAGTAAATAAAGATGTACTAGAAGTAGAACAATGGTATAATTTTTCAGAAGCTAAGAAGGGAGAGCATTTCAAGGAAAAGGCAGTTTTAAACACAATAATTCCTTGATTCAAAGTTGCCATTGTTATTTTTTTTTCCTTCCAGTATTTTACTATAAAAATATTAAATGCTCAGAAAAATTATACAGTGAACTTCCCTGTACCCACCACCTAGATTCTGTATTTTTGCCTCATGTTTATCCAACCATACACCTTTAATTTTTGATGCATTTCAAAGGAAATTACAGACATCAGTTCACTTTATCCCTAAATACCTCAGCAAGTATATAAAGATGCCATTGCCTTTGGAGCATTCCATTGATTTAGCTGTATAATTTTAAGAGAAAAAATAAAAACTATAAGAATATTGCTGTGAATCCTAGAACTGAGAAAACATAATGCTAACAAATCCTATAGAGAAATTTATAAGGCAGATACCCATTAAGTTGAAAAATTATGATGGTATTTATGACCTTTATGTCTGACATTTATATAGATTGGTGAGGTCAAAACCAGGTGTCTGAGAGAGACATGGTGAATAAATAAATAGGTAATGGGCAAGTGTAGACAACCCCTAAAAGTATAGCAGCAAAATACAGAAAATAAGTTGGCTTCTTAATGGAGAAAATGAAAATGCTTACCTAAGTTACTTTCCTCAGTGGCATACATATTCTTTGGGATGGAAGTGGTGATGGTGTTTAACTTACAGTTGAAAATATTTTTAAATTGTATGATCATTGACATATCTGACCACCTCTTTGAATAAGTAAATTACTGTGAGTTTTTGAAAAGCTCTTGTGCCATGAATACCATTCATGTTGTGCTTTGGTCAGTCTGAGAAGTATACTTGTAAAAGTTAGAAGAGATCGGGTTAGTATGATAGTGTACTAACCCCAGAATGTAATCTGAAAGGTGTGTTTCTGGCCATTGTGTCTTAATATCAGAGTATGTGTCTGTGTGTCTCTGTGTGTGTAAAGGACAGAGGGAAAGAGATAGAGACAGAGAGAGACAAAGAAAGATTCAATGGCTTCTATTAAAAAACAAAACCAGATTTTAAAAATCAAGTATATCGAATAATAAGAAATCTGGGTCTGAATAATCAAGATTATACTAGAAAAACAGAATCCTCTTTGGCATATTGTCTTTATAAAAGGAAATATTTCCAATATTGACAAAATAATTGGTTTTTGGAAAGTAAGAATCATTATATTTATACACCACGTGAAATATACATGAATGCCAACTTTGTGTACTAATGTGGATGAATTTGGGAATGATTATATTCTACACAGAATACATAATTACAGAAGTCGTGGGAGACTAATATCTGGATTTCTGCATTGTTCATGCATTTTACTGAGGTTTACATGAAACAATAGGAAACTTTATGCTGTGTCACTTGTCTTTATGAATTCAGGATGTAGTTTCTCTGAAGTTTGATCATTAGAATATCAGCAAAACTGGGATAATACAAGAGGGGTTTTTAAGCCTAGTTTTGGTGAAAAACAGAATTGACAGTTTTCCTCCTATAGGCACAAAACATCTGAATAGATGAATTGATGGAAATAAAGAACTCAAACCTGTTATTTCTTGTTGCAAATAGACTAGAAAAAGAAAAAAAAACAATTTGGGAGGAGGACACAATTGTCCCTTTCATAACAAATTATCTGAAAATGATCTGGAATATCCATGAAATTAACTGAGAGGCTTCTTGACTTTGACATTATATGCAGAAGAACTTAGGAAGTCACGGTGGACCTGTGAACTTGAGCTGTGGGAGCCTGCCTGTAAACAACACAGGTGTTTAGTTTTGATTTTATATTTTTTGTTTTGTTAATACATGGTCCAGTAACCTCAGAAAAGCAGCCAAAAAAGAGGGGAACCTAAAAGTGCTCTGGTGAATTAATTTCTCAAAATCATAGCTGGTTTTCCTGAAAGCTTTCTTATCCAGAAGTATCTAAATCAGGAGGCAGCTCAAAGGAGCAGGATTATGAGAGCAGAGTCTCTGTGGCCTCCTCTGTTTGTTGTTGTCTTGTTTCCAGGAACAAATCCTACAAATATGATGTCAGCTCTACTCTGTATGAATTAGGCACTGACGTATGTTCTAAAGACAAAAAGACACGTTAGACAATCCTAAGGACAAAAAGACACATTAGACAATGTTTTTGTCCTTGAGGGCCTTTTGTCCATCCTTTTCTTAGTCACCATTTCCCAACATAAATGTTATAGAATGACTATTTATCAAACTTAACTCCCTTTAAAGCCTTCTGTAAGGCTCTCCTTTACCCATTATAAATGCAAAATAAACACCTCCCCTTTATATAGGATTCTTATGGATTCAAAGCCATCTGGGACAATATTGACCTCATGTCTCCAACCCAGTTGTTCACCTCATCAACACAACCTCAGTATTTCCCTTATTTTTGAAGAGAGGTGGGAAGGTTACCAAAAGAACATAAAGCTTCTATCCCCAGAAGTGACATTGAGGTATGTTCCTCACTTTTAAAATAGAATACACATAGAAGACTGAATGTTTTAAGATTGATGCCAAAGCTTACATACTTGAAATTCAGTCACCCATGAGGAATGCCTGAGGCTGTTGTATCTAGATAAATACCCACCCTTTTTGTTCCATATGTTGTTAACGTGAAAAAGTAGACAATGTTGCATATTTCCCATGTACATGTTTCTTATTTTTCCAGAGCCTCAAAAGCTTGTTGTGTGTGAGAAGTATGTACAACTATATACTTCTATTTTCCACCAGACATCCTGAGCCTGTAAAGAATTGTTATTTAATAGTAAATACATGTGACAGTGATATTATGGTTCACACTGAAACTAGACCGAGAGAGGCCATTTCATTTGTCAGAATGGGTCAGGGACCAAGGAGAGATGTGAACCCAAGTATCTTCAAAACTATCCATTTTATCCATATTCTTAAGGGTGATGAAGTGGAAAATGAGTTAGGAAATAGGAAAAAGTAGGCAAGGATGGGGAAATTAATATTGAAATCAAAATCATGCTACCCGTGGCCACTGATTTGACCCGCGGGGCTCCTTTCACCCCATTCCCTCTGCAGCCTATTCCCACATTTCTCACCAAGAATCATTTTACTTGGGAGAACCCTCTGCAGAGAGATGCTAGCAGGAGTTTGCACCTGGCAGTCATACATTATGTACCTAATGAGCAAATGAAATGTTTAATAACTGTACTGTGAAAATAAAGCTTAAAACAGTCAATTCCTGCTGAGGATGCTTATCTACACCTGATGCACGTGGCTGGCCCATCTCAGATCTTCAGCTTCATTTGTATTTTTATCCCCTCAGTGGGTCCTGCTGAGGAAAGTAACATTAAAGCCAAAGCTATGCTCACTTAATTAGTTGTATACCGGTGTAGACCCATTTATTTAGCATTTCAACATCATGTGTTCTACCTAAGGGTCGTCTGAAACACTTCTTCAACATGCACCCTGGGTAGGGGAAAATCTATAGTGGTTTCAGATGGAACATTTGTACATTTAAATTTTTCAATTAACCATGGATAATGTAAACTTGCTGTAATTTAAACTGCCTATTTTTAGTTGAGCTGTCTGTTGTTAGTTTGAAATAAAAAAGCAGAGCGACCATAATTGTTATGCTTTTTATTAATAACTTTAAGAGAAAATGATAGAACTTTTTTTTTTTTAGAAAGTGCCAGTTTAACTCATAAGTTACTGTCATTGAATTTTAAGGATTTACTGGCTGGAGATTTTGTTTGATTCTTTTTTTTTTTTTTTTTTAACCATGGATTAACTAGTGCTTCCTGAAGCTTAAGGAGAGCAAAGAAATCCACATGTAAAGTTTAGTATGGGTAGAGTAGCTGTATTCTCCTTCCTTGTAGAATGTTATAGTTAATAGCTTAAAGATTAAATTTTTTGGCCTTTATAGCTATAAGGAAATCGAGACCCAAAGAAAGTAGGCTGCTGAGCCAAAGTTACAAGACTTTATGACTTGGTCTCTGAAGTCCCAGGTTAGGACTCTTCCTCAATATGTAGGTATTTATTTAAACACACATTCTGTGCCTGGAATTTATTGTGTAAAAAATATATATATATTTGTACATATATATATGTATATTTGTACATATAGATGTATATATATATTCTACTATATATAGTATACATATATATTTGTATATTTGTACATATATATATGTACATATATATATATATATTCTACTATCATGGGAAAAAAAAGTAAATAATACAGAAAATCACAAACCTTTTGTCATGAAGACCAGCTTGGTCTTCAGGATTGGGGACCCCTCGACTCTCAAGGGCCTGTCTGTGAAAGACAATTTTTCAGAGCCACGGTGCCAACCCTGTCACCACTGACTTGCTGCCACCCTCAGCTTTGTTCACATCCTCTCCAAAAGTGACACAGTGCTCTTGTTCACACCTGAAAGTTGTTCTTCATATTCTGAAGTGATCACAGAGGATCATGACTGCCAGGTTAAGATTATATTAAATTGGTGGCTGAAAGCTATGAAAAGAATTCTTTAACTGCTGTCTGTCTTTCATTTGCTTTTGCTTTGATATATTGCTCTGATAAAACTTGGGGAACTTTCATTGAAAATTTTGTGTGTGTGTGTTTAAACCAGTCATTAACATAAGCTCAGTTCTCCCAAAGCAAAGAAATAAATATGAAGACTTCTCTGGTGGTTACTCCCTAGATCTACAAAGAATAGGAAAAAACTCTCAAAAGCTCTATCATTGCTCAACATTGAAGAACAGAAGTTTAATTCCCTGGTGTAAATGCTCTTTCTAATTCTTACTGTTCCCATTAGTTCTTTAGGAAGATAGGATGGTGGTTCTCTTTCAGTGAGTCAAAACATAACTGGGCCCAACAAAGGCTACCATGCCTTAAGGCGGCCATGATGAGGAATGAGTACACAGAGACTGGGGTGGGCGGTGGGGACCAGGGCCACAAGAACAAAGCTGGCTTTTAAACTGGTTTCTGAGGACAGTGTGAAAAAGACCAAATTGGGGGCGCCTGGGTGGCTCAGAGGGTTAAAGCCTCTGCCTTCGGCACAGGTCATGATCCTAGGGTCCTGGGATCGAGTCCCGCATCGGGCTCTCTGTTCAGTGGGAAGCCTGCTTCCCTCTCTTTCTGCCTGCCTCCCTGCCTACTTGTGATCTATCAAATAAATAAATAAAATCTTAAAAAAAAAAAAAGACCAAATTGCAGCAGAGGAAATGTGGCAATGACAACCCCGACCCTGTTACTGAAATCTAGGAAGGTTCAATATGAAGGAATGGCCTCAAATTAAATGGTGCCCCAGCAATCACAATTCATCAGTAGGTGAGAGGCAGCAAGAGGTTCCCAGTGTCCTCTTCAGATTGCACTGAGCTCCCAGCTGCCACTTGCTAATACGAATGCTAAGTGATTACCCTGCTTTCTCTCTTGGTCATAGCTCATGCCATGAGACTGGTGATTTTCTATAAAGATGTTTGCTTGATTTCAATGGTGTAGAAAATGGATTCCGAATTTTTAAAAAGATTGTATTTATTTATTTGACAGAGAGACAGAGAAAGAGAGAGCACAAGTAGGCAGAGTGGCAGGCAGAGGGAGAGGGAGAAGCAGACTCCCCACTGAGCAGGGAGCCTGATACAGGGCTCGATCCCAGGACCCTGGGATCATGACCTGAGCCGAAGGCAGCTGCTTAACCGACTGAGCCACCCAGGTGCCCCGGATTCAGAATTTAACCAGAGGGGCAAGACACTGGTACGGTCTCCAGCATAAGATGAAGGATTAGAGGCATGATTTCTGGTCCTGTGGAAGGATGGGGATGCAGACTAGAAAATCCAGATGGGAGCCACTAACACATAGTGAACTACAAGTACATAAGTAAGGAGAAAAGCTCACCATGGGGAGCTTTTAAGGACCCAGTGTTCACCATTGTCCAGGCTTGAAACATTGGTGGTTCAGAGTAGAAAATGCTGAAATCTACCCAAATGCAAACATAGCATAGGAACAGAGTTAATGCCCACCCAAAACCATGCGCATCAGCTTTTGAATAGAGCATGTTTTCATAGAAGTCTTTGTTTTACAACATCTGTTCCCATTTACTAAAGGGCAGTTTTGAAACCAAAGTTATCTTTTTGGCTACCGGTAACTCTCCTGGGAAATGTCGCTCATAGTCATTTCTTAATTCCCCATCCAGGAAAAGGAGAAAAAAATATTTAAGACCATAAAGTACCTCAGAAAAACCCTGCTAATGAACTCTAAAAACTTTTCAAATTCTTCCCCTATACTGGAATTTTATTGAAATTAATTTGACCTTCATCCTTTGATCTCCAGGGACCTTGGTGTTCTGTTCAGCAAAATAAAGAGGTTACTAGATGAACTCCAAGAGCCCTTAAGGGAAAAGCATTCTGAATTTCTTTGAATCTGTGAATATTACTTGAGAAAAGGCAGTCACTTGAGGTTTAAACACTCTGTGTGGTCTTTGAAGCCAAGACAATGTCTTTAGTTCTTTTTGTAAAATGCAGTGTTTTGTATATTGTTCAACACTCAGTAGGCTCCGAATGTGTAAGTGTTGCCTGGACACTAGAGAAAATCAATTATAATGATCTTCTTTCTAATAGGTCTGAGTTATGGTACTCTCTAGGCATACTTGCATCGTACTATAATACTTTAAGTATTTTAGATACAGTATAATACACTGTGGCTCTGCCCAAGTGTTTAGGATCCAGTACAGAAAATACAGCATTAAAATATACTTTTATAGAGAAAACTGTAATTTTTCCACATTCAAAGCTACAAAAAAGATAGTCAAATAAATAGGGAATTTTACAGAACACTCTAAAACAATCTTTATCTTTGTATGTTTCCTGACACCAGGAGAGGTCAATGACATAGGCAGAGCTTATTATTTCCTACATACTTATGTAATTATATAATATTATTTCCTACATATTATTTCCTACATAATAAGCTCTGCCTTTGTCATTGACTTCTCCTAGTGTCATTCTCTTTGTATATAACTATGTTAAGGTGAATTGATTTAAAATATGCGTTAGATATATACTGCATGTGTTTAAGAGTTAAATTGTCAATTTTTCAGACATAATTTAGTTTATTAAAAATTTTAAAGCTGGGGGAGTCTGGGTGGCACAGTCCATTGAGCATCTGACTCTTGGTTTTGGCTCAGGTCATGATCTTGGGGTCATGACATGGAGCCCCACGAAGGGGTCTGAGCTCAGTGCAGAGTCTGCTTGAGATTCCCTCTCCTTCCTCTGCCCCTCCCTCTCGTGCTCACTCTCTCTTTCTAAAATAAATACATAAATCTTTAAAATATATATATAAAATAAAAATTTTAAAGCTAAAACTTTTTTAAATAAAATAGATTTCATAATCAAGAATACCTAAGTCAAAATTGGAGCAAAAATAAATACATAAAAGCTATGTACAGAAATCTGTGTTAGTTTTTAAAATGCACCGACTCAAATATAGGGAAGGAAGAGGTAGCTCATGGAATGTTCTAAGAGAAGCAGCTTTCCATGGCAATAAAGTTTAACTCAGGTTTAAGCAGAACATGGTGAACATTCTAGAAGGGAAAATAAGCATAACTCAGGAAATGGAATTCAAAGTAGGGGTTCAATAGATTCTCAGGGTTCACCAGCCCTCTATGAAAATTCCTCTTTAAACTTTGTGCTTTCACTTCAGTGATTATCTACAATATTAATGTGAATTACACATATTGGAGCATCTGGAGAGGCATTTTATATCATCACTTTGCCAGGGGTTTTTTAGTTCCTGCCTCTGTATTTGAGTTTAGAACCAAGTTAACTCCAGGAGTACTGCATTTCTAGTCGGAAGCTACAGAGAAAATGATAGAGGTAGACTTGATATACAAAGAGTTTGTTCACATCCAATGAAGACCAGCCAGCATTACATTTTCCGGAAGAAAGAAGGTTTTCCTCTTAATTCAACCAGAGGAAATTGGTAGTCTTAAACTGAGCACATAAGACAAACCCAAAATGACTTTTGCCATAGCAGTCTGTACCCATTTATATGGGTGTTTTGTTTTAGCCAAACCAGCTCACCCATCATATTAAACTAAGGAGGGTAATCCCAATTGTGCTATTTTTATCGGACTTTGCTATTTAATTTTAAATGTGCTTTGGTCTTATAGTACAGTATAAGAATTACAAGTTTGTAAAAGCTAGGCCGTATGTTACGCTTGTATATATTTAAATAACACTGTAATAAAAGTTTAAATCAATGCTGGAATTTATTAGAATGTTGTTTTCCCCTTTATGTTAAAACCCAATTCGACCATGAGAAAATACAAAACAATATAATAGTTTCTATCCTAAAGTTACATATAGTCTTTGAACTAGATTTCATGTTCTTTTTCATTGCTTCTTCAAAAGGCTAACTTAAATTGCATAAGCTAGATCAACATATTAATGGTAAATCCTTAATTTGCTCAGTGGCATTAGATAGATCTTGGTACAAACCTGCCTGCCCTTTCCTAAATGTGTGAGGCTGGGTAAGTTACTTCATTTCTTCTCTCCACTTCAAGATACTCATATGTGAACTGAAAATTCCCATAATGTTTTGTCAATTAAATATTATTAGTCGCTTGCCCTCTTTGAACAAGTTATAGGGACCAGCCCCTTTAATTACATAATCTTATTTAATCCTCACAAATTATCATTTCCATTTTACAGAAGAAGAAACAGGCCAAGGGAAGTTAGGTCAGTTGACCAAGGGATTACATGGCTAGTACACAGTTGAGAGTTCCAGGATCTGAATGTAGACTAGACTGATAAATCCCAAATTCTTCCCCACTATGTTTTTTGGCCTGAAATGATTTAAAGTACTTACCATAGGTCTGGAGCTTATAAACACTCAGTAAATATTTCCTCTCTTAAAGAAAATGATTCACATTTCTCCTGTTTCTATATTTCTTTTCATCTGAGCTACCAAGAACTTAAGATCACCCTCTAGTGATAAATCACTCCAACTGCAAACTTTGGAAGTTTAAAAGTGAAAGAATATAAGTATGAAGGAATTCGTGCTAGGCCAAATAAATATGAAAGTATGAGAAAAGGTGCTATGTTATGATTTATCATTATTTTGCCTAGCATATACCCAATTGTTGACCTCTTAGACTGTTCCCATTATTTTCTTCCAATAAACAAATGCCCACAATTTTTTTGATTGTAAAATAACCTCTGAGTTCTGTTAATTAGAATTAAATTTATAAAACTATGATCAAAACAAAACATTTTCCCCAAAATATGTAGTAATAGACCATTGGGATCATTAGAACTCAAATGTCATTTTTGATGGTACAAAAGAACTCAAACAAACTTCTTTCCATGATTTAATTCAGTACCCTCTGTGCTGAGGTTTTGGTTACAAAGCTAAGAATGACAAAGTCCGTTCAGTATGTGAGGTATACTAGCTGATTCAATAAGCCTTCATAAAACCTTTGTTTTATGCTATAAGGACAAATTATATTACTGCTATAAGCTAAGCAGGATTTATAAGCAAATTTCAGACCCATAAAGAAAAGGTATCCATTGTTTCTAACAGACAGAAATGTCATCTAGTAGAAAGTCAGCAATTCCTACAAATTATTTTATTGAGAGAAGCTATACTGATCACAACAGAATAATATCTTTTTTTTTCCCCCAAACTGAATGAGGAGTGAGATTCTATGAGTTTAGCCAGTAGGACTTTATTTTACTATGACATCTAATAGTCATATATAGATCAAGAGTGACCATCTCTTTTAATGGGACAAATATTCCTGTTAAACAATTTAGGCTTTATTTGGGCAAGCTAGCACAGGGCTTTTTGGCCCAAAGCTGGGACAGGCACCAAATGAGTTCCACTGACACTTTGTAGGGCGTGATGAACAGTCTGGAGCTCCCAGGCAATCTTTCACATTGTGATTTGGAATCCACTTGAAATTACATATGACTGGTGGAGCGTCGTCTGGAGAGGTCTAATCAGAATTTGTCTTCCATTCAGTAGAAATAAAATGAGCCCATTCATTGTATCATAATTCATCTCTATACTCCAGAATGAACAATAACCCAAAATCAATGCCAACCCACTGGAATTGGCTTCCACGCTTGAGAGATTGTTCCCCAGAATGTTTTATACGTCACTTTCCTCACTCTGCATTTTCTATTTCAGGGCCTACTCTTCCCAAGACTCATGTTAAGACAGCCTCTCTTGGGTTGGCTGGAAAGGCAAGATCTCCTTTGCTTCCTGTATCTGTGCCCACAGCCCCTGAAGTATCCGAAGAGAGCCACAAAGCAACAGAGGACCCAGCCAATGTAAGGCCATCCTTGAAATTTATGCTGCATCAGGTGAAACAGTGACGGCTGCTATACTTAAAAAGCAATCTTAAAACTCAAGCAGACGACTAAAGAATGTGTGACTTTATATACCTACACATCTATATATGTCTATAGATGTATATATGTATTCCTTGCAATGAGTTGAAATACCTCGGCATTTGACTACATATAGGATGATTCTTTTAAACAAACAAATAATAATAATAATAATAATAACAAAAAGCTATACTCTGAAGACTTTTCTGAAGTTATCAGACGTGTCACTTCTAAAATCATACAGTAGCCTAGACATATAGAATCGAAAAGCAGAAAATACAAAGTGAAGAAATGAAGGAAGGAGTTTAAGAGGAAAAAAGAGAAGGAACAGACATATTTAGGAAATAAGAGAAAATTTAGTTATTGCAGAGAAAACATTTGCTAACTGGAGGAAAAAATTAAAATGTGATCAAATTAGAAAACTCAGAAAGATAGTCACTGGAGACCAAAAAAAAATCTGAATTTTGAGAGAGCAAAACAGTTCTCCCAAAAATGGATTATAAAAGAGATTTGAAGAGATGTTGCCTAAAGGCAGAGATTTAGAAAACTTTATAGTGTTTCTGAATATAATTCAAGAGAAAGTATTTAAAAGGAGAAACAAGAGCTATCATATCATGTACATTGAAAAATCACAGTGGAAGGGGAGATAAAAAGATGAGAAAAACAAATTAGAATCATCTCATTTGAATGAACAATAAATTTTTTCTTGACTTTATTGTTTTCGGTATTGCAAGGACAAGGTATTTTAAGGACATGGAAACCAGGGAATCTGGATATCTGTATGTGTGTGAATGTTTGGCAGAAGTATATTATATGATTAATGTATGTTTTGTATACTTTAAAAAGATTCAAACTTATAGGAACCTATTGCACTACTTTGTCAGGATTTGGCTAGTTAGTACAATATTCATTTAGTTTTAGGGTTGTTGGCCATATCTCGTCATTTATGTAATATATCTCATCTCAAAAGGAATTATGTCAGGTAGCCCATATTTGTATATAAGGTTGGTCCTAAAGAGCGACAACCAAAGCTATAATATTAAAAGCAATAAGATTGTATGTTAAAGGATACACAGAAATAGGGAAAATAAACTAGATCAGCACTGCCCTATACGAATATAATGTGAACTATATGTGTAATTTTAAATTTCCTAGAAGCCACATTAAAAGATGTAAAAATAAATGATATTTTAATACTATCTTCCATCTAACTCAGTATTTCCAAAATACTATCATTTCAACATGCAATAAATACAAAAAAAACTGTCAAAAAGATATTTTACATTTTCATACTAAGTGTTCAGAATCTGGTGTGTATTTATATATATATAAAAAACATTTCAATTCAGACTAATCACATTTCAGAAATCCAGTAGCTGCACGATGCTAGTAGTTGCTGTGTTGGACAATGATAGCTAGTTAATTTAAGAAAAACAACCCAAACCACAGTTAGGAAACAAGCTACCAACTGATCACGTCCCTTCAACCTCTCCCTTCATATGTAGACCAGTCTTTGAGCCAAACTGGCTACTTTTCCTTCCCCATTAAGCACTGGAGATTATGTGGTATATGACCACTCATTGGTATGCAGAGATTTCTATAAAAAGGAACCATTTTCAGCATATTTAATATCATGCATTCTGAGCTGTTCCCTTAGTGGCTAGAGTGAGTTAGTGCCCATCACTCAAATACTCTCCAGTGGTGTGCTCTGGTGATCAATGGTATTTATTTGGTAGGATTAGATACACATTCTGACCAGGTAATGAGTAATGCTTTCTATCCTACACAGAGCTACGACTCAGGTCTCATTGTTTCAATAACTTAATCAAATTAGTGACCAAGAATAATCAAGTAGGACAGGTTTGTATTAGTCAGAATAAAGAGTGTGTTGAGAAAAGAAAAGAAAAACTAATATTTATTGAGCAGGTAATACCCACCAACACTGACTGATTGAATCCTCCCAGTATTAAGCTGAATACTTGCCTCATTGAATCCTACACAATGAGGCAAACTTGTTACTCCCATTTGACACATAAAGAGACAGACTCAAAAAGAGCAAGTGTATGAAAGAGCTGGGATTCAAATCAATACCACAGCCTTATTTTCCCCACTGGCTAGCCATCAGAATTACTTGGGAAGTTTAAAAAGAGAAAGGTTCTATGGGGTGCCTGGGTGGCTCAGTGGGTTAAAGCCTCTGCCTTCAGCTCAGGTCATGATCCCACGGTCCTGGGATCGAGCCCCGCATCGGGCTCTCTGTTCAGCAGGGAGCCTGCTTCCTCCTCCTCTCTCTCTCTCTCTCTCTCTCTGCCTGCCTCTCTGCCTACTTGTGATCTCTGTCAAATAAATAAATAAAATCTTTAAAAAGAGAGAGAGAGAGAGAGATTCTAACTATCTTATATTAACTGCATCAGAATTCCTGAGGACAACAATGGGGATATCTGTTCCGTGATAACTAATGATCTTATATTACTAATAACCTGATTCTCGTGGCTGCCAGTAAGAGTTCTAGAGACTATGTTCACTAACACTTCCAATATTTCCTCAGTTCAACCTCTTTGTTGTATCCACCAATCAAATGTGCTAGAAGATTGCCTTTACAATTATCCATATAGGCAACTCTGGTTTGGGGTGAGAATTTTGTTTCTACGTACAAACTGAAGTCATACTCCTCGGGCCTTTCATTGGTCAAGGCAAACAAAGCCCATCAAACTTCCACACACAAAAATATACCTACATTGTGTTATGAAAAAAAGGGACATGGTGATATGCATCCTCTTCAGATCCTGCTGGGTGACCCATAGGAAAGAAAAAGGAGAGTAACACATTGAACATGTACCATGTGCTGGTTACTACACAGGCCACAAGGTGCTCAGGATAGCTATGAAATAGATGACCACCCTCATTTTATAGCTGAGAAGAGCTGTGGATCAGAGAGGCTCACTAACTTATCCGAAACCACACAGTTCTCTGCTGGTAGATAGAACTTGATGTGAAATGAGACTTTGTTTTTGTTTTTGTTTTTGTTTTTACTTTAAAGCTTTTTCATCAACACAGGGATGGTTAGTGAAACATGAGGCAATCATTCCTCTCATCGCCGCCTCTTTCATTACCAGCGTCTTCATTCAGTGGGTTATATTCTGAGCACAGACTCTTGCTTTGGCTGTGGGCCACTGTGTCATGCTTGGTAATACAAAGTAAACCAACTAGATGTGGCCACTGCCTTTGTAAAAGGGGGTATCGGTGCTCACCTGTCCTGACTCTTTGTTCTCGTTCTTTCTGCAGGTATATGAACAGGATGATTTGAGTGAACAAATGGCAAGCTTGGAAGGGCTAATGAAGCAACTTAATGCCATCACAGGCTCGGCCTTTTAACACATCTTACCCAGTTGATGAGGTGTATTTTCCAGGAACTTTGCAGCATACCAATTACCCATAAACAGCACACCTGTGTCCAAGAACTCTTAACCAGTGTACAGGTCAACCATCAGGACCATTCAGTTATAGAAGATCCTGAAGCAGTTCAGAAGGACTAAGCATCCCTTCCTTCATAGGCATCAGGAATTTCACAGTGATTACCATGGGGTCCCTACACAAAAGCAAAGATACATCCTCACTGCAATGTCAAAGCTGAAGCTGCTAGCCTAGTCCTTGGTCTTTGCCACTGCAGTGACCACGCTGTCATAACTAAGGTTTGGGTTTTCCTTCACGGAGGCCTGTCATTTCCTTTCTGTGTAGGTCTAGTCTTACAAAATGCAAGTGCATTACCGAAGCCTGTACCATGCCATCGCAAATCAGTGCAAGCTCATTATTTTGTTTTCAACTTCAAAGTACAAAGCACCCACGGAAATTCTCTCGCTACATAGCACCAAAGGATTGGATGTTTTCTTGACAGCACAAAAAGTAAATAAACAAAAGGCAGTGAATGCTTATGCTTTGTAACTCAGACATTCGTCTTGCACAAGTGGTGGATATTAGCCAGTGGCTGTAAAATTCACCCATTTTAGCAAGTATTTGTAAATCCACCCTTGGTTAATATTTATGTCTGGAGAATAGGAACATAAAAATCTGCAACTAGGGGCATCCTGCCAGCAGCAGTCTGTTTCCTGAAAGAGGATACAATATGCAATCTTCTCAGACACACGGTAATTACATGCTTAAACTTGTAATAGACACTTTTCAATTTGGGTGGCTTTTGTGCCATATCACACTGTGATGATATTTCAAAGCTTCACTGTGGCCATCTTCCTCAGAAGTCTGGCCGGAAGAGCTCCCCTCCCCCACTTCATCCTGTCCCTCCCTGAGTTTTTCTTGGCAGCCAGCCTTGGGCAAGGTGGCCAGATTCACATACCTCTTGGCCTCCTGACCATCGTCCCTGTCACCCTCTGTGGAATCGGCAGACTCCCTGAGAACAGGCCCTGAGGAAGGGAAGGAAAATGGAAGGCAGTTTCAAACAGTACCCACTCTTCTGTGATGTCACTTCCGCCAACAGGCTCCTCACTGACTCAGAGGAGGCAGCACTGGTCATTGGCGGCCACCAGGCCCTGTTGTCAGGGGAACCTTCTACACTATGCCTGCCCAGAGTCAGAGAGGAGCAGAGGGGAAGGTGCCGCTTAACCCTTCTGAGGCATTATAAATCCAGTGGCTGCTTTTCAGAGCTGCATCTTCATTGTGAACTAGAATTTTAAACTTCTAACACCATGTTTATCTACGGCTTGGAACTAGGTGAAATTAAGAACATTTTGTGTGCACCCTTTTAGTTTCTGAATTTCCAGCTGCATTTGGAGTTAATCCCTGTTTATGCAGCTGAATTGCCAAAAGGGAGCTAGTTTGCATATTTATCAGTTAGGCAACTTGAAAACCCAATAAGAGAGTTTCAGCTGAATTATTCCTTTCAGCTCTGTCTTTGATTTCAAGCTTGAGTAGGTCATAATTTTAAAAGAGCATGGAAGGGATAGGATCTTTACAACCTAATAGCTCCTTTTATTAGGTGGGTAATTATATATGAATCCCTGAATAAAATATTTTGAGCAAAATGGCACTGTAACAGAAGTAATAATTCAGATTATTTTTTTACAGTTTTATGTCGGGAAGGAAATCTGATGTCAAAGAGAGGGCTTGTTCAAATGGTTCATTAGAAAGTCCGGTCCATTTGTGAAATTGTTCCTTCAACAAGAGTGCTTATTCAATTTGCTAAGATTTTATTGAAGTTCTTCTGAAGAGCTATGTGACGTTATTCTGTGAGGCAGATGACTCTTCTTCAAAATCTGGGCACTTGGGTAGACAACCCTCCACTGACCAGGAACAAGGCATTTCCTAATATAATACTGAATCTTGCCGAAATAATTCATGACTTCAGAAAATGTTCACTAGGCTAGCTTTATCCTCTCGAGGTCCTAGAATGCCCCCCCCATTTCTAATACTAATAAGGGATACTCTCTGATGGTATTTGTTATCCAAGGAATGTCAGCTTGAGTGCTCTGTTGGGAATGGGCTACAAATCTCAAATTTCAGATTGAGTCACATCTTCAATCTATAGACTGTATTTGGACAATCAAGAGAACTATCATTCTTCACAAAATCCTCGATGACTCTAGTCAAAGTCACAGACCTTAACAAATAAAAGTTTTTAAAACTACATGAAAATATGCATTATTTGTTTTCAGCAAGAAGTACATTTCTGGTGCATGCTCTTGGAGCTTTCCTCATTAAAGAAATACAATGGTTTATTTTAGTAATTGGTAATGCTAATAACTCTTTGCTTCATGCCTCAAAGATATAGTAGAATCCATTTAAATTCTCTCAAGAGACTCTTGTTTGCTTTACCCAATGATTTTAATTTTCAATGACTTTGCCACAACTTTTGTAAAGCTCTGCTCCCTACTCAGAGTTCACATATGTATATTGCCTGCTCAAGTTTTCAGGTAACTTTTTAATTTCCCAGTCTTCTGATCTGTTGACAAGAAGCAATCTGTGAAGACTGCAAGATAGCCTCTATTTTGTTCCTACTCCGAGCCTAGTTCATAACATGCAGGGCTCTTTAAGCTCATAAATCTCTCTGACTCCCATAGGGCGATACTTGACAGCCAACCAGCAGTTCTGCCACCAGGATCATTTCTCCCTGAAAAAGAAGAAAATAAAACTTAGCAGGGTATGCTCAGGCCTCCCCAGCACTGGGCTGAACTGTCAGGCAAGAGCCGCCTCTTGAAAAAGTATATTTTTCTTTTGTATTTCATACCGATGAGAAAGCTATTTTTCTTTCCTCTAGAAATTTCTGCATTTGTTAAACTCACAAAAATGCAGACAGCTCAAAATGCATAAGGCATATTTGGAGGACGCTCTAGCCAAAAGTTAAATATTTCTTACTGATTCAGATTCAGTTTGAAAAAAAAAAGAGAATCCTGCATAAAAATTCATACATATAAAGAGTTACCTCTTTGTAAAATAGTGCTATAAGCTTCCAGAATATGTAAACAATGGAACTTCACTTTTGGGTATTATAAAATGCACACTCAGTTGAACAATCTGGAATAAAAAAAAAATTAGCAGAGAGAAACAGGTCAAGCCAGGGATATAAGAGGTGAATTTATTGGAAGTTTCCCGTGAGGGATTGGATATAACATTGTTCTCTTCAAAATAAGGGGAGCTTGAAATGACACATATGTTTGGTCCTCTGCCTCAGTAGGAGCTATGAAGGGAGAGTGGCCCAGCATTCATGTGTCATACCCATCAATATATGGAAACTTTAAAGTTTGGCACTCATAGCTTTTCCAATAAAGAATCTCTAAATATAGACCTTTCTGGAAAACTTCCATAGTCTGTGTTTGGAGATGGTTGCTCATTCTTACCCACCCTTTTGATACATCTATCTGTTGACTTTATTTAGAGGAACATCTAAAGTCTTCTCCAATTTAAGAGAGGGTTTCATATGGCAGCTGGACTATAACTCCAACAACAACAAAAATGTCATCTCTAAAGAAATCA
Source organism: Lontra canadensis (assembly GCF_010015895.1). NCBI lineage: Eukaryota > Metazoa > Chordata > Mammalia > Carnivora > Mustelidae > Lontra > Lontra canadensis. Next base: position 5,112,877 of record NW_022631076.1, on the reverse strand, counting down.
CCTTACCATTTCATATGAAATTGTATCCCAGACTCCGACTTCTTGTGGTTTTACGATTTCCATCTCTAGTCCATAAGAGAGAGAGAAATAGAAAAAATTCCCTAGTTTTATGTGTGTTTAGAAAAAACAAAATCATCTAAATTTTCTAATAGATGTGAAACAAGGTTGCTTTCCCTCCCTCAATCAACTAGTTGACTTCATACAATCGCTGAGTGTCCTGGAGGCCAGAGGCTAGCATTCCTCGCCTGTTCATAACCATAATACGATACAGAGCCCATAACCTAGGAGAGCTTCAGAACCAGGCATACACACACATCTGCCATCTCTTTCTTTAAAACTACTTTCAAAGCAACGTTTCACTTTTCTATTTTGTCTATTTCTCTAGTGACTTTCAGAAATCACTTAACTATTGCACAGAAGAGCTTTTCACAGGATTCCATGGCTTTAAATTACACTAGCTACTTAGAAAATCATAGATATTTTGTGTGATAATCCATCCCAATGAAAAATATGCATTCCCGTGCCTCAGTGTACTTTGCTATACAAATACCTGCTTTCAAAAGGTAATGATGGAAAGAAATGCCTATTTTCCTGGTCAGTGAGGTTGCAGAAGAGACCAATACCATGCCCATATAAGCAAATAAATATTACTTCTGGGCTCTGCATTGCCGCCCTTGGGTAACGTTCATTGGCGACTTCTGGCTGCACTCTCTGAAGGATTTCTTCTCCTGCTCTCAGTAGAGAGCCTTTGTACTTGTCATCCTATAATTTTTTGTTGGCTGGAGAGCAACAGCTAAACTCTGCAAGATGTCACAGATGCATGGGCCAAGGGATCTCATTGTGTGCTGAACGTGTTATCTTCAGAAGCAAGAAAGGAATGTTGGAGAGGAGGAGAAAGGCTGTTTTTTATTATTGTAGGGTAAACCTGACAATTCTGACCTTGGTGAATTGTCAGCTTGTTTGGGGGATGGGTGGGTGGGTCCGGGGTGTACTTTTTATAAGTGATATTTAATTTATTATTTAGAGTGGCTTCTTTTTGGATAATTTATGATAAAAAGGGAGATCTGGTCGGAAATCTAGATACGGCTATTAAAGCTGCAGTGTTCCATATCTCAGAGGGACCACTTTGGAAATGAATTTGTCCATTGCTGAGTATGAGGATGCGTCCAGGCAAAGCCTCCACTGAAGCAACATCATTACCACCTTCTCCCTTTCCAGGGTCATTCAAACAAGATAACACCAAATCTAAAATATTCTGCTAGCATTTTACAGATCAATGCTACTCATTCTCTCAAAGGGCTTTGCAATTCAAATTGTTATTGTGCTAGTGGTAGGTTTATTTGGTAGAAATGGGTATACTACAGCTTTAACTAGCCTTAGTGGAAAAAGAAATTTTTTGTTGCTACAAAACACCTTAAAAAAAAAAGGTATTTTGAGCCTACAAAGAGTTTCTTTAAAATTGTCAAGACTCTAGCATTGTTAACCAAATTAGACTAGTGATTGCAATATTTAAGTGTAAATCTTGTTCTATGAGAAAGGATACTTGCTTACAGTTTCAAACAATGACTGTTTCTACACACGATCTTGTATACTACCACACGAGGAAAAAAGGGTTTTTTGTAATCACAGTAGAACAGTCTCATATTCATTTTTTATAGAAATGTTATTCCAATGGTGCATTTTTTGTTTAATAAATAAAGTTTTGATACAAAATTCTTTTTTCAAGTTATTTATATCAAATGACTGACACTAACAGCACCCAACCCTCCTCCAAGCCTGTCTATTCTTATCCTCAGGATATGTACTGCCTTCTTTGACATCTGTGGCAGAGGCTGCAGGTTTCTGCTGTATCCCCTTGGCTCCTTCTACCATGTTCATGCTCGAGTCCAGTAGGTCTGCAATCCCAACAACCAACAGCCACGACTTTTCATTGGGGGGCTGCCTCAGGCCGCCAGAACCCACTTTGCCTGCATGCACAGGAGAGCTGGAAACCCCTGATCACACCTCAGCAATAGCTGTGGCATACTCTGGCCCCTTTGCCCCTGATTGGGACAATATTGTGGTGTAACCCAACTTTCCTCTAGAGCTCCTGTGCGGGACTCAGCCAAAGTGACTCAGGGGAGACAGCATTCCACAATACTGCACCCTAGACATGCTACCCTTGCTTGGCTTGCCTCCTTTCTCTCTTCCTCTTCTGCCATTCTTCATAATTAATCCTAGGATCACTTCATAATTAATCACTTTTACAAGGATCTTCATGTTGGGGTCCATTTTGGGGGAATTAACCCAAGACAAGACCCTTCTGTTTTTATTTCCACTTGAAAAACACCAAGACCAAATAAATGTAATGCTCTCTCTATCCACCAGATACTTCATTCTTATGGCATCAATAGCAGTGCTGGGGAGGCATATGCATTGAATGATGTATTGCTATGAGTATTGGAAGATTAAGTTGGACATGTAATCTGTTCTCTAAGAGAAAGCCACGTATTATTAAAAGTTTTATTAAGTCTTTGGCGCAAGCAGAGAACTACTCCGTATGCTCTTTCTTGAAGGCAATGCATCCCAGGTGACAAGACAGATGGGGTTTCAAAGGTCACCTAGATCTTCCTGCCTTTCCCAACTCATAATCATTCCACCTAAAGAAAAAAAATGTGGTGAAGATCACCAAGACCCTGGAGAAATTGGAACCCTTTGTGCATGACTAGTGGGAATGTAAACTAATGCAGCCACTGTGGAAAACAGTAGGGTGGTTCCTCAAAAAATTAAACATAGATTACCAAATGATCCCGCAAATCTACTGTCCAAAAAAATCAAAAGCAGGGCCTTGAACAGATATTTGGATACCTATGTTCATAGCAGCATTATTCACAATAACCAAAAGATGAAAGCAACCCAAAGATGCATCAACAGATGAAAGAATAAACAAAATGTGGTCTATGCATACAATGGAATATTACACAGCCTTTAAAAGGAGGGACATTCTGACACATGCTACACATGGATGAAACTTGAAGACATTATGCTTTGTGAAATAACCCTGTCAAGAGAATACAAATAGTATATAATTCCATTTACATGAGGTATATAGAGTAGTCAAATTCATAGAGACAGAGAGCAGAATGGTGGTTGCCATTGGCTAGGAAAATAGGGGGGTGGGAAATAATTGCTTAATTGGCATCAAGTTTCAGTTTTGGGGGATGAAAAAAGTTCTGGGGATAGATAGTGGCAATGGTTACACAACGTGAAAGTACTTAATGTTACTGAACTCTACACTTCAAATGGTTAAAAAAGTATACTTAATGCTATGTATATCTTAGCACAATTTTTAAAAAATCTCCAAATTAGGATATTCCAGATCCATCTGCTATAAATGCTGATATTTACTCTCTGACTCCTGAAATATAAATATGTTAACACCAAAATGCTGAAGGAGATTGATATGCAAGAAATAGAAGCAACTTATTTACCAGTCTATTTTCTCTCACACATTTTACAGTACCATATTCAACTGAAGTAAATATATCTTACAAAAGAATGTTGTGCTACCATAGAAGACTATCACAGATGATTATTTCCAAGGAAAACTGGTTATTTGAAGAAAAATAAAATGGATTACTGGTGTCTGACCTAGAGAGGAAAAGGCTAAGAGATTAATTACTCTCTGCATTGCAAATATTTTTATGGAAGAGATTTTTGGAGTGGTCAAAGAATGAAATACCCTCTATATTAAATACCCTATGATGCTATTGTTTGATTGATAGTAAATTGCATTAATATGTATGCAGACGAGTTTAATAGGTCTGAAGGAAGGTGGAATGTCAGGGAGGTCCACCCAGAGCCAAAATCCAGAAAGTTTAACATTGCCTCTCTTCCATGGAAATTTTCTTTAATTTATTGATCACTTGTCTGTTTCGTTTACTCTGAAGTACTTTAAGTGTGTACCTATAATTCTTAAAAATGCTTCAGGATCCCCATCCTATCATTCCACTTCCTCATTTTTTCCATTCATTACTCTTTTCCTAAACACTATTTGCAGCCTCTCAGTTATGTTCACATACTGATTCTGTGTTTGTAAAACTAAATCTGTCTTTTCCTCCTCCAATAATGGTTTTCATTCTGCAGTTGTATTTTTAATTTCCTTGTGACTTTCCCTTTTCTTACCTATCTCCTTCTTTATTTCACCATGTTGTCTTTTTATCCCATCCCATTCTCTCTTGATTATATTCCAATTCTGTTTCATAGAGCCGATATTTCTTTATACACTTGAAAAATGCCAGTTTTCTTTGAAAGAAACTCCTTCTGGTTTTGTAAAAGAATTATCCTGTAAGCCCATTATGTCTAGTTACTTCAGCCTATTCTTATCTTTATTTTAGATTTAAGTGTTCTTAATCTATTTATGCACTCTGAGATGAAGGAAAATCCCTTCAGGTCAATGTGTTTCAGCTCTGTGTGTGTGTGAATGGCTCATGGCCCCATTTTATGACCGCTTGTGTTCTGTGAAGCTTCTTCCTGAGGTACACAGAGCCAGCCAGTTGTCCTCCACAAGTCCCAGCAAAGCTGCCGCTAGCTCACTGGTTTTCATCTAGTGTCTTCCCTTCATCTCCCTGTCTCTTACATTCCCAATTGGAGTACATGAAAATGAGCAAAACTCAAGAAGAAACAGATGCCCCATCTCCTCTCTACCTCAGCATCTATGAAGAATGCTGTAGACATGAGAAATTACTCAAGCTCATTAGTTCCTCTCTTATCCTTTCTGCCCAGTCCTGTTTTGGCAGTTTGTAGTAACAAATGAATGTAGTGGAGAGAGAGATCAGAGGGAGGAATAAATAATGGCTGTGTGCCTAATGTTTTTTGAGGCCATGAGAGTGATACTGGCCTGGATCTCTGGTTGGTATATACTTGTCAATTGTGAACCGAAGATCCTTTTACAGAAGGTCACTGGCAATATAGCAAGGATTGTCCATCTATTGCACTTTCTTAACATTTTATTGGCCTTAGAGTCTGTGGGGAAAAAAAAACCACAAAACTTCCTGAGTTCTGCAGAGAAGACCAGCTTTTCAGTAATAATGCCTTCTTGTTCCACTTCTCCTTCCTCCTCTTTTTATTCATTTATTTTTTATTTATCTGTCATATTTATTTATTCTATTTACTTTTTATTTATTTGTCGGAGGGAGAGTACAAGCAGTGAGAGTGGCAGGCAGAGGGAGAGGGAGAAACAGGCTCCCCGCTGAGCAAGGAGCCAGATGCGGGACTCGATCCCAGGACCCTAGGATCATGACCTGAGCCAAAGGTAGATGCCCAACCAACTGAGCCACCCAGGTGGCTCCTCTTTCTTCAATATCTGTTTTCTGATATTCCTCTGTTTTTTTCGTCTTCCTCCTCTTTCTTCAAATATCTGTTTTCTGAGTCCCTAGATGTAATAAGGGGAAAGGGGGATGAACCGTGAGGGGCATATCTCCAGACGCCATTGTAATTGTTGAGCCCAAGCTATTTTTTTAAGTGCCTATGCTTTATCCTACTTTCTGTTTACCCAAGCTTAACCTATATTTTATTTACCAATTTCTTATTTCTGTGTTGCTACATTATTTTTTCTTTCATCTGTGATTAATCTCTCTCCCTCACCTTAACTTTAGAAACTCATAATTTGATACAATAAATACTAGGCAATTGTTCCTGAGATAATCCAAATGTTCTCATTAGCAGTTCAAAAGATTTCTTGAAATAAATAACAGAAGTTTTTTTTTTCCCAGATTCCTTTCGGGTTTTAATTAACATTCTTCTTTATAAATTAATGTCAGTCCTTTAATTTCCCTGTCTTTGCTAATATCTATTCTGATTCTTTATGTAAGTTTGACAAAATACCCTTTGGTAAAACAATTTTTCACCTTCGTAATACTTCTTAAGGATTTAATGCTTACAATATTCTTTGAATCTGTGGTAGATTCCCTCAGATACTTTTCTTTTTACTCAACTGAAAAGTGTTCTTTGGTGTGAAACTCTCTTAGCAATGGTGGCATTTTAATTTTGCAAATAAGATTCCTTATTTGTCATGGATTATTCTTCTTCCCTAAATCGGATGTTTCAAAAAATTAACTATCACATTTACTTGATAGAGATATTGTAGGCTTAAATTTAAATTAGACAATGTAAATAAAGTTCTTCGTATAATTTCTAATACTTGGCAAAAGCTTAATGCATGCTACTTCTGTTCCTTCTGTCTCTGCACTAGATCTTTCCCTTTAACATTTATGAACATTTTGATATGTTTTGAAAAATATAGATAGGAATTAAGCAAATTTGTGGTTTGGAAGTGGTTCTAACTTTTATCTATTATTTATAGCATGCATGCAGATGTCAAAAGCAGTTTGCCAAAGGATGGTACTGTTATAAAATAGTTTTCCTTTATTTGACATATATATCCAGTATTTATTTAGTGCTTTCATTCACATGAAAGATATAATACTAAGGGAACCAATGAACCAAAGAATAAATCCATGCATCTTGTGTGTTTATACACTAACAAACAAGAAAAAAAGTGTCTGTCTGTATACATATCTATGTGTATACATGGGGATACTTCAGATGAGACAGTTTTAGATAGGTAAAGAAAAAATTCCATCAGATTACAGAGCATCAAACTAAGGTTGATAGAAGCCTCATAGGGAAGGTGGTATGTGGGAAGAGCTTTAAATAATAAAAAAAACTAAAGTCTTCAGAGATTGAAAAGGGCTATTCAGATCAAAAAATTATATGAGCAAGTAGATACAAAAGTAAGAATTTACAGGACAAAAATGGAACTAAAAAGTATCTCAGGGTTTTTTGTTAAGTATGTGGATTGTGGAAAAAAGTAGGAAGTATATTTACAAAGTCATGGGAGTTATGTAATGGTGATCTAAGATATTTAACTTAATTCTGTAACTAATAAGAACACATTGAAAATAGAAGTTTTAGTTTTTCATTCACAAATGTCTATTGAATAATTACTATGTACAAATGATTGAGCTGGTACTGGAAAAGCAGCAGTGACCAGTATGAATATGATTGTTGTCCTTATGAAGTTTATAATAAAGAAGAACAGAGAGGTGCAATAACTGTAAGGAATAATATAAACTAATATTGTGATATAAAATATTATGTCTTTAGGAATTACCCACAATTATTTTAGATAGGAGAGAAAGACTTCCTCATAGAAGTAACATTTAAACTGAAACCACAGAATACCAAAGAGTCATCCATGTGAATATTGGGAACACAGAACATTCCAGAAAGAGGGGAAAACTGAACCAAGGCCCAGGCTCGGAAAAGAGCTTTGCCTACCCAAGAGCTGGGCAGATGGTTGGTGCAGTTGCATTTCACTGAGCAGGAAGAAAAATAGAATGAAGAGATTAAGGGTTTAGAACTAGGCCAGATCATGCTGCATACTGCAATGCTTGCTACCAAGTTTAGATTCCAAAGGAAATAGCCAATTGAAGGGACAAAGAAGAGAGTTAAAAATCTGATTTATGTGTATCAAGATTAAAGAAATGTGCACACTACCTCAGATTTGCAAGATTACGTAGAATTTTTTATCATCTATAATTGCTTCGGTCTCGCTCACGTTCCCAATTTTTATTGGGTAGTGAGCTGAAGTTCAATCTTGCCAATGAAAGGAGTCTATTATTTCTTTTCCATTTAAAGCAGCTTTTTTCTATTTAACGAATTCCTTCTGGATAAAGTCACTAAATTCAAAGTTCTAATTCCCTGCCACAGCTTCATTTCTCTCCCAAAGTTCCCTACCATCGCCAATCCTTCTCAAGATGGCTTCTGGGGAAGCAGGTATGTTCTCATGTTGTGCTTGACCAAATATGGATTCTGTCTGCTTCCAGTGAGTGACCCTTTATTCCATCTCATCTCTTGGAACTCTCTCGGCCATTACCACAAAGGTTTGCATCTGGAGACACTGAGAATCTTTTCTCTCAGCACAGTAGAATCCTATGACTCTCCTCACTGATTGGCCCAATCTAAGCTCTTTTCTTGGCACTGTTAATTCTCTGAGTCTCAGCCTTGTCTTCCACCTGGCCCCCAACTGGGTTGTCTACTACATAACCTCTATTTAAAAGTCACTTCTCCTTTGCCCTTGATAATCCTAAGGTAGACTCAACTCTCAATTTAAATATCTCCTAAATGCTCTGTTCAGAGCATACTGAAATAACTGGGTTCCTTACTTGTTATATATAAGTGGTACAATTGGTTTTCTTTCTGCCTAGAACAATAAGACACCACTTTTTTCTGTAGTAGTGGTCAGCCTTCTGGGATGTTCCTTGGTCACAACAAATTAGTGTCCTCTGGTTTGGACCTTATTCCTTACCTGCCTAGATTTTCTATTAGCCTTTGCCTCTGTGCCTCAGGGTTTTACCTCATAGAGGTGTGCCCAAACCCTTCTTTATATTAACTTCTTAATATTTTCATTTCTCTTGCACACTCATGCCTGATGATATGCCATGTCTTGTCTAATAGAAACTTTCTGTTTACTCTTCAGGTCTGGTGAAAATTCTCCTTATGTCATATCTTGGAAATTTTCACTATTTGTGAATTATATTAGTATCTTCATTTCCTCTGAGGCACTGAAACCATTTGGTCAATGGTTATGAGGCCACAAGCATCAAGATTTAAAGTGAATAGAAATTTTATTAATTTAATACTTATAAAAATAATATATCAGATGTGTGTGTGCGTGCACTAAAGATCAATCTGGCTATTGTTTACAGAATGAATTCCAAGTAGCAAAAATGAAAAAGGAAAGTTGCAGGAAAAGTTTGATAGTAGATTCAATGGTGATAAAGAGATAGAAATGAAGTAGGCTACATTTGAACTGTGTTTTAGAGGTGGAAATAAGCACATATGCAAATGGACAGGCTTGGGTGGGTTTCTGGTTTACACTTTTAAGCTGGTAGTAACTTTTCCTCTATACAGGAGACTGGAAGAGAAACAGTTTGGGTATGGTATATATATGGAAATAAAAGTATAATTTATGAAGAGCCTGTGTAATATTCAAGACAAGGCATCAAAATGTAGACAAATATTTGAATCTAAGAACACATAAGAAAGATCAGGTCTGGAGATGTAAATGCAGAAGTCTGCAATATATGAATGGCATCTAAAGCCATACAAATATACACGGCAGAGAGGCAAAGTTGGGCCTACCCTGAGCCCTGAGAGAATCAAGACTATAGATAGCGGTTAGAGAAGGAGCAACCAGGTAAGCAGGCTTACGAAGGGTGACCAATGACAAGAAAACTGGGGAAAAAATCAGTTTTCTGTTAGAGGAAAATAAAAGATAACAAGATTTGTATAGAAGAAGAGAGAAAAAACACTGGAAACAGAGGAAGGGTTCAGCTGTGTTAATAAGTTGGTGGAATGGTGGGTAAGGCAAAGATAAAATAATGTGTATTAAATTTGTCAGTGTGAAGATCATAAAGGGTACCCAGACACCCTCGTTTTCCTGTGATAACCCCAGTTTATGTACTGTGCCCTCATGTAGTTAATTTCCAGAATAGTAGTTAACATTATATAGTGCCTACTTTCATTTTCAAAATATCCTCATTTTGATGACAGTTTATATAGTCATACTACCTATTGGTGACTAAAGTAATAGCAGTTTCAGTGAAAGGGTGGTGATGGAAGTCAGATGATAATGGATCATAAATGGAATGGGAACTCATGAAGTAAACATAGTGCATGTACGATAACGATGAAGTTATATTATGAAGAATAGCAGAAAAATGGGAAGTAACTGGAAGGGTAACTGGATCTTACATGCTTTTAAAAATGAACTACAAAATCAGTCACAAAGATTTTTCTAGAAAGTTGAGCAACTTCCAAATCAAATTCATCTGTGCCATAAGTTTTCAGAATGAATAGCAATATGATTTAAGAAAAAGACCTTCAGGCTATGTATAATAATTAACCCTTCCAGAGAATGTTGCATGACAGTGAGGGCTGCTCTGGTTTAGAATAGGAAAGGGAACTCTAGAACCAAAGGCAAAAGGACATGCAGTAGCTTTATTCAGGAGGATAGAATGTAATAAGCTGATGTCATGGTGATCAATCCTAATATACCAGATCCTAACACGTACAACCTGAACATTTTACCTGGTATGGAATGGAAAAGGGATCTTTATCAATGTAATTAAGTTAAAGGTTTTGAGGTGGGGAGACTATCTTGGATTATTTGGATGGGCTTTAAATGCAATCACAAGTGTCTTTATAAGGGAAACACAGAGGAAATTTTGACCCAGACATAGAAGAGGAGGAAACAATGTGAACACAGAGGCAGAAACTGCAGTAATGTAGCCACAAACCAGGAAATTGGTGGCAGCCACTAGAAGCTGGAAGAGGGAGAGAATAGATTCTCTCCAGAGGCTTTGGAGAGAATGCATCCCTGTCAACACCTTGATTTCAATCCTAATTTCAGACTCTGACTTAATGGAACTATGGGTGAATATACTTCTGTTATTTTAAGCCACTTAATTCGTGGTAACTGTTACAGCAGCTACAAGAAACCAATAGGGCAGGACTGAGTAAAACTCAGTTCCCACAAGAGCATGAATACTAAAATGCAACAAATAGATTTTTTAAAAGACAAATACCAAGGCCAAGGAGATTAAAGGAGATATCTTGGTGGAAACAAGGAAATAGAGTGTAGAGTTTCAGTGTTACTGCACGGACAGGTTCAGATGTTTAAAGATATGGCATAAATGAGGGTCCTTGGTTATTGTCCAGAAGATCAGCTCAGGTTCAGCCATGGGGAGGATGAATCTGGAATGATACAGATCCCAGCCACGAGTAGTAACCTTAGGGCTGTGGGCCTCTGGGCTTTGAACAGATGCCTAATTTCTTTGAGTTTCATTTTGTTTGTTTTCCCTATATTTTTATCTGGAACACAAAGATAATATCTGGCTTGCCTGTCTCACAGATTTCTTATGTGCATCACATCAGATACAATATAAAAAAACACTTTATTTTTTATAAAGTGCTATTTTATACCTTACCAGTGGTATTCATTATCAATACTTGCAGCCGGAGAACTGTGACCTATTCACCCTTCGAGATCTAAAATATAAGTAAGTGAAGGCACCTGTAGGGGAATTTAATAGAAATCCCAAACCCGATTAGGATCCAAGGCCTAACTTAAAGTTTGTGGGAACTTCCAGAGGGGTGGAGTGGGAAACATCAGCTCGGGTTCTTGTTGGTGTACAACCAGATTCTGTTTATCGCATTGACACAACTATTTTCTCATTAAAAACAAAACAAAAACACAGATGTGTAAGTAGCAGACTTCACTTGAGATGGGGTCGAAGACAGGAACAGAAAAGGTGGAAACAGGTTTTACATTAGTTGTAGCAATGCAAACATTCCAATGTAAAAATATTCTTCCTCCATTTTCTCAGAGGGAAAGTTCCACTGACCCAGGAACCCCGCAGTCCCTGTCCTTACACACCTCTCAGACTTCTCTCTTTCCCTTCCCTTCTTTGTCTCTCTTTTCTGTTCTGTTCTAATCCTTTCTTCCAGGAGCAGAAATATAAAATCCTCCCATTCTTTCCTTCAGGGAGTTATCACTGACTTTCGTTGTTCAGCCTCTTGCTGACAAAACTTTAGACACTTACCTCCTAACCCAAGCAGTTAATTAAGGTTCTTTCTCCCCAAAGACCATTTCCTCTGTAGAAGGAACTCTGTAGCCAGCTGCTATGATAATATAGTGCTTACCATGCTATATGGTAAAATAAAATGAGAACTACCCCAGCTTTCTCACATTTATCTAAGTGCAAGAGAAGACTTCCAGGCCAGACTTCAGAGCAAAGAAACAATAATTCTTCTTCCTCTGGATCATCTTCTGTCCAACGGGGACCCTCCTTGAAGTGGAAGTTATGAGAGGTGATTCCTTTCAGACTAATGTTTTGCCTTTCTCAAATGTATATTGTAGACCAAAGGTCTGTTCATACTGCACATGGAGATCAAACAGACTGATGAGCTGAATGAATGAATGAATGAATGAATGAATTTATAGGATGAATGAATGAATTTAATTAAATGTGTTTTTTTATCAACTGTGAAAAAGAAACTGCCATGTCAAGACCCAAACATTTTTTAAATAACCTAATTTATAGATTTATCAATGTTGTGTATAACTCACTGTTTGGTTCTATCTGACTTATGTTCAAAAGTGAAGGGATGATTCAAGTCTCCTCAATATGACTCAAATCTCCTCAATTTCCCAATGTTGCACAAGTGTTTGACTTATGCTGATAATAAATTCAATAATATAATAAACACTAATGAAATCAAATACCAGATATACACAACATGCTGTGTTAAGAACCTCCTATACCTTATCTTGTTTACTACGCGAAACAATACTTTGATGTGTGAAACACTATTATTGCTACTTTATTGGTGAGAAACACTAAACTGCTACTTTATCTTGCCATAAGTCATCTATTTAGTGAAAACTTGAGTCCTAAACCCAGTTCTGTTCTGTGCTTTTTATCACCAAATTGAATAATATTCAATGGATAATTCTAAGAAATTTTTTAAGAAAGAGTTTCACAAACTTTAGTGATTATAGAATCCACCTGGAACTCTTGTTAAAATAATAAATCCTAGGCCCCTGTTGTAGAGATACTGATTCAATTGGTCTGGATTGGGGCTGAGAATCTGTAACTTTAACAAGCTCCCTGGTTGATTTCTATTCTCATATCATATATCAGTAAGAACTCTGTCTACTGCTCTCAATAGAAAATCCAATATAAACTCCTAACTTAAATTTTAAAAAGAAAATATATTGGTTTAGATACCTGAACAATTTAGGGTAGACTAAGTTCAGACACATCTTTATTGTCAGATTGTACCTGTAGTTCCAGAATTGAGTCTCCTTGGCCCTGGCTGGCCAGATGTAGATCATAGGTCCATCCCTGAACCAACTGCTATGATTAAGCGTTTGGAATTTGCTATTTTCTTGATTTTGCTCATCCAGTCCTTCCTTGAAGCCCAGGGTGGTGTAAATTATCTTGAAGCCCGTGGAGTAAGAAGAGGGAAGGGGATATAATGGGTAATTATCAGAAGGAAGGGGAAGTGGATCCTGGGTGGCAAAAATAACAGATATACACTAGACTTCCCTAGGTAAAGTTGTAAGTTCATAAGAACTCACTGGCAGCTGCTTTAAGAAACTATCAACATCATATGACTGGAAAGTTTTCCTTATCATAGAAAAGATAACTTGTTTGCCAAGGTACTGTCCTCCAATCCTGTACATTCAGACGGATTACTCCACAAAACCATCAGTATTATTCATATCATCTTTATGTCTGAAGGAGATACATTTTATTATATTCTTGGACATATACTCATCCAATGCAGAGAGAAGAGAAATGGACCAAAATGACTCTTCTCATTTTGCAAAATGAGTCTATCTCAATTCTCTTTTCTTACATGTTTTAAAAAACCAATAATTTTTTTTTTTTGTAAAGTTTACCAGGTTCATGTTAAATTATAAACTGAGCTTTTTGGAAATTCACTTCTTGGAATTTTTACTTCAGTCTGAAGAAGGAAAGTGTTTACCAAATTAAGATGAAATAGCTTTACTGCCTATTTGCAACTCTCATTTAAAATTGGATATACTTTATCACTGAATATTTCCTAAAATAAAACTTTATAACCATCTGGATTCAGTGTTTTCTTGCTGATATTTCTTATAGATATATGGTTTCTTAATGATTCTTTTGATCCCAAAGGATGTATTAGATTCCAAAATTATGTGTTTAGATAACCCAAAAGAACCAATTTGATTTCTCCAGCTTCTTTACCTATAACTGCATTTCAAAATTTTAAGGATGTCAGAGTGTTTTTTCTCAGAAGTTCTGACTCCTGAGAAAAACCATAGCCAGTATTATTGTTCTTTGTTATTATATATATATTAAAATATATATATATATACACATATCTCATGATATATTTTATTGCCCTCCTTTATTGTCTTATTCTTCTTTTTGAAATAGCTCTTGTCCCATCTGCTCCCTGCACTTAAACTCTACTTTGCACCTATGGAGGTACAGCAAACACTGAAGAAATATTAATTTTCACATACTGAATAAAGGTATCAATTAATTTTTTTCCAGTCATAACAAAATCAGATCAAGAATCGATACAGAGATTTCTAAAGTCATCCCAAGATTTTTTTTTTTTTTTAAGATTTTAATTTATTTGACAGAGAGAGATCACAAGCACAAGTAAGCAGAGAGGCAGGAAAGGTGTAGAGGGAAGCAGGCTCCCCACTGAGCAAAAAGTCTGACACGGGGCTGGATCCCAGGACCCTGAGATCATGACCTGAGCTGAAGGCAGAGGCCCAACCCACTGAGCCACCCAGGCACCCCCCAAGATTTCTTGTATAGGAGAACAGCTCATGTTAATTCTGTCTATGAATGTCTTCTTAGATAAACAATTCAATGTAGACAAGTATTATTTGAAGAATAGTAGCTAAGACTATGCTACAAATATGAGCTATAAATAACTGTTCATATCTACAGATATGTAAAACACCATAGTTCCATAATTTTCCTCTCTTTCTAGCTTGTATTTTAATGTTAATACTAGATGGAGTGAATTAGATTGTTTCAGGTATTAATATGAATGCAGATGAAACTCAGAGTTTAAGCCACTAAAAATAAGGCCCCTGAACATCCATGTCTTCATGTGTAAAAGTTAGGAAATGATAGTTAATGCCAGTTATTTTTGAACTTTGGATGTACGAACGTGCTCACGACATAAAAATACTATTTCTACACTTTCTAAACATCTTTCAGTTTTGTTCCTTCTGCTACAGACAAGTATTGCATCTTAGTACAGAATTACACAAAATAATTTTAGCATCCAAATACAAAAAAAGAAAGCAGAAAAGTAAAATTTCTCTCCTCAAAACATAAGAATTAAAGAAAGAGCAATAAAAAAATAAGTTTGAAGTGACTTTGACCACTTGTAGACCTGTCTTCAAGAATGTTCAAGACTTGGGTGAAATATGTGAAAGGGGTTTAAGTACACATATTGATGAGCACTGAAAAATGGATAGAATTGTTGAATCGTATTGTATGCCTGAAACTAATATAACACTGTATGGTAATTATACTTTAATAAAAAAATAATTTAACCTGCAGTTTGAAAAATAAAATTGAATTTAATTTTAAAAAACGAATGTCCAAGATGGGAAAGCTTAGATTTCTAACAGTCTAATGGTGTCTCTCTCAGTTTCTAGGGATCAAAACTGAACTCAAAGAGTGGGAAGTTTATTGGTTCATATAATCAAACCTCAGTAACATTAGAAAGCACATAAGCAAACCAGGCACAAAAAGTGGTCCAGCATATTAGACCTTCCAACAAGACTGGACTTTGTCTGTAGCTGCTATCGGATTGTACCCTCAGAGCCTTGTACCAGCTGTAGTTAATGAAATCTGTGGGAAGAACCCTTTGATCTACCTTGGGGATTGTGCCCTTACTTGACCAAGCACTGCTGGCAGGTGGCCTAGTCTGGGCCAAGTGGCCACACCTGTGCCGAGGGAGAAGGTCTTGTGCTTATCAATTGCAACCAAAACAACATGGCTGAGGAGGGGCCAGTGATGAGGAATGGAGGAAGGAGAAACAGTGTGTATAAAGGGAGACAGAAGTGCCCTTTCTACAACATGCTCTTTTTACAAGACAGTCCTCTTGCTAGAAGAAAGTATTCCAGAGTAGAAAAATTCAACATTGTCCACTTCAGAATTCTATGTATTAAAGTCTAAATTTAAGGGCGCCTGGGTGGCTCAGTTGGTTAAGCAACTGCCCTGGACTCGGGTCATGATCCTGGAGACGACGATCGAGTCTTGAATTGGGCTCCCAGCTCCAGGGGAAGTCTGCTTCTCCCTCTGACCTTCTCCCCTCTCATGCTCTCTCTTACTTTCTCTCTCTCTCAAATAAATAAATAAAATATTTTTTAAAAAGTCTAACTTTATACCATAAAAATGTCAAAGTGAATTGTGAAAATAAATGAGAAAAAAATCATTAAAAAAATGGACTTGTGGGGCCACCTGGGTGGCTCAGTTGCTTAAGTGTCTGACTTTTGGTTTCTGCTCAGGTCATGTAAGAGAATCTCAGTTGTGAGATTGAACCCTGTGTTGGGCTCCAAGCTTGGCGTAGACCCTGCTTAAGATTCTCCCTCTCCCTTTGCCCCTGCCCCAGCTCTTTCTCCCTCTCTTAAAAAAAAAAAAAAAAAAAAAAAAAAAAAGATTTGTGTGTTGAATCACACATTTAATATAAAGGAGAGATGAAAATGTTTCTATTTAGAATTTCTTTTTTCTACATCGTCGAAGTAACTGAAGAGGCTTAAACAGCCAAGGAAATTTGTCCTGACAAAGTCTTTTTGTTTTTCTAGTAAATTTCCCTGTTAGACATTGGTATTCCCCAGAGTGCTAAGAACCTCCAAATCCCATTCAAAATTAGCATCATCTATCAGGAAAAAATAAAAATTTATTGATGCTTTGTGTTCATGAATTTTTCTTCAATATTTGAATAGTAAATGCCAGTAAAGAAACAGTCTGATTTCAGAAGCTTCAGTCATCGCATGTAGGCTATTGGCAAAAGTGCAGTATCCATTATTCTAACCTCATGAATCTTTTCACGTATTAGCGTCCTTTCAGGAATTTATTCCTGATTATCCACTGTATGCTCTGGGAATGCTTGATCACCTGAGACAGACACTGTCCTGAATTCTTGGAACTTCTATTTACTGAGTTTGGACCCACACTTAACAGAGTCATGGTGGATGTGACAGAGAACATTACCAGTAAACTGAGACATGTAAGAGGAGTTCTGTGTGCAATATGGCTTTATCTCACATATGAGAGGAAAGAAACACTGAAACATGCTGGCGTTTATCAATTTGGCAAATTTTCAGCACTGGGTTTGCAGTTGGCTCAAGAGGAAAGCATAACAGCACACATGACACATTATTTATATATTCTTCATCCTTTAAATGTATTTTTCTAAGAGATGGGTACTTAAGAAATGTCTAATCATTCACTTAACAAGCGTTGCTAAACTTCCAACAAGAGTCTCATATATTGAGCTTATCTGATCAGGGTTTCCTTTGTCAAAATGTTGTTTGGGTTAGATGGAAATAAAATATTGTGAACATTGCTGAAAATTCATTTATTCACTTCATATTTCTTGAGCAGCTTCTCTGTGTGAGGCACCATAGGAAGCAGAGAGAACATGAACATAATCTTAGCAATCATAGTAATAGTAGCAACAGGCATGTCAGAAGCATTACCTTTGAGTCCCAGGTGCCTCAGTCAATAGTTGGGGCAAGTCACTTAACACATCTCCCTTCTCCATAAAATGCAGCCAATAACCCTTGCTTACCTCATGGGTTTATTGCAAGGATCTCTTGAAACACACACACACACACACACACACACACACCCCAATTGCTAAGCTACAGAACGCTATATACATCATTGGTATGTTATTGCTATTATCAATACACCATTTTATACTTCTGAAGTATTTAGTGTTTCTTCCAATTCTTCTGTATATTGCTTGTCCATAGATCTATCTTCTGTCCCTTAGTAATGCAAAGGGAAGGCATTAAAAGTCCTCCAACCATTCTCCAGCCAGTAGCTGACTCATTCTGATCTGCCAGCTTTATAAGCCCCTCTTAGCCCATCACACAAGTAACCTGCATCGTGGGATTTGAATAACTGTGCTCCAGACTCTCACCGTCTGCTAAGAGGAACGTGTGCCAAATTACTCAGGCAGGACTTGCTTGTAGGGTCACATATATGGGTGAAGAGGGAGAGGGCTCAGCCAGTGCCAGGAAGCAAAGCAAGAAGACACAGGGCTCTGTTACATTTCCCATTAACTTTGTTGATAATGGCCCTACTTGACCTTTCCCTGGCTGTACCTCCCTCCTACCCGCTCAGCCAAGGGAAAGGCTGCTAGGTCTCTCAATGACTCTGACCACATGTATACTATGGGTTAGCATACAAGGGGGGATCTGCTGGGTACTTGTCAGAGTGGCCATCCACAAGAACTAATAAGGCACATTTGAACCCAAAGAACTATTGTGCTTTCAGCAACCCTGTGGCTATTATTAAATATAATTTTTGTTAGTAACCAAATTCAAGTTATTGCTTTTAATTGGGCAGTGCAATTAGCAATTCAAGAATCCAACTATGACTTTCCCTCAAGAACTAACACTTAGGCCTTAAAAAAAAAAAAAAAAAAGAAAGAAAGAAAGAAAGAAATGTCTCCATTATAGAAGTTGGTATGTGCATGGGGCAGTGCCTGCAATTCTGATGTGATTTATTTTGAAAACATGCATGACTTTTCCAAGAATACAAATAGATTTCACAAAGAGATCTTTTCATTTCCACTTATTTTTAATCAGTCTTGATGAGGTATATTGCTATAATCAGGTTGAATAGTGTCCCAAAAATACTGCCCCCCCCAACTTTATGTCTACCTAAAACCTCAGAATATGACCTAACTTGGAAATCAGTCTTTGTAGGGATAATCAAGTTAAAGTGAGGGGGGCTCTAATCCAGTGGTTGGTGTCCCTTTAAGAAGAGGGCAGTCTGGACACAGAGATACAAAGAAGAAAATACCATGCGTAAATGGAGCAGAATGGGGTTATGTAGCTCTCAGCTGAGGATTGCCTACAGACACCAGAAGTGGAAAAGCCAAGGAAAGATTCTTCCCTGGATCTTTCAGAGGGAGCAGGTGCCTGCCACACTTTGATTTGGGGCTTCTAGCTCCCAGAACTCTGAAAGAATAAATTTCTGTTGCTTTAAGCCACCAGTTAGTGGTACCTTATAATGGCAGCACTAGGAGACTAACACCATTTCATAAAATAATATGCACCAGTTTTAAGTGTGCCATCCAATGAGTTTTAAAAAATATATATACACTATGTAACTCCTACCAAAATCAAGACAGAGAATATTTTTATGAGCCTAAAGAGTTCTCCTTTAGCCCTTTCCATTCTACCCCCACAGTTGCCTCCTCGCACAAACCCAGCCTCAGAAAACTTCTGGCTGCTTTCCATCAGTAGATCTATTCTAGAATATCATAGAAATAGAATCACATAGTGTGTACTTTTCTATGCCTAGCTTCTTTGCATTCAGCCAGTAATTTTGAGATCCCTCCCTGTTGTGTGTAGCAGTAGTTTGTTCCTTGTTATTGCTGAATAGCTTTCCAGTGCATGGGAACACCCCAGTTTGCTTATCTATTCACTTGTCGATAGACATTTTTGTTCTTCCTGTCTGAACTATTATGAATAAAACTGTTAAAATATCTAAACACAAGTTTTTTGTGTAGACATGTTTTCATTTCTCTTAGGAAATTTCTAGGAAAGTAAGATCATACAGGCCATACGGTACTTCTACATTTAATTTTATAAGAAACTGATGAACTCTTTTCCAAAATGGCTCTACTTTTTTGTGTTCCCACCAGTAAGTTGTGAGAGTTCTGGTTGTTCACCTCCTTACCAATAGCTGATATTGTCAGCCTCCTTAACTGGAGCCATTCCATCGGGTGTGTAATGGTATATCACTATGGTTTTAATTTTCATTTTTCAGTGGTTGAATATCTTTTATGTGCCATTTGCTTATCTTCTGTTTTGAAGTCCCTATCTAATCTTTTACTCATTTATTTAATTGGGCTGTTTATCTTCTTTTTATTGAGTTTTAAGTGTTCTTTTTTTTTTTTAAGATTTTATTTATTTATTTGATGGAGACACAGCGAGAGAGGGAACACAAGCACGGGGAGTGGGAGAGGAAGAAACAGGCTTCCCGCTGAACAGAGAACCCAGTGCAGGGCTTGATCCCAGGACCCTGGAATCATGACCTGAGCCGAAGGCAGATGCTTAATGACTGAGCCACCCAGGCACCCCTGAGTTGTAAGTGTTCTTTATAAATTCTGGATCAGTGCTTTGTCTGATATATATGTACAAAAGGTGTAAACCACTGATACACAGTGGCTTATAATTTTGAACTTTACCGTAGTGTAACATGACAACTGACTCACTGACAGCTGTTCTGGATCCATACGCCATTCCTTTCTTCACTTTCAGTGTCATATTCGATACATTACATGAGATAGTCAATGCATTATTATAAACCAGTTTTTGTGAGAGATGATTTTCCCAATTGTAGGCGAATGGAAGTATTCTGAGCTTATTTAAGGGAGTCCAGGCTAAGCTATGATGTTTGGTAGTCTAGATATAGTAAATGAATTTTTGACTTAAGATATTTTCAATTAATGATGGATTTATGGGGACATAACTCCATCATAAATCAAGGAAGATCTGTAGTGGGATACTTTTTCTCAATCTGGCTTTCCCTTTCTTTTCTTCATTGTGTATTTCAAAAAGCAAAAGCTTTAAATTTTGATAAAGCAAATTTATCAATGTTTTTCAATTACTGTATATTTTATGTTCTGTGAGATCATGGAAAAAATATATTAAATATAAATATAATATAAATGATATTTATTTTATATAAATTTTTATAAATTTATTTTATTTTATTTTATTTTATTTTATTTATTTTATATAAATATTTAAAATTATATATATATATATATATATCCAGTATATATATATATATATCCAGTTCTTGGGACAGAGCTCCCTAAATCCTTGGAATTCCCTAAGTGTAAGAATGCTAGGAATAGCTTTCATTCTAGTATTTGGTCTTTGTTTCCAGTTCCTTATATAGGACTCCTGAACCCCTTATAATTTCTTGGTTGATAGGGGTTCTTTTGTCTAATGTGGTAATTCTGAGTGGGCTACTTGATAGCTCCTGGATGAGGTGGTCACTAGAAGACCAAGCCATGATTAGAAGCTTGGAATTTTCAGCCCTGTGTCTTTTCGTCTTGAGAAGGGAGAAGGGTTGAAATGGAGTTAATGATTGATCCTACCTAGTGATGAGGCTTTCGCATAATCACAAAAGTATGGGGTTTGGAGAGCTTTTGGGTACACATGGAAATGCTAGAGAAGGGGAT
Organism: Lontra canadensis; assembly: GCF_010015895.1. Taxonomy (NCBI): domain Eukaryota; kingdom Metazoa; phylum Chordata; class Mammalia; order Carnivora; family Mustelidae; genus Lontra; species Lontra canadensis. Next base: position 5,091,808 of record NW_022631076.1, on the reverse strand, counting down.
ATCTGGAGTGAGAATCTCTGTGCCCCTTCCCACAAACCTTGCTGTGTGCATCTCTTCTTCCTCTGTATCCTTCATATCCTTTTATAATAAACCAGGACACATCAATAAATTGTTTTCCGGAGTTCTATGTGCTGCTGTAGCAAGTTAATAAAACCCAGGAGAGGGTTGTTGGAACATCTGGCTTCTAGCCAGTCAGAAACACAGGTGATGATCCAGACTTGTGACTTGCATCTGATGGAAGTGACGACAGTCTTGTGGGACTAAGCCCTTAACCTGTGGGATCTGATGTTATCCCTAAGTAGATGGTGTCAGAATTGAGTTAAGTTGTAGGGCCCCCACCTGGATGTCCTACATGCAGAATTGCTTGGTGTGGAATAAACTCACATCCACTTGGTGACCAGAAGTGTCAGAAGTGAAATATTATGTGTAAAAGTAAAGAAGAGACACACAAGAAGAAGGAACAGAGGTTTTGTCTAATACAAGAGGGAAAAACTGGACAGTTTCTAATATATGTCCTAAGAAATTTTTTCTACCCCAAGCCTACAACTGTTTAGCCCTGTTTTCTTATAAAATGTTTTATAGTTTTAGCTTTATATTTAGTTCTATGATTCACATAAATTCACATAAACGGTATGAGTTATGGTCAAGATCTACTTTTTTTCATATGGATATTCAATACTTAAAGGAACATTTATTTTAAAAATAGACTTTCTTCATTGAATAACCTTGGCATCTTTGTTAAAAAAAAAATCCATCAACTACATATGTGCGGGCCTATTTTTGGACTCTGTTCTGTTTCAGGGATCAGGAGATCTTTCTTTTTCTTTTTCTTTTTTTTTTTTTAAACATAATTGGTCTTGACAATGAACATGTTAAAATAACTCTTCTTTATTTGTATGCTGATCAGTTCTACAAATATTTAAGAACCAACTTATGATCATGACATTATACCAGACTCCCTAAAGTATGTAAAACTGATTAAGATGAGATCACAGTTTTCAAGAATGGTATACTTTTAGAACATGGTCCAGAATGCATGTGTTGAGATGATTATATCTGTGTGGAGTTGGGGACGGGTTGTTGGGAGATGGGTTTATGATCCACTGAGATTTTATTCAAAATATGGTATATGTGTGCCTTTGTGCCTTTTGTTAGATTCTCAAGGAGTAGGAGAAATGGTACCCCAAAGGACAACCTATCCTGCAGATAAATCTACTGTGAAGGATCAAAAAAATGTTGCTGTCACCTCTCCCAAGATGCATAATAGCAGAATTAGGAATAGCAGAATTAGGAATGGTTGAAAACCAGTTAACTGATGTGATTTTTTTTCTTAAAAAAGTCAGTGCACTGACTAAAATATTTTCTTTGCTCTTTTATGGACTTGAAACAAAGTGGTTTGCATTTATAGACAGGTAATCTGATATCATTTCTTTTAGATAATTCTATAGCTGAGAAGTTTCTTGTCAATGTACCTACTTACCAGTCTTCTCTGGCCCATAACAGGTATTTTCTCTGAGCTGATCTACCCTTGGCATGTTTCTGAAACATAAAAGGAAATCAACCTAAATTCTCATGTCAAAAACAAATCCACAATATGGATATTTAATTAATGTTGAAAGAAAATTAGCAGTAACAAGTTCAATGGTATTTACTTAAGAAATGAAGTTGAGATATTCAATAACAACAGCAATTAGCAAAAAGCATAGAAGCTACAGTGCAAGATAGCAATTTCTCTTCCATCTTATTGAAGTGCAGTTCAAAGCATGGCATTATTACAGACTAAATGTCCCAGAAGACACACATGAGTATAATGAATATCTATGTGCTTCTGGAAATAGCTACATAAAAATACTAGTTTGGGGGAGAATAGAAATTTTGTTCTATTAGAGAAAAATAATGCAGATTTACATATTATTCTGACCTCTGTGCCTATATGGCATTAAATATCCTTGGGTTAAAATCTCCCTTCCTGTGTTCTTCTGATGAGACATTATTTCAGGTCTCTGACAATTATATTAAGCAGTATTATAAATCTTGAGTTTTTCTGTATTAAAGTAGGCTCCATACCTGTCCTACTGGCTCAAAATGATGTTCATCTTTCCACAAGGTAATGTATAGAATCTATATAATTTTGGAGTGTATCTGTCATGAGGAAGGTCCCAAACCATATCTCTGTAACTGAGATATCCTTTCTTGTCTATGGAGGAATTCTCAGAGATTGTAAAGAAAATAAAACGTGTCTTCTGAGTACAAATACTTCGTAATTTATGGGAATGTTTTCTTACTACTCTTCTTTCTTCTAATAACACTCCTCTTTCTGCCTCTGTACCTTCTGAGGGTGATGAGATGTATACCTGTTTTGAAGGGGCAAGACAGAATTTGGAAACAAATGATGAAAATTTAGGCTGAAGTAAGTGGGTTCTTATGTGCTAATTAAGTCTTTTTCCAGTGTTAATGAAGATTTCTGATATGGGCATGAGCTGTCATACTGTGATCCTCCCTACAAGAGGGTAATTAGGACAATACTCCAAAACAACCACCATTGATTGACTTGTGGTGTCTTTAAGTAGTACCATGTTCTAGGAGCCACTACAACCATAGATCCTTGTGTCAGTAAGTGAAATTAATCAAAACAGTCATCCAACAGTTATTTCTGAATGTAGTCCAACATTTTATTTCTGCTTAGATGACTGAATACAATTTTTTTGAGAGGGAAAAAAAATAACCCACTGCATATGACCTAAACATATTCTATATATAGAAAAATTTCACTGATTGGAACCACTGGGAAGAAACAATCATGATTAGTATGAAACCAAAGCAGTTATGTAATATTTGCAGATAGTGCAGGTTAATTACTTTTAAGTAAATATAGTAACTTGAAGAAGGTTAACAAATTGTTGTCAAGCAGAATTCTTTGATGATTGGCCTAATGAATGGATAATAAGTAGACTGCTTTCAAAGGAGCACAGCAATTATTTGTATGTTAACGGTACTTCCAAACGTGCTTTAAATCAGGTAGTCCTACAAAATAGGCTAAACATTTGCCCAGCAATCTTAACTGTATGATTAATTTGCTTAGATATCATTTGATTTTAAATATACACATAGCATAAAGTGAATTTTATATAATTTAAATAAATTCTTCATCTCAATACCCAATGGTTCCAGATTTCAAAATAGGCAATCAGAATTAAAGAGGTTCATGATGATTCTGACTGTTCTTGATATTTCCACATAAGTTGTATGAAGACAGTTTCTATAGGTAGTTGTCTATTAGGAAAAGATGGCTTAAAGGTCCTTGCTCTGGGAATCACCATTTCTTTGGAATACACATTTTTACATATTATCAAAAAACAAATTTTATTGACAGGGTAGAGGTGAATTCAGGTTTGAAAACAGGCAGACACCAGTGCAATCCCAGCTCCAAAGCCAGGAGACAGTGATCTTAAGCCAGGTATTTAATTTCCATAAGCCTTAATTTTCTTATTTCCAAAATGGGAATCACCATGCAGAAAGGTTTATAAAGGATGAAAAGAGTTGATTATAAAGCTCCTAGCATAATGAGCAGCAGACATTAGATAGTCAGCTAATGGTAGCTAATGCTCTTCTCAAATTGTTGGTTTTGTGGTTGTATTATAGAAAAAGAAAAAAGAGAAGAAAACAAAAACAAACAAGTAAAATAACTTGATGCCCCTTCCAGACATGCAAAGGCATTGAACATTTCTCACATGCAACTTTAACATTTGCTCTAAACTCAGAAAGAAATTATGTGGAACGTATAAATTTGTCAAGCCATGCACATGAATAAAAATTAACATTTTACGCTTTCAAGTTATTAGAAAAATAACACATGAATGGCTGAGAAACTGTGGAATGACCAGACCTGAACAAACTCTCCAACATGGCAGTCAGTCAGATTTCGGAAGATAGTAACAAACACTATCTTGTTGTCATCTTTTTCTGCTGAGTTGATTTACTCAAATAAAATTCACATCATTTGGCTATATGAATGTCTAAAATGAATAAAATTTATTAGAACCAGGGAGAAATGCCATCTTTTTGTATATAAAATATAATAACCTCTCTTGACCAATAAAACACCAACCCATGATAAATTTATTAGAAAACCACCATTTTAAATTCAGGCTGAAGCTTTAGCACATGCTATTTATCATGACTTAGTTTATTCTCCCATCATATTGCTCCGTGTGTAAATATGATCTAATAGAAAATGCTTTTATTAATCCCCTCTGACATACTCCACTAAAATTTCCAAGGTTTCTGAAACACAGAGAGCAAATGGTAGTTTAGAACTCATTCCCAAGTCTATCCTCAGATCATTATTTAGAAATAATAGCAGAGAAATAGAACATTTGTGCAGAATAATGGTCACCTGCTGTTAGAGTAAGGCTGGAATAAAGAAAGAATTTTTTTCAAATCAAAAAAGGCAAAACAGGGATGTTTATTTTCAAAATGGAGATCTTGTTTCTAAATGTTTATAAAACTACTTATTTAGCCACCCACACATCATTTTGTTTTCATAAATTCCAACAAAAATTCTCTTCCAACTTAATTTCTTGGAATTGCCATGCGTTTGACTCATGAAGGAGTTAATCAAATTTCATACAGCCCTGAGGAACATAATTATACCTGAGATTTACCTTCTGGCTTGGTCCACTGTTTATACATCTATCATGGTCTTTTTGATGTGTCAACCTGGCTATACTACAGTCCCCAGTCAGTTAGCCAAGCACAAATGCAGGTGTGAAGGTACTCTGTAGATGTGATTACACTCTGTTATCAGTTGACTTTATGTAAGGGTGAGCTTAATTCAATCAACTGAAAAGTCTTAAAAGTGAATCTGAGGTCTCTCTGAAAAGGAAAATCCAAGCCTGTGGTCAGCACCTTCTGCTGTGCCTGAGAATTCCAGGCTGTTGTTCTTGATGGCCTAACCTGCTAATTTCCAACTTGGCCACCCAGCCCCAAAATCATACGAGCCAATTCCTTGCAATAAATCTCTCAATAGAAATTTCCTACTGATTTCTGTTTCTGTGATTGAAACCTGACTGATCCCATACCCATTTTGAAAATCCCTATTCAAAAATTCATCGTGAGATTGGTCCAGTTTATTACACTAATATGAGGTCTGGAGTTTATAAAACTACTTATTTAGCATATATATATTTTTTCTTTTAATTTTTTTAAAAGATTTTATTTATTTATTTGACAGAGATCACAAGTAGACAGAGAGGCAGGCAGAGAGAGAGAGAGAGGAGGAAGCAGGCTCCCTGCTGAGCAGAAAGCCCAATGTGGGGCTTGATCCTAGGACTCTGGGATCATGACCTGAGCCAAAGGCAGAGGCTTTAACCCACTGAGCCACCCAGGCGCCCCTAGCATATATATTTTTTAAAAATCTTAGAAATGATTGATTAGCTGCAATCAATTGACTATTTAAGTCTATTAAATTCAGTATTTCTGAATCTAGCCTACTAACATATTCTTTTAAATATGGGAAAATATGACCTCATGAAGATTGGTGAAACCTTTTTTAACCAAAGTTATGTGTGCTAATGCCTCAGAAGATGTTAACCTGATACATAAATTTTCTAACTATAGAGTTGTTATAGCCTTTTGATCTGGACCAAAATTTGAAGTTTAATCTCAGATTCCATCATCTGATGCCCTTTGGTAGCAAGAATAGATCAGTTAATAAATGTGGGGGTATATTTATAACTGTAAACTCAGAAAAGAAATTCAGCAGACTCATAACCACTGACATACTGTCTTACTTTAGGCAGGGTCAGTTCCAATATTTTCAAATAACTCTAATTTCTTTCATTATTAGCTTAAGGCCAGAAGGCCTTAAATCATTTAACAGCAAAACAGTTTTTGATTTTTTAAAAAGTCAACACTAAATTGCCGTGGCTGATTTTCCTTCTGCTTTCTATCTGATGGTCACAGAACATCCCCCTAAGAATGAAAGTGGGTTGTACTGTTCCTGTCTGACAAAACTCATCCATCCCCTATCACTCCACAAGGTACAGCACTTTGGATCCAAACACTTCTATTAATACTGATGGTCTGTGTCTATGTAAACAAGTGTATTTTCCTTCATGTGTACAGTTTTCACCCTTCTTCTAGAATTTGGCAAGCGTGCTTTTTTACTCTCTTTCATTTTGTAACTTAGATCTTGAGAACTTGGACTGTTCAAATGTTGCACCTGCAGCTCCTTGAAAGCAAATGTTTCAAATGTTAAAGAAGATTGATGAGACTGGAATAGGTAATTCGGGCCTGAAAACACAAAAAGAGGCCAAAGAAGTAGAGAGAATATGCCAATTGCCTTCCGACCTGATTAGTTTTTCTTGTCTGTTGAAGGCAAATACCAGATAAACTCTGAAGCAAGGTGGAACAAGAAGAAAATTCGATTCCTGCTACTGTTTCTTCCATCAGTGCTAATTATACATCAATTCAAAAATAAGACATATTTTAATTGGTCTTTAGAGACTATAAGGAAACAAAAGCATATTTACTTTTAAGAGTAATTTTAATTTCCTTACATTGCAATTCATGGGAGAGACCAAGGCTTAGCTAACTTTGTTGGAATTTGTCGATTTATAGAAAGAGAGCTTCTTAAACAAATATATGCCTGTGTCAGGGGATATTGGGTTATAAGCAAAAGAAACACACTTAAACCATCATAAGCAAAAAGGAGTCTTCATTATAAGAGTATTCAAATACATTGCAGATCCCAGGCACATCATAAAACCCAGAATCCGAAGAAGTCAGAAGCCTAGCCAACCTCTGACTCCACTTTTCCTGAAGCAGATGAAATTACTATTCTGCCTTGCTCTGCATATCTTCTTCATCCTTTCCTTCTCCAGCAGAGCAACTTTCCTTTTAAGGACATTGATATGATCATCTTTGTCTTGCTTTACATGATCTTTCAACTTAAAATGCTAACAGACTCTAGCCAGAATTTCTGAATCCCAATTTTAATTGTTTCTTATAAATAAATACATACAGACATAGCTTTGTAAATAAATCACCTGATAAAATCAGCCCACCTTGGGTCCAAATTTTTCTCTAGTTCAGTGCACCTCCATTTGTAGTTTTGGCTAGAAAGGGCAGGGATCATGACTCAGGATTTTCCAAGAATAAACCTAAGAAAAGAAGGTGGAAAGAGTAGTTTTCAGTGAAGGAAAAAAAAAAGTAAGCTGCGTGGGTAATCTCAAATGATGTCTATCCTATAGAAGTACAAATAGAATCATAACCACTGAATTTGGGAAACCATACATCCCGATTGCCTGAGAAATTTCTAATTTACCCCTGTTGCTCCAGTATAATGATAAATAGTAAAAATTCTCTTTCACTCAAAATAATCTCAGTTTGGGTGATAAACATAGGTGTGGCAGATATTTACTGAATCAAACAAATTTATCTTTATTACAAGGTGATTTTCACAAACTATTGATGTTGGTTAAATAGGCTGATTACAAAATCCCATTACAAATACATTTAAATAAATTATTAAATACATAAAGTGATCTCAAAGCAGTGACTTGGAAGTCAGTAGACCTGCCATACCTGACCCTGAGACATGTGACAGTTACAGAAATACGGGGTTTCAGAGAGCAAAGGGCTCCCAACTATCAGAATAGTTGGGAAAGAAATCTCACTCTGAGGAATCTGTTGACATCAAGGTCTGCTGTCCTTTCTGAATCTGGGCTCCCTGCAGAGACTCTTGAGAGAAGAGGGCAAGCAGCTGGTGAGAAACATGAACATGGACCAACCTTCACTGAGTGGAGAAAAATGTATCAAATGCACTTATTTCACCTGATCCATTTGTTTCTACACTGGTATTTATAATGACACTTTCTTATAAATTCATAGAGATGACCAGTTTCTCCAATATAAAGTATATAAGACTCTCAGGAGTTCTTTCTTGCATTTACCTAACTATAGAATATACTCTGCTACCCACTGAATCGCTCACATTGAGAAGGTCAACTACCATTCTTATACAATGCAATCTTTCCTTAGGAAGGTATTGAGTCATCAACAATAACAACAAAATCACAGTATTTAGTAGTAAATATCAAAGTGAGTAACTTGGGCCCAATTTGCTTTTAATACAAACAAATAAAAATGTGTATAGCTTCACTACAAATTCACATTTTAATTCCAGCATAGATGTCAAATAAGAAGAATTATTCTGGATGCCCTGAGTTGGATGGCATTTCTCTCAGAGGAGAAGCCAAATCCTAGTAAGGCTTATGTTTAAGCCTCCTTAGGAAAGAGAAATAAACTTTCAATAATTAAAGGTAATGAATACACACAATCACCCTGAGACACGCACTGCACACTTAAGTCAGTTTAGACAAGAGATCCTGGGGAGACATTAGCACTGATTATCATAGCATAATTAGTCTTGGCAAGTCAAAGGAAACGAGTTTTGACCATTTCCTCAAAACTGATTTATGTTGTCACGTTCTAGCTCCTTTCCCTGTACTCTTGTCTTATTTGGCCTCCTTGAGAGAAAACAAGGGAGCTACATATTCATGGTCAGAAGCCATAGACTTGAAAAGATTTTTCTACAATGTATGTGCATGAGAAAACTGCTAGAGTAGAAACATACCATACTTGGGAAGAGCTTTGTGTGTCAGTCAGAACTTTTTTTTCCAAGTGACATCAACTCAAATCATTCTACAGAAAAAAATATATACTGTAGAGATCTACATGACATGTATCAAAGGTATCTTTTGTAACAGCAAGAAGGTTAGTTACCTCAACATCTACTGAAATCCAGAACTTAAATCCTGACAATTTCTCATCTCTCTTGTCTCCAAAGATCAGCCTCATATTTTCCTGTTGCAAACTGGTTGCCTTCATGTGCTAAAGAACATGGCAGCCAACAGTTCCTAAACATGATGTCCCATAGTACTCACCACCAGAGAGGAACTGATTTATATTCCCTCCATCTTCCCAAGCTCAAATACTCCAAGAGGCAGCTATTATTGGTCCTATTGTATCAGATGAGTACCTTTGCACCATCAACTATAGTCTAATATGGAGGCTGCAAGTACACAGCAGCCACCATTCTGTCCACCATGATTGGGTTAGAGATAGAAGATAAGACACTGCGAGTATTTTCTCAAAAAAAAAAAAAAAAAAACACAACTCTGCTGGTCTCAGAAGGTGGCAGGTACACAGAGCAAATAAAATTTTACAAGGAACTACAGCACAGAAAAATTAAAAATAATCTTAAAACACAAGCTGAAGTTGGAAAATAAAAGAGAGCTTATCATTGATTCCCTAGCAAAACGTGTGACAGAGCCTGATGCATTTAGTCACTAGGGCATTCATCCCTGTGGGCCACAACCAGTCTCCTGGAAACCTGGAGACAAACATCTCTGGAGTCAGTAAGATGGAATAACACATTAACTCAGAGGTTTTCAATTTCTCCAGGCAACAGACAATGTCAAAGATAGACACTTTGTGCACCACCCTGCACATGCGTTCCTTGATTGTTCCTGTTAAAATCATTCTTGTGAACAAATTCAAATAGGTATTTCTTCCAACAAAGTATCAACAAGGAGAAATGTATTTCAGGCATAAAGTATTTTTCAGACATAAAAATTGATTCTGGCCTATGGAGGTACCATACCATATAAATGGGAGGTACCATGCATAATCTCATACTCTCCAGAGCAATCCATAGTCATAACCAGTCATTTGCAGGTTCTAGAACAAAGTTTATCTTAATGTTCATCTCTCCCCTTCCTGCCTCTAAAGCATGTTCTCTCTCACCTTACAGACAAACTGAAGACACATGCTTGCTCTCTCTCTCTCTTTCTCTCTCTCTTCTTATAGACAAACTGAATGTTTTGAATTGCAAATGGTGGAATGTTAGGCACTGTAGGTGGTATATTATCAATCCTTTCAAATATTGAAGGATAACCCTGTTAATGAGAGATTCTTCACAGATTAAAAGAAAGAATCATTTTGAAGAAGCCCAGAGGAATTTCAGGTTTCAAAGCTTTATTTTTCATTCTATATAATCATTAGGTCCCATGAACAGGAACTTAAAATTATAAGACACCAGGATATAATGGGGATTTCTAATTTACTGAATTCAAATGGCCCAAGCTATTTCTATGACATTATACTGAAGTTAATAAGGTGAAACAAAAGATCACTTAATCCATGAATTTCTAAGGCATGGTCTCAGGTGAGGTAAGCCTCCTTTTTAAAGATAATGTAGATGTTTCAGGAGCCCCTGCTGAGAAATAGATAATGTCTGTTTCTTACTAAATATCTTAGAGTCATAGCTCAGATAGTAGATACTTTAATATAAATATTCATTTTTTGATCCATAAAGAGATATTCCTGATTATGCTCATTATTTAATTTGCTCCTAGAGCAGGTGAGAATATCCTCCCAGGTTAGGTTTTCTTGATGCAAAAATATCCATTGCACATACACACACATACACCCCATCAGACAGCAATGTCTTCATGACATCTGATAATATAGCAACCTATGTTGGCTTCAGGTTTTTTAGATCTCTTATCGGAACCTTGGGATCATAAATACATGCTGTCAATATTAGGGATCTCCTTATATATTCTTAAGTCTCTAACATAGGAAAGGTAGATACAGGAGAGAGACCTCTATATATCTCTGCCCTCCTTTTCAACAAAATCACAAGAGTTCTTTGAAAGTCTGGTGAAATTGCATTCTTGTGCACTAATGAATTTGTCTAATGGTTGCAATTATGGTGGAAATCCACCAGATGGCAAAATGGCAAAATTACATGACTCTAGACAACAAATGGATCTTCCTTCCTTTAAGAGCTTCCTTTTTTTCATTATAAAAATAAACACCAACAGAAACAACTTGGCCTACAACTGCCTAGCTGGGTGGGATCCTAAGACTTTGGCTGGTCTTTGTAAAGGTCAGACATTGGCCTTAAGCCATTCCAGGAATGTGTTCCAAAGGTTCTCAGGTGAGATCATCTCCACGTCATAAACCAAAGCTTTGAACCACTACTTCATACTAAATGAATGGAGAGGGTATGATGATGGCGTCGAGAACGTTAGAAAGTGGCTTTGCTTAGTATTTGGAGGTCTCAAAACAGTGGATTAGAGAGTGGGAAGTCGGATATAGAAATCTCCAGCCCTGGAAAAGCATTATTTAAAATCTCGAGGAAAGATGGCTCCTCAAAAATCCCATTTCTGTGTTAAAGCATTTTCTTGTTTGAGCATTTGTCTTCATAACTAATTTAAATCTCTCTCATTTCAGTTTAAGGCTTTGCCTTTCTTTCATTCCCCCATTTCCTTAGGGGCTTTGAAAAAGAATCTCTTTAAAAATTATTCACAAGAATCTGGGTAGAATACCTAACATACCACTTCGCACATCAGATGCATTAACTTACTCATATTTTATGTATATAATGTTATATATCTATTAGGGACTGGAAAAATAATTCTAGAGATCTATGTGAATCACTTATAATTTAAATAATCATCTAAATAATTTTACTATTATTCAAGATTCTTTTCAAATATGTTTAGTTTTAGCTTTAAAATTACATTGTATGTGGTTTAAATAGAGTAACAAAAGCCGAGGAACTACTGTAATATAACTCTATTAATCATAAATGTAAAAGCAAGTTTTAAGATTTTCTTAATTCAGGAAATAATTTCCTAACTGGGTTATTCAGACTAATAGTGATTTATAAAATAACAGGAGTTAGTGAATCTATTTTCATTATTTGAAAAAGTAGAACAGAAACTGAGCAGTTACCCAGAATATGCCTCTGTCAGATAAACTTAAATTATTCTGTTTGGCATAGATTTATATCAGCTCAGTTCAGTGTGGACTACTTGCAGTGATGCTACGAGGCAGGGTATCCCCATTTTATAGATGTGATAAATGAAGCTTGGTTGTCCTTTCTTATTTGCTTATGATTTTAATACTCTTCCTCCTAATATTTAAGCCTTAGTACTATAAGTATTTTTAGAATAATGACTTACTGAAAACTCTCTGACATTTATATATGAATTTAAATAGATTTTTCACCTTTTCGTTTTTTTTTCATTGAGTAAATACAGAGTAGTCACAAATTTCATTACATAAAGTACATAAGAGTAGCATTTTTAAGTCAGTACTAAATGTGACAAAGTTTAGAAAACTCTGCTATAGACAGTAAAGACATAGGACTCAGTGAGGAGATGTTGATTGGTAAGGACGTTCCCCAATCCCAAAGTTTAATGGTCAGGTTAAAATTAATCTGGCTCTCCATTTTATGAGAATGGAAAAACCATTGACTCTCAAAATAAGAGACCCAAAATAGTAAAAGTCTAACTTGTATGTTGGATATCATAGGGGGAAGAAATACCTTTATTTTTCTCTCTCTCTCATTCTCTTCAGCTTTCTCTTTAGTTTTTTGTTGTTGTTCTTATTTTGAAGGTATTTTCTCAATATGTATAACCATATTTTATTCACCATTTTGAGATCTTCTTTTGTGAAATGCTTTCCAAGTCCCATGTCCCTATTTCTACTAGGTCAAAAAGAGTTAGGAATTATGCCCCCTTTTGTCGATTCCATGGAAAAGTTTGTATTAACTTGATACTAATGATGAAGACACGTTATGCTGCTTTTAAACTGCGGATCTAATTTCTTAAATAACCATAAGATTACATAAATTTTGATTTCTGCTAGTTTAGTTTTTCGAAGTTGTGTGTGTGTTTAATTTGTCCATTTCTAAGTTTTCAAATTTATTTATTTATGAAAAATGTTTCATTTTTTCGATATCTACAGTATTGGTATTATAGCACTGTTTTATTAGTGTTACTGGCTTTTTTGTGTACTTCTCCTTTTCTCCTCACTAAGTTTTCATGGATGTTATTAGTTTGGTTTTTGCTCTTAAGAAATAATTTCGGTTTTTTTTAACCCTATTGTAGTTTGTGTTCTACAACACGAACATCTGCTCTATATTATTTTGTCTTCTCTTTTCTATTGGTTTTTTTATTTTTCTTATTGCGGTGAAAAAATTAGATCATTGATCTCCAGCTCTTTTCTTTTTTAATATCTGTATTTATGTTATAAATTCCCTCTATGCTGGTCTTTTGTTCTATCCCCCAAGTTTCAATACATAGTATTTTTATTATAACGAGGTACCAAATATTTTCTATTCCCATTTTTATTTTCTTATTCACCCATGTACTATCTAGATGTAAACTTCTTAAATTTCAAACTTGTGGAGATTTAACAGTTATCCTTCTGTTCAAAGAATATATTACCCTGAATGGTTTTAGTCCTTTGAAACTTGCAGAGAAAGCACAGCATATGGTTAATTTTGATAAATGTTCCTCGTGTACTTAGGGCAAATATGTATTCTGTTTTTACTGTGTGTAGTGTTCTCTATGTGTCAGTTGGGCAGGTTGTTAATGACATTATTCAAATCTTTACCCTTAAGAATTATTTTGTCCATTTGTTCTATCATGTATGTTGTTAGATGGGTTAAAATTTCCCACTATTTCTCTTCTCAGTTCCTTATTTGTTTTATAGTGGTGTGTTACACTTTCCTTGTGGAATAAACCTTTTATCATTATGAAATATCCCACTACACTTCAAATGTTTTTGCCTTTAAGTCCTCTTTGTCTGATATTAATATAGTACAGCTTTATTATGGTACAACGTTTTTATTTTTATTTTTATTTTTTTGGTACAATATTTTTATATACTTAATTTCAATTTTTCTGTATGCCTACCTTTAAAGTGTGGCTCTTAGAGTCAGAATAAAATTGGGTCTTTTTATTTCTTTATCTTGTCTAACAGTCAAACTTTTAATCAGTATTTATTCTATTCACATGTAATGTAAGGTAAAGATATGTTTGTGATTAAGACTTCCATCTTACTATTTGCTTCTCATTTTCTTGATAACACTGTGGTCCTTTTTTTGCTCCTTTGGGTTTGACTTCCTTTTTTTTCTCTCCATTTTCCCCTATTTGCCTAGTTTGGTAGTATTTTTTTAATCTATTCTTTTAGTTTTTACTCTAAATTTTTCTAAATGTAGTTTCAATGTATCAAGTGTGATATAAATTAGTTATACTCGCCACTTACCAAACAAGGCAGAGACAGAATATTTAATTCTAAATAACACTATCCTGAATCATGTTTTTGCTATAGTGTATTTTTATTCTAAACACATTTTAAACCCATAAAATATGATGATGATTTTATAGCATCAATATTCATTTCCTGTAACTAACTTATTAGCTTGTTCTACTCCTCATTTTTCTTTTAGCTTCAAACTTCTTTTTTAACTAGTTTACTGGCAAAAAAAAATTCTCTTATTTTCTGTTTTAACTAGTAATGCTTCATTTCATCTTTAATCTAGAATAAAATGCAGCATTTTTCTATAAAGAGTCAAATAGTATTTTTTTAAGTTTTGAATCATAATATCCCACATATTTAACTCTTTCTGTAGTGTTAAGTTATGGATAGATGATAGATTAATGAAGGAGCATGGCTGTTTGTTAAAAACAACAATAACAAAAAACCTTTGTTTACAAAAATAAACAAAAGGTTGGATTTTCCCTGTAAGTCATAGTTTGCTGACCACTTTATTAGAATAATAAATTTACTTAGTATGGCATTTTAGGTTAGGGGTTTAGGGGCAATTTTTTTTTCTTTTTTGGAAATATTGTTCTATTGTCTTCAAGCTTACACTGTTTCTTTTGAGAAATATCTCAGTCTCTCTGCTATTTCTTTTAAGGTAAACTTTTTTTTCTTTACTCTAGCTGTTGTTAGACCTCTACCACATTAATTTCTGCAATTTTACTAACATTTTCCTACTTTTCTGTCTTGTTTTGTTTCCCATTTCCTTTAAAACTATTTGGATTATGTAGTTATTCTGAAATTTGTGGATTGCTGTATTGATGTTATTTTATCATTTTGGAACACTTTTAGCCATTATCTCTTCAAATAACAATTTTGCTCTTTATTTTTCTGTCCTTTTCTTTGGAACTCTCCTTATCTATACATTAGACCTCTCTACTAGGTCATGTATCTTATATGCACAGTATCCACAGTCCATCAATTTTCTCTGAGTTTCATTCATTTCCTCAGCTCTGTATATTCTATTGTTGAATCCATTGCATCAGTTCTCAATTTTAGTTATTTCATTTTTCAGTCTAGATTTTTTTTTATATAACTTCCAGTTCTCAGCCTAAAATTCTCAATCTGTATCCTATTTTCTGCAACATATTTATTTTTGGGACATATTTTAAAACTGGTTTCTTACTATTCCATTATCATATTTCCAGTAGGTCAGTTTATATTGTCTATATTTAAGTTTGATACATTTAAAATCTGAGTGGTGTGTTGCCTGGGTGGCTCAGTTGGTTTAGTGTCCAACTCTTGATTTTGGCTCAGGTCATGAGCTCAAGGTCATGAGGTCAAGCCCCAAGTCAGGCTCTGCACTCAGCTTGGAGTCAACTTGAGAGTATCTCTCTCCCTCTCCAACTCCCCTTCCCCCTGCTCACATGCTCTCTCTAAACAAATAAATAAATAAAAACTTAGAAAAAAAGAATCTGAGTAGAAACTCTGTATATGCAAATGTGGAAGACAGGGGGCTAGTTCTCAGAAAAAATATCTGGTTAGGATATTTTATTATTAAATCCCTGAACTGTCCATGTTCAGAGAGCTTCTCTTTTGGGCCTATTAGTTTTACCAGAGAGTCATAATCTATATTCTCTTCTGGGACATGAGTTAGAGGAAGCTGGAGGATAGTGAGGAGTTCTAAAAGCCCATATCTCAATGTCCAGCTTTTGTTCTACTATGCCTCATGTCTACTCTAATCCCAAAATACCTAACGTACACTCGCTGTATAAAGCAAACTTCTATTTCTGTCCACACACAGAAGGGTTAGTTGTCTGAGTGAAATGAGTATTTCCAAGGACTTAATGGCTCCTACTGAAACTTAGAACCTAATATTTTTTAATACCATCCTACACTGCCAACTTTATAAGTTACTGCTATGTTGAATTCCTAAGCTTTTCTGAGTTTCCATAGGCAGTCAGATATGAACTTTCTTTACTCTCTCATGTCATTTACCTTCCTACTTGTCCATTTGCATTCCCAATATCAAAAATTTTTTGAAGGGGGAGGGGCAAAGGGAAAGGGAGAGAGAGAATCTCATGCAGGTTCCATAGTGGGCCCAATGCAGGGCTTGATCTCAAAACTCCTCAGATCATGACCTGAGCCGAGATCAAGAGTCAGATGCTTAAACAACTGAGCTATCCAGGCACCCCAGCCAATACCAAAATTTGTATGGGAATATTTGATCTAGCCCTGTCACTTTTTCCATTCTCCAGCCCCTTTTGAATTTGTTTATTTTTTTTAATTAATGAGTTTCTTGAATAAGCCAACATAAAAACATATGTTCATTTAATCATATTTAACTGGAAGTCCTCAAATCTTTACTATGAAAGCTGTATGCCTTGGAATATATCTTCATAATTTCATTAGGCATAAACTGTTAATTGTTTCTGTAATAGAAATAGTCATAAAGCCAACTGTACTACTTTGTAGCCATAAAAACTGATGCATACAAAAATATGTAAAGACATTTTTACCTAAAATATATTAAGTAAATATATTATCTAAAAATGTATTATGGGACTCATAATAAAATGACTCCCTTTTGATTTTTGTTCCTTTAACCTAGTGTATTGAGTTTTTATTGCTGCACAATAAATTACCACAAATTTAACAACTTAAAACAACACACATTTATTAATTCAGTTTCTGTGGGTCAGGCATCTGGGCATGTTTAGTTGAGTCCTCTACCTGAGGATCTCACTATGCTTCAATCCACATGTCCCTGAGGGCTGCATTTTCACCAGAGATTCAACTGGGGAAGGATATACCTCCAAACTCTCACATGTTTTTGGAAGAATTCATTTCCTTAAGGCTATAGAACTAAGGACTTAAGTTCTTGCTAGATGTCTCTTTCAGCTTATAGAGCATTCTGCAGTTCCTTGCTACAGAGACTTCTCCAACATGACCACTTAGTTCATGATAGGTTTGCTTCTTCAAAGTCATTGAAAGGAGACTGCTGTCATGGGTTTTCTAGCAAGATGGAGTTTTATGTAATGTAACAATCATGGAAGTGACTTCCATCACCTTTGATATTCTGTTGTTGAAAAGCAAGTTGTAAAGGAGGGGGTTATACAAGAGCATGAATACCAAGAAGTGATGATCATGGGGCTCACCCTACAGTCTGCTACCACACCAACATTATGGTAATGACAATAAGGATGGATTATCATTATATTTTTCTTATGATGCTTTATTCTTCTAAAATGTCTTCACATATACATGTTCGTTTCTATGAATACCTGTATTAGAATAGACAACACAAGCTTAAGTTGTGTTTAGTCTGGGACTCAGGCAGTTCTGAGTATGCTC
The DNA here is from genome assembly GCF_010015895.1 of Lontra canadensis. Classification (NCBI taxonomy): domain Eukaryota; kingdom Metazoa; phylum Chordata; class Mammalia; order Carnivora; family Mustelidae; genus Lontra; species Lontra canadensis. The sequence goes on along the minus strand of NW_022631076.1, from coordinate 5,074,327 downwards.
AGAGAATTAGTGGGACAGAATTTTCAGGGAGCCATTTATATGAAGGATGTAGGAGCCTCTGGATAAATAAGAGATACTGAGTTTTATTCAAGGACAACTGGACAGCACAGATGAGATGGTATGGTTTTAAAAAATACTGTAGAAATGTCACTCAAACCATCCTATAGCTTCAGGACCTAATAAAAGTTTTAGGAAATCTCAACAAAATTGTGAAGAAAAAAAAAAATGAAAGGTTTTTTTTTCCTTTAATCTCTATGGGACATTTAGAATGTGAGGCATCAGGAATGATAATAATAGTAATCCTGATAAAAGTCCCATTGGAACCACAACATTAGGCTTGTGACCATACCAATAGCCACCAACAGCACCTCCACATTAAGAACAAGTGCTTTTGGACAGACATTTTTGCCCTTAGTCTTGGGTGTCATCAGCCCCCATGCATACATCAGCACCAACCAGGATAACAGCCTGACTATGGTGGGCTCATATTTAACTTGCTACTTTTTGGCAGGGACATTTATCAAAGAAAAGTCAACCTAAAAGAGGAAAGGAAAGTGACAGATGACCCAGAGTTAAACCTGGGGACTAATTATTGGTGCACAACTCAGATATTGCAGAATGTTCTCAGAATACTCTCTGGAAGAACCTTAAGGCACATTACATTTCTCATATCATGGTAGTAAAGCAGGAAAATATAGATTGTATATCTTATTGTTATATTTCAAGTTGATATTTCTTGGTATATTATCTTAATTGCTGCTTACTATTATACTCTAAGGTAAATATTTTTATTCCCATTGCCATTTGGCAGATAAGAAAACTAAGTCTCACACATGAAAAAGCGCTTAACATCACTTGGCATCAGGGAAATTCAAATCAAAACCACAATGAGATACCACCTCACACCAGTCAGAATGACTAAAATTAACAACTCAGGAAACAACATGTGTTGGCAGGATGTGGAGAAAGAGGAACCCTCCTACACTGTCAGTGGAAATGCAAGCTGGTGCAGCCACTCTGGAAAACAGTATGGAGGCTCCTCAAAAAGTTGAAAATAGAGCTACCCTATGACCCAGTAATTGTACTACTGGGTATTTATCCCAAAGATACAAATGTAGTGATCTGAAAGAGCAGGTGCACCCCAATGTTTATAGCAGCAATGTCCACAATAGCTAATCTATGGAGAGAGCCTAGATGTCCATCGGTAGATGGATGGATAAAGAAGATGAGGTGTGTGTATGTGTGTGTGTGTGTGTGTATAATGCAGCCATCAAAAAATGAAATTTGGCCATTTTCAATGATGTGGATGGAACTAGCAGGTATTATGCTAAGCAAAATAAGTCAATCAGAGAAATAATTATCATATGATCTCACTGATATGTGGAATTTGAGAAGCAAGGCAGAGGATCATGCGGAAAGAAAGGAAAAAATGAAATGGGATGAAACCAGAGAAGGAGGAAAAACAATAACAGACTCAATCTCAGGAAACAAGTTGAGGGTTGCTGGAGTGGATGGAGATGGGAGGGATGGGAAAGCTGGGTGATGGACTTTGGGGAGGGCATGTGCTATGATGACTGCTGTGAATAATGTAAGACTGATGAATCACCGATCTGTACCCCTGAAACAAATAATGCATTGCACGTTAATTAAAAATAAAGGAGAAAGAAAACTAAGTCTCAAACAGGATAAGGAACATGTTCTTTGAAGTAGCTGACCTAATAAGTGTTATCTATAAAAGACTCATCCACTTATAGCTCCTGGGACTAAACTCAGGATCATTGTCAAATGTAGCCTAGAACCAGTATTAAGGAAGGTTGTGAAAGAAGTATTATAAGTGACAATCTCTTTTCTCCTGGCCTAAAATTTCATTTCCCTCTTTTTTAACTTATATAATTCTTACCTCTCCTCAATTGCTTGTCTAAAGAACCAAATCCTTTCTTAAAGACTTATCAAGAATTACCCAGAAGACTTCATCTTTCCCTTTCTTCAGAGAAAGCATCTTGAAAACATTAACTTCTCAACTACATCAAAAGCTTGATCCTCACAATAATCCTTTAAAATTGGAAGCAAGAAACCATAACTCCATTTTATATGTGAAGAAAGTAATGTTTAGAGAATTTCAAGTGCTTGTCCAAGATAGCATGGTTTAGACCAATGGTTCTCAAACCTCAAAATACAGCAAGATTACTGGAAATAGATCTGAGGTGAGGCCCAGAAACTTGCATTTCCAATGTGATTCCAGGTGATGCTTGTGCTTGTGCTGGTATATATTTAACTCTACTTAGCATTTTATTAATATTTCCTTGGAATAAAGAAAATCCTTAGAAAATGAGATTCAAGAGTTTCTGGTTTCACTATAAGAAAATGTAATTCTTATATAAGAAATATAAGGTTTCAATATAAGCAGCAAAGGCATCTCTAAATCTTCTGTCTTCATATGTGCATAGGTCATCTCATCAAATTATCTGCTTGTTATCTTGGAAAGCACAATTAACCTTTTTCTTAGAAGATGGCTTTTGGTGAGAAGTAAGCAACTTAACTAAAAACTGCAAGGGAAACAGGATATGTTAAAATAAGCAAAGAGCACCCAAATGAGAACAAACAGAGGCTTTTTATTCAGAGCCTGCTTTAGCAAGAGAGTCAGTTACCATCATTTGTGTTTGGCAGAAACTGAAAGGCTAGCAAGGCAGTGAGAAAACATTATAGTTGACAGAAAAGAATATTTGTTGGAATGCTCTGATTGAGGCCACTAGTATAGCATCAATGGAGCCACTGAAAATATGCTAACAAGAAGGAGAATATCTCATGTGATTCAGATTTGGGGAGCATATTTAACTTTTTCTGGTTAGTTCCAAATTGGAAGCAAGGATGAAAGATCAAGAAGCTCACAGTCATTGACCAACTCATAACTATTTGGGACCAATTGCTGAAGAAGTTGTGACTGGCGCCTTGTGAGGTTGTAAGTCATTGTTCAACTGATTATATATGAGATGGCCATTGTCTGTTTATAACACAGTTTCTCAGGAATTTACACAGGTGTCTATCAGGACAGGCAGTCCCTGGCTGTAGAGCTAACTTCTCTACCAGGCAGAGTAGATCTTATGTCATTGGCCAATGATAATTTTAGGACCCTATAAAAGTATTTTGATTTCTTTTGAAGTCAGAAGGAAAAAATGAGTTTTTTGGTTAATTTTTAAGTGTAAAAGGTCAATACATTTGTCTTTATGTTAACGGAGTGTTCTAAGAATGTAACTGTTGGATTATGGTAAAGAATTTGATTATACTCACAGGTCCCAGAGAAGAGGTCCCTTCATATCATGCAGGGTCACAGGGGAAAGCAGCAGTGTTGGTCAGGAAGCAGAAAGGAGCAAGGAGAAAGTCTCAGCCAGAGCCTTTACTGGGAGTTTCTGAAAGGAAAGAAAAGGCAGAGTGAGCAGTTTAGGATTAGTTTGTTTGAAATACTGGAAGGCTTTGGGCTATGGGGTGGTCTCTAGTTGCCTGATACCTGGCCCTTGGATGGTTTAAGACAATAGAAATGTTAGCTTCATGTATGAGAGTTAGATAAAGAGGTAGTTGGGTTTATAGGCTGAGGATTGGCTGGTTTATTATTATCATTTTTAGAAAGAAGCTGGCTCTAGGAGGAGCAGTCTGTCTTTGGGTTTGTAAGTCTCCCAAATGTCAGAGCGAGAGAACAAATAATGGAGTATAGTTACCATAATAAGACACAACTCATTTATTGCACTTTGCCTTATTGTGCTTTTCAGGTATCACATTTTTTACAAATTGAGGCTTTGTGGCAACCCGACATCTAGCAAGCATTGGTATTTGTCCAACATCATTTGCTCACTTTGTGTCTCTGTGTCACCTTTTGGTAATTCTCACAATATTTAAAACTTTTCATTACTGTTATGCTTGCTCTGATGATCTGTGGTTAGTGATTATGTCTCATGTCTCACTGAAAGCCCAGATGATGGCTAGCACTTTTTTAGCAATAAGGTATCTTTAAATTAAGGTTTGTACACTTTATTTTAGACATAATGATATCACACACTCAAGAGACAATACTATAGTGTAAACATAACTTTTATGTGCACTGGAAAAACCAAAACATTCACTTGACTCACTTTATTGAGATATTTGCTTTATTGCAGTTATCTGGAACTGAACCCCCAGTACCTCTGAGGTATGCTTATATTGGCTCTATAATGATTGGCTGCCAAATAGGCAAATACAGAATCTGTGAAAACACAGAACTCATATTCATGAAATACAAGTTTTGACATTTTTTTGTGTAAGAAAATGTCCATGATTTACCACTCCTCTCACTGAAATGGACAGATTATCTAAGCAAAACATCAACAAGGAAATAAGGGCTTTAAATGACACAATGGACAAGATGGACATCACAGATATATTCAGAACATTCCACCCCAAAGCAACAGAATATACATTCTTCTCTAGTGCTCATGGAACGTTCTCCAGAATGGACCACATCCTAGGTCACAAATCAGGTCTCAACTGGTACCAAAAGATTGGGATCATTCCCTGCATATTTTTAGATCAAATGTTTTGAAATTACAACACAAAAGGAAAGGTGGAAAGAACTCAAATACATGGAGGCTAAAGAGCATTCTACTAAAGAATGAATGGGTCAACCAGGAAATTAAAGAAGAATTTTAAAAAATCATGGAAACAAATAAAAATGAAAGCACAATGGTCCAAAATCTTTGGGACACAGAAAAGGTGGTCCTGAGAGGAAAGTATATAGCAACACAAGCCTTTCTCAAGAAACAAAAAAGGTCTCAAGTACACAACCTAACCCTACAACTAAAGGAGCTGGAGATAGAACAGCAAAGAAAGCCTAAACAAGCAGAAGAAGAGAAATAATAAAGATCAGAGCAGAAATCAATGAAATAGGAAACAAACAAACAAACAAACAAAAAGCCAGTAGAACAGATCAATGAAACTAGAAGCTGGTTCTTTGAAAGAATTAATAAGACTGATAAACCCCTGGTCAGACTTATCAAAAAGAAAAGAGAAAGGACCCAAACAAATAAAATCATGAATGAAAGAGGAGAGATCACAACAGCACCAAAGAAATACAAACAATTATAAGAACATACTATGAGCAACTCTATGCCAACAAATTCGACAATCTGGAAGAAATGGATACATTTCTAGAGACATATAAACTACCACAACTGAACCAGGAAGAAATAGAAAACCTGAACAAACCCATAACCAGTAAGGAGATTGAAGCAGTCATCAAAAATCTCTCAACAAACAAGAGCCCAGGGCCAGATAGCTTCCCAGGGGAATTCTACCAAACATTTAAAGAAGAATTAATACCTATTCTCCTGAAACTGTTCCAAAACATAGAAATGGAAGAAAAAGCTCTAAACTCATTTTATGAGGCCACAATTACACTGATCTCCAAACCAGAAAAAGATCCCATCAAAAAGGAGAATTACAGACCAATATCCTTGATGAACACAGATGTGAAAATTCTCACCAAAATACTAGCCAATGGGATCCAACATCACATTTAAAGAATTACTCACCATGACCAAGTGGGATTTGTTCCTGGGCTGCAAGTTTGGTTCAACATCCGCAAATCAATCAAGATGATACCATACATTACTAAAAGAAAGAACAAGAACCTTATGATACTCTCAAAAGATGCTGAAAAAAGCATTTGACAAAATACAACATACTTTCTTGATCAAAACTCTTCACAATGTTGGGACAGAGGGTACATATCTCAATATCATAAAAGCCATCTATGAAAAAACCCACAGTGAATATCATCCTCAGTGGGGAAAACCTGAGAGTTTTTTCCCTAAGGTCAGGAACACGGCAGGGCTGTCCACTATCACCACTTCTATTCAACATAGTACCAGAAGTCCTAGCCTCAGCATTCAGACAACAAAAAGAAATAAAGTCATCCAAATTGGCAAAGAAGAAGTCAAACTCTCACTCTTTGTAGATGATATGATACTTTATGTGGAAAACCCAAAAGACTCCACTCCAAAACTCCTAGAACCCATACAGGAATTCAGTCAAGTGTCAGGATATAAAATCAATGCACAGAGATCAGTTACATTTCTATACACCAACAGCAAGACAAAAGAAAGAGAAATTAAGGAGTCGATCCCATTTATAATTGCACCCAAAACCCATAAGATACCTAGGAATAAATCTAACCAAAGAGGCAAGGAATCTGTACTCAGAAAACTATAAAGTACTCATAAAAGAAATGGAGGCATATATAAAGAAATGGAAAAACGTTCAACGCTCATGGATTGAAAGAAAAAATATTGTGAAAATGTCTATGCTACCTAAAACAATCTCCACATTTAATGCAATACCTATTAAAGTACCATAAATTTTTCTCATTGAAATGGGACAAATAATTCTAAAATTTATATGGAACCAGAAAAGACCCCAAATAGCCAGAGGAAGGTTGAAAAAGAAAACCATAGCTGGCGGCATCACAATTCCAGACTTCAAGCTGTATTACAAAGGTGTAATCATCAAGACAGTACAGTACTGGCACAAACAGACACATAGATCAATGGAACAGAATAGAGAGCCCAGAAATGGATGCTCAACTCTATGGTCAACTAATCTTCAATGAAGCGGGAAAGAATGTCCAGTGGAAAAAAGACAGTATCTTCAAGAAATGGTGTTGGGAAAATTGGACAGCCACATGCAGAAGAATGAAACTGGACCATTTCCTTACACAACACACAAAAATAGACTCCAAATGGATGAAAGACCTCAATGTGAGACATGAATCCATCAAAACCCTTGAGAACACAGGCAGCAACCCCCTCAACCTCAGCTGCGGCAACTTCTCCTTAGAAACATTGCCAAAGGCAAGGGAAGCAAGGACAAAAATGAACTATTGGGATTTCACCAAGATCAAAAGCTTTTGGACAGCAAAGGAAACAATCAACAAAACCAAAAGACAACTGACAGAATGGGAGAAGATATTCACAAATGATACATCAGATAAAGGGCTAGTATCCAAAATCTATAAAGAACTTATCAAACTCAACACCCAAAGAACAAATAATCTAATCAAGAAATAGGCAGAAGACATGAATAGACATTTCTGCAAGGAAGACATCCAAATGGTCAATAGGCACATGAAAAAGTACTCGATACCACTTGGCATCAAGGAAATACAAATCAAAACCACAGTGAGATATCACCTCACACCAGTCAGAATGACTAAAATTAACAAGTCAGGAAAGGAAAGATGTTGGCATGTATGTGGAGAAAGGGGAACCCTCCTACACTGTTGGTGGGAATGCAAGCTCATGCAGCCAGTCTGGAAAACAATATGGAGGAGTTGAAAATAGAGCTACCCTATAATCCAGCCATAACACTACTGTGTATTTACTCTAAAGGTACAAATGTAGTGATCCAAAAGGGGCACATGCACCCAAATGTTTATAGCAGCAATGTCCACAATAGCCAAACTACAGAAAGAACCTAGATGTCCATCAACAGAAGAATGGATAAAGAAGAAGTGGTATATATATACAATGGAATACTATGGAGCTATCAAAAAAAGGAAATCTTGCCATTTGCAATGGCATGGATGGAACTAGAGGATATTATGCTAAGTGAAATAAGTAAATCAGAGAAAGGCAATTATCATATGATCTCTCTGATATGAGGAATTTGAGAGGCAGGGTGGGGGGTTGTGGGAGGCAGAGAGGGAGTAAATGAAACAAGATGGGACCAGGGAGGGAGACAAACCATAAGAGACTTTTAATCTCAGGAAACAAATGAGGGATGCGGGAGTTGGGGGGAAGGGATAGGGTGGCTGGGTTATAGACATTGGGGAGGGTATGTGCTATGCTGAGTGTTGTGAAATGCGTAAGCCTGATGATTCACAGACCTGTACCCCTGAAGCAAATATATATATATTAATTAAAAAAAAAGAAGTATTTCTGTTTGTTGGTTTTACAGTTTTTTAATGGAATTAAACCTTTCTGAAGTTGTATTTAAAATTTCATGAACTACTCAACATTTAATATTTATGATTCCTAAAGAGAATGCTGAATTAAGTCAATTTTAATTGTGTACCTTATTATTTTTATGAACTGTTTTCTTATATACAGTTAGGGATGTATAGTTTTATAAACAAGTATAATGAGGGTTTTTAGGAAATGTTTTATTTTGTGTTCTTTCATTTAATTTGAATCTTATTGCTTTCATATTGTAAATTGTCTAGTCTCTCTCCTTCGTACATACATCAAAAACTAGTTCTAAATTATTAAGATACTCTATAAAAATTTTCAATTCAGGCACTGTAGTTTATTGTGGTCACAAGTCTTTTGTCATTGACTGAAGCCTTGAGAATCATTATTTTCTCTTCTTCTCTTACAGCAAAAAATGTCAAGTTATACCTCTTTACCTCGCAAGTTTCAGAAAATACTTATTTTCAGATAAGTAGCCTAGAGTTTACTCCTTCAATAATCTAACAAACACAACACCATTTTCAACCTTTCAAATCTACTCAGAAACTTTCAGTAGCTCAGGAACCAGGTGTCACCAGTTTTTGGAGAAAGCAACTGAATATTTTAAATGTTCTTACCATTCTTCCATTCAGTATCTGATATCACAAAATGGAAAGAGGAGGGTGAGTGGATAATAGATGTTGTAGATAATAATAAATTGTTCTCTTTAATAAATGGTTTTGGGAAAACTGGACTGCCATATGCAAAAGAATGAAACTGGATTCCTATTTTACACCATACACAAAAATCAACTCAAAATGGATTGAGGACTTAAATTTAGAACACGGAACTGTAAAGCTCCTAGAAGAAAATACAAGCAGTAAGTTCCTTGACATCAATCTCGGTAATGAACTTCTGGTTTTGACACCAAAAGCAAAGGCAACAAAGCAAAGGTTTTAAAAGTTAAGACAACATTAAACAAAACATCTTCTGCTCAGCAAAGGAAATTATCAACAAGTGAAAAGGTAACATATGGAATGAGAGCAAATATTTGCAAACCATATATCCAATAAGAGGTTCATATCTAAAATACAAAAAGAATTCATACAATTCAATAGCAAAACCACAAATAGTCCAATTAAATAATGGACAAAGGACCTGAATAAACATTTTTCCAAAATGGCCAACATAACACAGGAGAAGGTGTATCACTAATCACTAATCATCAGGAAAATGCAAATCAAAACCACAATGAGATATCACTTTATACCTATTAGGAAGGCTATTGTCTAAAGACAAGAGATAACAAATCTTGGGAGAATGTAGAGGGAAAAAAGTCCTTGTGCACTTGGTGGGAAGGTAAACTGTGTATAGCCACTATGGAAAATTATATGGAGTTTCCTCAATGAATTAAAAATAAAAGTACCATATGACCCAACAATTCCACTTTGGGGTACATATGTAAAGAAAGTGTATCTCTGGGACTCCCGGGTGGCTCAGTCAGTTAAGCATCTGCCTTCAGCTCAGGTCATGATTCCAGGATCCTGGGATCAAGGGCTTCATTAGCCTCCTTGCTCAGGGGGGAATCTGCTTCTCTCTCGCCCTCTGCCTTCTGCTCTCCCTGTTTGTGCTCTCTCTCTCTCTCTCTGTCTGACAAATCAATAAATAAAATCTTAAAAAAAAAAAAGTGGATCTCCTAGATGTATCTGCGCTCCCACATTCATTGCAGCATTATTTACAATAGCCAAGGTATAGAAATGACCTAAGTGTCCATCAATGGATGAATGGGCCAAGAAAATGTGATCGATCGATCTATCTATCATCTACCTATCTAATGGAATCTTATGCAGCCTTAAAAAGAAAGAAATCCTGTTGTTTGTTACAACATGGATAAACCTGAATGGCCTCATACTAAGTGAAATAAGCACACAGAGAAAGTCAAATACTGTATTTATCATTTATATGTGGAATTAAAAAAAAAAAAAAAGTAGAACTCAAAGAAACAGAGAGTACAAAAGCAGTTGCCAGAGGCTGGAGGCTGGGGAAAATAGGGAGAGGTTGATAAAAGGGTACAAAGGTTCATTATAAGATAAAAGTTCTGAGGATCTAAAAGTATAATCCAATTACTATAGTTAGTAACATCCTATTGTATAGTTGAAACTTTCTAAGAGATTAGAACTCAAATGTTCTCACCAAAGAAAAAGAAGCAGAAAGAGGAGGACGATGACAACAAGAAGAAGGATGAAGAGGGAAGGAGGAAGAAGAGGAGGAGGAGGAGGAAAAAAATAAGTAAGGTGATAGATGCATTAATTAACTAGATTGGGGAATCCTTCAAAATACATACATACATTTATCAAATCATCACACTGTATGTACACTTTAAGAATCTTACTTTTTGTCAATTATTCCCCAAAACTGACATCTAAATTTTATTTCTAATTAATACTGTGTAGCTAAACCCCATTTGACTCAGCCAAATGAATACCACACCCACCTATATTGGGCTTTCGAATAACATTTTGTCTAAGAAATTTTCACCACTTAAGAACTTTTGAAAATACTACATAAAGGAATACCAAATTTGATGATTGTTCTTCCAAATTTGCTTATCCATGACTTAATGATTTGACAAAGACCACTAAGAAAATTTAAGGAAAGCCATTAACACATTTTGTCACTAAGGACCTGAGGGAGAGTTGTTTCAGGCAGTGGCTGGGGACTGGTGGGGTTGTATTGTTTAAGTTGAAGGGAGCAAGGATGCTGATAAAGTAGAAAGAAAATGTTTAAGTCATTTCTTCAAAAAGTTTGGAGGTGAAGTGAAAGAGGAAATGATTCAGGATTGAGGATTATATTTCAGGGGGGGACACAGAAGAGTGAGTTTCTAGGTTGAGGGGAAAGGGCACTGAATAGTAAGAAGGCATGGTTCTAGAGGAAGGAAATAGTTAATGGAGCAAGGTCCAACTTCAATGAATTCCAGATCTTCTAGTCATTGAAGACACAGCCTTAAAGACATGCTGATATTTTAGAAACTGAAATATGTTAAATTAAAAAGGAATTCATGCATATAGAGACTAAGTAGATAGATATATTCCATATTTTTAACACCACAAAAATGCAGACATACAAGTCTAGAGCATTTTCATAAGGTATTACCTGAGAAGAAAAGAGTAGAAAAGTTTGGAGTTTTTTAAAATCCACAATTATGATTTATGTAGAAATATTTTCTCTAAATAATAATGAGTCTGACAGTATGTTCCTTATATCTTCTTTTAAGAACTTTTTGGATTTCCTTTTTACTAGGAAACTTTTAACTTTGAAATAGCAAGTAGTATTTTTCTCCCTGAAACCTCTGCAGTGCCAGCAATGTATTGAAGTTTGATTAAAAGGACAGTTAATGCAAACATAAATCCCTTAAAATATTTAGAGCACACAAGTCTCAACCCATCTTGTATTTATAAGACAACATTTTAAAATGAGTATCTCTTAAGAAAGGAGGCTATTAGGTGGAGCAATGCCTTCTCTTCCCAATGGGGTATTAGACAAGCTGAATATATAAATCTGCTTTATGTTACTATATCAGTGGTTGATGTTCAATGGACTTTTGGTATTAGGACTATAAATATCTGACAACGGAATAAACATCATGTAGAAGGAAATTGACTGTAACTGAGGAAGGTGCTTGAAATAGGCCTCCATGGAATTATCTGCTCAATCTTTGAGACTTTTGTTTTGGCTTTGTGACTTTTGAGAGCGTAATGATTTTTCTTAGGCAGTGCTGGTTTGGAAGGACTTCAGGGGTGAAGCCTGTGTCCTCCTCGTCCACACTGATAGTGATCAAGCCTGTGGTTAAAGTTCAGGTGTGACATCCACCCAGAAATCTATTTAAAAATGTTAAGCCAACAATGGTGAGGCTGATATTTATAACCTTTGTACTTCCCCAACAAAATTTTACCCCATGTCCTCTTACTGGTTTTGAAGGTTACAGATAACAACTTATCACAATATACAAGCTTCCTCTTCTCTTTCTTCTCCTTTCTTTTCTCCATCTCTCTCACTACACTTGACTTGATTCATCACCCACTGCCAGGGGTGTCTTTTAGGAACACTGAGGCTAGAATTAAAATCTTCACTGTGGTTCCCATGGTAAATGGCTATGGGTAGTGAGGATACTTGTCCTTTGTTATTTTTTTTTAATCCTTTCCAAACCAGCACTATTTTATAATCTATTTGAAAAGGCATGGAAAACATTAATCAATCATGAATATACAAGAGATCAAGTGTTATGCCATGAAGCTCAGATGATGGCTATTGGGCAGAGGGCAAAGAAGGAATGTAGAAACTTTGTGGAGAAGATGGACATGGTGCAGGTACTTGGAAAAGGAGTGGGAAGATGGATGGCAGAGGGCAGAATATCGAATACATTAAGGACCTTGTTTCTTCCCTTTAGATAGCTAGTTGATGGAAATTGCCCTATTGCCTTGATAAGGCAATGAAGAATTATCATCTTCAAGTGGCTTGTTTTTAGAAAGGCAACGTTGTTAAGGCAGGGAGCTAAACTGAGAGCCATGTGCTGGGCTGCAAGAGGTCTATGAAATCCTGAAATTGCTGTGCAGAAATTTATATAAGTAACCTCTCTCCCCACCCAGGGTAAGATGTATATAACAGAATACTATTCAGGAAAGTCTTATCTAATTCCATTGTACACAACATCTCTCCTTTATAAAGTTTAGGAAGCTAAGCCCCCAGTGGTAGAAATCATATGCCCATTGTCATAGCTAATAACTATTCCTAGATAATTCCTAGAGTCCTGTGGTCTAATCGATTCTCTATATCCTCATATTCACAACTTCCTTTGGTGGAACACCAGCAGTTGGTCATTTTATTAGTTTCTCAGGACTGTTATACAAAGTACCACAAGCTTGGTCAGTTAAAACATGAGAATTGAAAAAACAAAAACAAAAACAAAACAAAACAAAAACATGAGAATTGTTTTTCGACAGTTCTGGAGCCCAGAAGTCTAAAGTCAAGGTGATAACAGGGTCATACGTCCTCTGAGACTTTTGGCAGAATCCTTCCTTGCTCATCTTAATTTCTGGTGGTGGCCATCAGTCCTTGACATTCCTTGGCCTCACTCCAATCTCTCCCTCTGTCCACATATGGCATTTTTCTTTTGTGTCTCTGCCTTCACAGGACATTTTTTTTTTCTTCTTATAAAGACAATACTCCTATTGGATTAGGGCCCACTCTCATGATCTGATCTTAACTTGATAGCATCTGCAAAGACTATCTCTAAATAAGATCATATTCACAGATACTGAGGTTTAGGAAAGAAGTTCATCTTCTTGGGTAACACAATTTAACTCATTAGGGTAATCTAGATTCCTCTCCATTTTCATCCCTAAAAAAACTGTTGCCCTGTAACTTTGTAAAACTATTATTCAAAAAATAACTGTCTCCATCCTACTCAACTTCATCAATTGAGTTTCAGGATAATCATTTTGCTAAGTCATCAGCAAATTATCCTAAATTCTAAGGGAATATTATGTGACATTGTTCTACATTTTGAACTTCAGCTACACCCAGAAAGCTTCTCAATGGGCTCTGAATATTGACTGTGAATCATAGATAAGTAGTCTCTTGGACCTCCAAACATCTGACATCTGACATAAATAAACAACAGTATTTTTTCTGGCTTGTTTATGAGCATATCTTGGGGAGCAAAGTCAAAGCCTTCCTGAAGGAAAGATATATTATACCTATTCCTTTTTCCATCTACAAAGCTGGTCACGCCATCATAAAAGAAAATTAGATTGGTCTGACATTTCTCCTTCCTGTGGCTGTGCTGACTATACTCCAGTCCTCTTTGCTAGTTTGGGAATCCAAAGAATAAAAACACACAGAGATACAATATTTTGTTTAAAATGTAAGGATGCCCAAATTTTATGTGCTATTTCCTTATTAGATGCCCATTTTGACCTTCTTAAGTAAACGGGTGTTTGGGGCCTCTTTGGTCTTCATAAAAAACTTCAGAGTTCTCATGGGAAATTACAAACTTCTTGCCACTTTGACCCACAGAAAGAATCCATCACTTTATCCTATTACTTTCTTATATTCCCCTGAAATTCCCTTGTTGAACTGTGCAATAGAAACCCATATAAAGATAGGGTGTTGAAACTTAGAAGGCAGAACAAGTAGACTACATCAAATAAGTAAACTGCCTAATTGCCCTGTAACAACATTTATCCACTTTAATGCGATAACATAAGAGTTATATGTTGATATTATCTATCTTTCATATTGGAAAGAAAGCTGACTCTTAAGTTGAATGAGATCATGCCATTTTTCACTCATAGCCGCTTTTGACCTTGCAGTGATAGTGAATTCAGGAAGAATAGAATTTCATTCACTAAATTTCACTACCTACAAATTACCTGAAACTTTTGGGTTATCTAGAAGGACATTAGTAGCTTGTCACTGCATGTGGCGTTGCCCTATGTACATGGCTGAGTGTGAAGGGGTCCTGATAAATTTGCTTTGAAAGGTAGTCTGAACTATTTAATTTCACTTTGGCAACCTCACTTCTGGGACCACATTCTTTCTGAGAGCAAATTTCACTATCTGGGCCTTAGATTAAAGGCTGTCTCCCAACCTCTCTTCTAGCCCCGCTTTCTAAAACAGGTATGTGGCATTAATATCTACATTTGCCTCCACTCATGGCTTTATTCTCTGTCATGCCTTCTCATTCATCCCACTTGTTCTCTCAAGTGACTCCATTCAACCTATTTCCGGAAACAACTTCCTGAGGTGCCATGGATGATCATTAAGTTACTGGAAACTCAATTTTGGCTATGTATTCCAATAATTGCCACCAACAAACAGTAGGAAACTGTACTGTCTTGAACCTTTAAACCCTATCGCATGTTCAAACTCCATATGAACAATACCTATATCTCTACCATTCAGTTCTTGGCTCTTATCTGTTTTTTCAAGATTTGCAACTATCTGAAACACAGAGGATTGATTTCTCAGCAATATGAACAAGCATGAGTTTGACATTCTCAGATATTCAGAATTATCTCTGCATGTGCACCAAAACCTGAATTACAAATTAGCAATTGAGTGAAACAATGAGATATTTTACCAAAAATGAATATGTACATTAAGAATAATAAAATAGTAAATGATATTGATCTGATAGGAAAATTCTTTCCAAATGAGAAACACAATGGACCCAATTTCAGTGAGAAAAGAAATCTTTGATTGTTGCACACTGAATGGGTAAAACAAACACTTGTTGCTTTGAAATTTTTATTCATTTTATTCTTTCCTGTGCTCTTAGGGTAAAACCCAAATTCCTTTAAAAAGCCCCCTACATTTTCAGTCCTTCTTACCTCACCCCACTCCAAACTTGTACCCTATGTCCAAACAAACCAAACATATTACAATTTACAAATACAATGTGCAATTCTAAGCCCTTCCATAGATTGTTTTGATCTTCCTAGAATAGTTTTCCCCTGTGTCTTTACATTTCTGTTTCCTTAAAATTTCACTTGATATGTAATTTCTTCCAAGAAGCTTTCCCTCAGTCATTAACTGTGTGAGGTGCCACTCTACTCCAGTATAGCATTCCATGGCCCATAACACGCTTTGCCACCAAGTATTGTGATGACCTTGCTCTTCCCTCACTCTTTTCTTGCCCAAGAGCCCCATGAGAGCACAAACCAGCTTATAACATTATTAAATGTGCATACAAGGACACTGTCAGGTATATAAACAAGGATTAATTATTATTTAATCAGCAAAAGCTCATTAAAATAGATATGAAGGTAGGAACAGATTTGTTTTCCAAAAGAGAAAATCTCTCAAGTACTTAAACTACTCAGTTGAAACCAAAATTTACTTTTTAAAATCAACATTTGAGACATAAAATTGGACCTCAAATCTGCATCTCCAGCACTCATTTTGGTCTTGAACTTATACATCCAAGTTCCTCTCAAACATTTTCAGTTGGATGTCTAATTTCAAACTGAACATATGCAAGAGAAATTTTTATTTTTCTCCTGCAAACCTGGTTTACCTGTAGTCTTTCCCATCTCTGTATTGGCAATTACAAAGGCGTGCACCTGCATGTGCACACACACACACAGTCTGTACAATTGTCAGGACCAAAATCTTGGAATCATCTTTTATTCCTCTCTTCAACTGTCCTCAACATTCAGTGCCTCCACAAAGTTCCCTATGTCCACCTTAAAATATATCCAAATTGGACAATTTCTCATCATTTTCTAAGCTATCACCTCCACTTCCCTATATTATTGCAATGTCCTTCTACCTGGTTTCCTTGCTTTCATTCTTGTCCACCTATAGTCTATTTTCACAGAATTAGGGTGACTCTTAAACATACCCATGCTCAGAACCTTCCTACGGCTTCTCACTGAGAACACACATTCAAGAACTTACAGTGGCCTATAAGCCTGTCTGTGATCCAGACTCCTTAGCCTCCCAGACCCCTCTCCTACTCACCCTTCAGACCACAGTCCAGGGACGTTAGTGTCCTTGCTGTTCCTTCAATGGATGGGGCATGTTCCCACCTCAGGCCTTCTGCCATCTGTACACCTTGTGCCAGGAATGGCCTTCCCTCAGTTAGCACCCTCCCACACTTCCTTTGAGTCCGTCAGATATCAGCTTTTCAGGGAGGCCTTTCTGAACCACCTTTTTTTTTTTTTTTAAAGATTTTATCTATTTATTTGATAGACAGAGATCACAAGTAGTCAGAGAGGCAGGCAGAGAGAGAGGAGGAAGCAGGCTCCCTGCTGAGCAGAGAGCCTGATGGGGGGCTGCATCCCAGGACCCTAGGATCATGACCTGAGCCTAAGGCAGAGGCTTAACCCACTGAGCCACCCAGGTGCCCCTGCACCACCTTTTTAAAAACTGCAATTACCTTTCTATCATTCCTGTATTTTTTTAACCTGGTACCCTTCACCTTCTAATACATTACATGATTTACTGTTTATTTCTTATCTGTCTTCTCTCACTGGACTAGAAGTTCCATGAGACAGGGATTGTTGTCTCTTTTGTTCACTGCCATGTTCCCAGTGAATAGATAGGCTTAACATATAACAGGCATTGCACTGAACAATATTTGTTTAAAAATGAATGTGAGATACTTAAGCTAAAACTCAAGTCAGGTTTCTTCCATCCCTGCGAGAAGTTTAATATAAGTGAAATCTAAAAAACCCCCTGTTCCCAGTGAGACAATGGCATTTCTAGAGAGTAATATTCTGATGTTTCTACCCATTTAGTTTTTCTTAACTTTAAAATATAAATGCCCTATGTGGCCTCCAGGTAGCAGCTGACCTATGAAAGACACAAGCTAGAATCCAATTGCAAGATAATTCTGCCTAGTCAAGTCGAACAGTTCTTTTGCCCTTGAATTTAGGTATCCCAGACCCATGGATATATTTTTTTTCCATAATGCAAATTACTCCCAAGCTCTCAATAGGAGCTTCTTTTAAGAGGCAGCTTTGTGATTTTTGTGTGCCTCGTGGTTTTTTTCCAGCCCTGAAATTCTGAGATCCCCTAACTCTAGGGTAGGTATGTAGCTATGCAAAAAGCTTAACTGTGATTCAATAGTAACTAACTTTCATTTTTCTGGGCCATGGCTTAATGGGAACTCTTTCCCCAGAGGCTCCTGAATGTGGAACAACTATTGCCTGGCCACAGGTGTGCTCTGCCATAGCTGGTAATGAGAGAAGCCAGAAATTCTCAAGGCAGGATGAGTATAGAGTGAATTCGCTGGTTTTATTTAGAGACCATAGCTCAAAACACAGGCACCATCTGCAGTACTCACTCCCCACTTTTCAATGTTGAAACCCCATTAAAGAAACCACTGGAGCACTGGCATAAATATTTCAAATAGAAGTTCACAGGAAAAGACTGTTATTGAAAAACGATAGGCTTGGAAACTTATTATTTGATCAAGCCCCAAGGAAGATAATTCAAGCCAAGACATTTCTCTACTATGTGACTTACTGGGAGAGGATTTTCTTGCTTGATTTTGTTTAAACCATATGGCTATTTAAAAAAAAATCCATATATTTAGTATCTAGAAACTAACTAAATTTATAACCAAAGAATCATTTTTTTCTTGATTTTGTTTCCAAGTATTTTGTAATTTGTAAGCACTGGCTTTAAATTGGCCTGTACAATGGGGCTGGTCGTGGTCATTAGGAAATTCTGCCTTTGATAAATCCCTTGCTGCCACCACCTGCAATAAAAACCCTATAAATTGAATAGAGACTTGTCATATTGTATTTACACTTTAATAGGCTTCATGGTTGTTGAAACTGTGGCAGAACGGTAAAGGGACTAGCCAGGCCAGGAGACCAACCTCTCCTAAAATGCGGGCAGCAGCCTCGCTCTGATGACCCACAAACACAATCCTGTCCTTGGCCAACCTGTCGCTGTCGCTGGGCACCTCACTCTTTCAAACATTCCACTGGATCATACAGAGTGCCTTGATTACCGCCAGTGAACAAAGCAAGAAAACAAAGGGGGAGAGAATTTGAGCTGCAAAGCCAAAATAATCTTCACTTCGGATGTTTATGCTGGTTCCATCCAGAAATTTAACTTTCTTTAGGAGCATTACGTTAGATCGTTCTTCCTGAAAGGTATGGACCAAATTAAATTGACAGGGAAATGGGGAAACGTTTTGTGGTTTGTGGTTTGTTTTGTTTTGTTTTGTTTGTTTGTTTGTTTGTTTTTGTGGTGGGGGAAAGAAACACAGAACAGTTTACTGGCATACTTCCTCACTGGAAAAGTTACGATTGACCATAGAGCTTCCCATCTCGAGCCTGCTTAGGGAACGAAGCTTAAGAAAGAACCCTGACAGGACCCGCAGTGGCCCTCCCAACACTGAGTGTGTCGCGAGTGCTCCAGTGAAGGACACTGAGGACGACCCCTGTTCCCACAGTCACAGCAGAGAGCTGAGGGCGGCAAAGTCAAGAGGACCTTTTTCTCTTTCAACTAGAGTTCTTCGGCCTGGAGTTTTAATTTCTTTCTTTCCAGGATGGCTAGCAACTTAAAGTATTTCATTTCTTCTCCTCATTTTCTCTCACTTTCTTTCTGCTTCCTTTCATTTTTTTTCTTCTCTTTTCCAATTCCTATTCAAAGCTTTTTTTTTAAAGGCTGATTTGGGAAGAATACATGAAAGCGTTTTTAGGTTCACATTTGTATTCAATAAGCAAGAAATTATGAAGCACTTAGGAAAGGCCAGGTTTTGTGAGAGTTAATAAAAATAGAAAGATAACAAAGACCAGAGATTCTGCGGGGATGAGAGGGAGTGGAGGGTAACTATTCATGCCTGGGGTTATACATGCCTGAGGATAATGCGACTACCTGGCAAGGTGTGGCAGGTGCCACGAGCTGCCCGTCTCAGGTCCACTATTCCCTTCCACCTGGTGAGTCGAGCCCAACAGCCTGACGGACAGCCCCGGAGAACAGCTCTGCTTACCTGGCATCTCCTAGCAGCAGGAGAAGGACACGTGACACAGTTCTAACCAAAGAAATGGGAATGGAAGTCTACGGGCTTTTTCTAAGAAAGCTTTTGTGTTTTTGATTAAAATAAAAAAATAGATGTGGCTAGAGCCCTACCTTCCCCCTTCTTCCTAAGTTGAGTAAAGTTTTGCTGTCTGAAGCAGCAAAAGTTTATTTCAACCAGGAGGTGAAAATTCATGTCCCTAAGGATCAAGGGAATCAAGAACCAGAAAATAGCCTGGGCCCTTCAGGAAAGCCGTGAGCCTCAAACCAGCCACATCACTGTCTACACCTAAACATTCTCTGAAAATAAACTCCTATTTGTTTTAAACTATTTGCAAATAAATTTTTCTGATAATTGCATCTTAAAAAAAAAAAACAAAACTTCATAGCAAGTTGATGTGGTGGCAAGTGAGATCATGCAGAGTACAACGATGCTTGTTGTAGTGGAGATCTGGAAGTTTGTAGAGTCCAGTCATTAGGCCCCCTGTCTGCTAGGACAAATCTGGGACTTCTTGGAAAAGAGGAAAGCAAAAAAGTGACATGTTGCTGGGAGAATGGACAAACATGGACAAAGTTAATTAAATCTGTAGTCTAAAAGTCCTTAGAGATATTCTCATTGGCTCGAAGACACTGCTTCCATAAGCTCTCTGTTTAAATGGAAATAAGTCTGGAAGAGATAAAGCATTTAGCCATAGCCAACATGGAACAGGGAAGAGAACACCAGCTTTGGAATATTCTTGAGATGGACTAAAATCTGCCTTTCTTCTCATTATCTGTGTGGACTTGGACATGTCACTGTGCCTCTCTAAGCCTCTGTCTCCTGATCTCAGTCAATGAAGAATTGATACTAGCTTTGCAGAGAAGTTGATAAAGCTAAAGATAATATACACAGTGTGCTTGGCAAATGACTAGTATATATGTTAGCCACTTCAAACATGCTAGCTATAAGTCATTATTATTAATTGCATTATCATTATTATTATCATTATTATTATTATAGCATAGCAAGGATCGGTTGATCAGGTTGCTTGCCAAGATGACAGTGAACACAGAGAAGAGAAAACAGTAGGGAGGGACATTTAGGTAGGTGAGAATAAAGTATTGAAAGGAGATACTTTTCTATTTTATCCATACAGTGGATAACATGTTCCCCTTATTGCTTGCGCAGTGGACAGCTGAAACACGATACCTAGAGAAAGTTGCCCTACCTGTGCAACGCCGAAAGGAAATGTTGCCCCGGTAAATAAATGGTGGACAGGGAGCTGGGTCTGGTGAGAGCTGCACAGGGATTTCCAAATCAGAAATCAAAGACCACTCTGAGTTTTAGCTTTTCACGTCTGTTCTGTTTGATTGTTTGTTTTTATTCTAAATGATTTGCTGCATGATAATACCATTCGCCGAGAAAGCAGGTGTTGGTGCTGGAGCAGATTTGGAGAAGAAGGAGCTAAAGTTTAGGGCAAGCCGAGCTGCTTTGAGGTACCTGCAGAAGCCGCATGTGGGTACCTAGGTGAATCTGACAAGAAGAATAAGTAAGGAAAATGGTTCAATACCAGAACTAAGCATTATCCATTTTAAAAAGCCAAATTGGGAGAAAAAAAAAAAGAGAATAAGCATTAAGAAAAGCAGAAGGGAAATAAGTAGGTTTTAGTATTATAAAGAAAGGTAGTTGAGAATTTTAGAGAAAAGAGCATGGTAAAAATAAATAGATACTTAAAGCATTTTTAAAAGAAGTCTTTCTTTAGTCATTGCAATTGTAAGTGAAAGAGTAAATATTAAAGTTTCAACAAAGATTTTCATTAACTTAATCATCACACAACCTACATATTTTAAATATATTACATTTTATCCAATTGAATAGCTCATAGTCCAGTTCTGCTTAGATGAACAAATACTTGACTCAACATAATATTAGATAAAATCAGTACTTTATGATTTGCGCTTGAATTTGTAAAATTATCGTAATATTGAAGTGTGTCCTAAAAGTAAGAGAATTTGTTTTTACAAATATATCATCCAAATAAACACTGCCCTTAATTTCACCATCTAGACAGATTATGTACTTCCTCCTTTGTGTTGCCCTTGCCCATGATGATTAAATCATTTGCAAAGTATTACTTCAGAAATACATAAGGAGTAGAGAAAGCATGAGTTTTCGATTTACACAATTCTAAATTTGAAATCTTATATTACTTCTAGCAATGTGACCTTGAGAATGTTAGGAAAGCCTTTGGGTCTCATTATTTGATTCTGAATTATGCAAAACATAATAGTGAGTTGCTGTGAAGACTAAATAAAAAGGTATGAATTAAGTACATAATACAGTGGCTGGAAAATCCTAGAACCTTAGCAAGTTCTTGTTGATACTAAGATTATTAGCCTAGGTGTGTTGGCAACATTTCATTTCTTAGTAATTGAGTGTTAAAATTGTATGTCAACTCTACTTTTTATCATCAAAATAAGAATTTTTAACCATCCACATTATTCTATAGATTTGGTTCTGAATGACTTTGAGTGCTCTCTAATACAGTAGCTAAACTTTTATGAATGTTTCAAAGAATATGAAGAAAGTTTCAAGATAAGAGTTCAAAAATATTTGGGGTCTAGCAGCATTTTTGTTATAAATATAAAATTTCCAAGTGATCTCTTTTAAAAGCTAAAGGTAATTCACATGTGATATAATATTTTAAAAAATAGAATAAATCCTAATACCTTATAACCATACCTCAACCTTTACCTTAAGCTTCCAAAGGGAAAAAAAAAAAGCTTACTTTGAAAATTAACTATATATAGTCAATTGAGATATTTGTCCCAAATATCCCTCAAACACACAATTAATTTTGTAGGCACAATTATTCATATAACATTTTGATTACAAAGGTACTAAATGTTTTTAAAAAGGAATGAATATGATGAAACTGTATTATACTGAACCCATTTTTGTCTGAATCTCCATTAAAATGTATCAGTTAAACACAAATAAAAATTAGGACTACATCTTATACATTATACAACATCCATATGTGGAATGCAGAAACTAAGCAATTTATCCATTAATTTTTTTTTTAATTTACTTTTTGAGAGTCGGGGAAGAGAGGGTGAAGGAAAGACAGACTCTTAAGCAGGCTCCCCATGGAGTAATACCAGACTTGATCTCACAATCCTGAGATCATGACCTGAGCTGAAACGGAGAGTCAGATGCTTAACTGACTGAGCCACCCAGGCACCCGCATTTAATTACTTTCTATTTTCCAAATAGATAGGTTTTGTAAAGTGTTCCACCTTAGTGCACAGGTGTCACTAAAATGTTCAAATTTCATCAAATTTATAAGCAATTTTTGTATTTAATTTTATTATATGGAGCCAGGCTCAACCAATACCTCTTAACGACATAAGTTTTCTTCAAATTTCTACTTACTTTAACATTTTCTGGGGACCTGATTAACATTTTAATCAAGGTGTTTGGTATGGATTATATATTTCTCATTTTACTCTAACAAAAACATTGTGAAGTTGGCCACATTGAGGGGTAAGAAAATCAGAGTTTAGAGATGAAGAATTTTGTCCTAAATGACACAAGTTCTATAAGGCAGAGCTGGGAACTAAATTCCAGAGCCTTTCCATATTCAAATAGATAATTCAACTGCTTGACCCTAAGGAAAACAGAAATAATAAAAATGGTGACAATGCTTTTATCGTTTAAAGGCTACTAAAGAATTAGTGCTTCTTGAAATATTCTGAAAATACAAAGCCTAACAGGAGTAAGCCTGTCCTTTAATTCTAAGCCAATAATGAGCTAGTCACCCAGCCTGGCACCAGGATTTAGAGCATGGTTTTGGCCAAGTCTCAAACCTGCCTCCTACCTTTTAGTGATCTGATCTTCAACAAATTACTCCTCTGTGCTCGTTTCCTCATCTATAAAATGGGAAAGATACTAATACCTAATAGAGTTGTCAAGAGGGTTCAATAAGTATTGGTTAAAATCACTTAGAATAGCACGTGTCACATAATAAATTCTATGTAAATATGTATTAATAATAATCATCTGAAAATTTTATGGGAATGTGGTCAGTTCAGCCAGAGCCTATTTAATGTACTAAGTTGACAGGTTTTGTTTATGCCCCTAGGGAAGATTTATTTCTTCAGGATAAATCACTGAAAGGAATGGCCTTTATGTTTATTCAGAGTAAACATTAATTAGATGATTTACCCACTGATTGCATTTGCTAACTTCAGTATTTTTCAAAGTATCTTACACTCTCTGAAGACAAAGAGACATAAGAATCTTTTAATTTAAATGGAGAAATAAAATACATTCAAAAATAAAGCTCATTCTAATATCTGTCAGCTGAAGTGATTTTTTTCATGAGTCGATATAGGGTATCAGCTTTCATTGAGCATTTTACTGTGTTCAGAATCCTATGCTTTGCAGGGATATAACCTCTGTGAAAAAGCCAACAAAATGTCATACTTAACTGACTTTTCTCTCCTCAGCCAGAGCTATATAGGTTTAGCCAAAAAAGTTCCCCATGCTTTTCAAAGATTCTACCAGGAAATTCACGATAATCAAAAATAATCGAAACCGACCACTATCTAGAAAATAGGAAAAAGAAACAAGAAATAGAAAGAATGTCAGAAAGAACTTGAAGACTGTCAATGATCTGTCAATAGTCTGACTTTTCCCGATTGATGAATCACGCACTGTGCCATACGGAGGCCAATGACAGAGTTCAAATTAAATTAAAAATTTCATCATACCAGCCACATATCCAAGCACTCCATAGCCCCATGTGGTTGGTGGCTATAGTATTGGACAAAGCAGATATCAAACAGCTCTCACCCTAGACTCTGAATCACAATTTGCATTTTAACAAAATCTTCCAGGTAAGCTGTAAATTCAGAATTTGAAAAGCACTGCCTCACTTATGATCTGTCTTTGGCTTCACAAGTCATGTGGTACAAAACGCTGAACTGATTTTCAGTATAGTGAAATACTGATGTCTGAGTCTTATGAAAAAGGCATATTCAATTACTTTTACTTTTTTAATTTAATTTTATTTTTTCAGTGTTCCAAGATCCATTGTTTATGCACCACACCCAGTTACCTCTAATTACCTGTTCTAATAGTAGGAAAAACATACCACCCTGGATTTTGAGAAACTATATTGTTTCCTACAAATTAATCAGTTCTTTTTCTTCTCTCCTCCTCCTCCCCCTCCCCCTCTCCCCACCCCCTCCCCTTCCTCCTCCTCCTTCTTCTTCTTTTCGTTCCCACTCCACAGCCAATTTTTGTAAGGACTAATGAGAAAGTACCTCTAAATTTGGAGTCTTTGTTCTCATTTTACTATTGATTCTTCTGATATTCTGCTGCGTGTTATTTATAAGATATAGAATAATTAAAAAATAAGGCTCCTGTCAAAATGCATGCAAATACTTTAAGCAAGCTGAGAAAGTCTGGAGCCTGAGAAAATGTCCCTTCCTCTAGCAACACAGACATTGTATATTTAAGGATATCACCAGGGTTCCTCCTCAAGAGATTTTCAGATCCAGCCCTTCATATCATTCTCTGAAAACTGAGAGGGCAGCACTGGTGAGATCCTTCAACAAAATGACAAGAATTAGAGCAATTTGAGAGCAGAAATGGCTTCAACAATGAGTACCTATGAGACTTAGTGTTTTAAGAAACACTGTCTCACACGGCTATGAATTCCTCTATGAGCCATGTCCTTGTCCTTGAAGATAGTGACTATATCTTCCATTTCTGTATGTCGAATGACTATACTAGTGTTTGAAACAGAGTAGACATTCAATAAATACTTGTTAGATTAAATTCCATTGAATTCTCCTCAGGTCAAGGATGGGAAAGAGAAAAGGAGTTTCTATTCTATCTGCCTGTTTACCTGAGACAAACATATCAAATCTCACTGAGCATATGATTATGTTCAAGTATCTCATCTTATTTCATTTTTTAAAGATTTATTTATTTATTTGAGAGAGAGAGGGAGAAGGAGCAAGAGCTGGGGCAGGGGTAAAGGGAGAGAATTGCAAGCAGACCCCTACTCTGAGCACAGAGCCCAAGATGCAGGGCTCCATCTCACAATCCACGAGATCATGACCTCACCTGAAACGACAAGTCAGATGCTTAACTGACTGAGGCACACAGGCATGCTTCAAGTATCTCATTTTAAAATAAAAGTTGCCTAGAATAAAAATTTAAAACTACCCTTCCTTCAGAAAAGGAAGTAAAAATAGAATTATCTGCATAAAATCTACATCAAACTAATGTAGTTTTTTTCCCCACCACTTACACTCATGAACTAAATTGTTGAATAGTTTTGTTATTCTTTTTTCCTGTCAAATATATAAAACTCACAGAAAGATTGTGTCTCTGTTGTGGCCTCTTCTTTTTTCAACTTTAATGAAACACAAATCTTAGAAAATATTTGAGGTAATTTCTTTTTCAAATTCACGTTTCTGTCTCTGTTATCATGTTTTCTTTTTCCTGAATAACAAAAATATTAAGGAATTCATTATTAGAAAAACCAATGTTCAGATGTTTTGGCAGGGGAAATGAGCCTTCTGATACAAATTTGACTCTCATTATTTCTAGTATTTGTTGAGATATTCTATAGGTAATAATGTGTAGGCATCAACAGTAATTCAATTTGTACTGGGTGGAAAATATGTCCAGAGTTCTGGGCATGCAGAAATGCGAAGCGTAAGGCCAAATGTCAGCATCAAGATGGGATCTTGATGAATCATCATTGATCGTTCTGCTATTGATGTTTTCTCTTGATGTACGTGGTGATTTCTCTCCATCACTTCCCTCCCTGACCTTGGACCAGGCACAATGGCTCTCAGTCAGTTTCCTCATCTGAGGGAGTGGATGTTAAAAAGGACAAGGAAATGATGTGAAAAGATGATAACCACCTTCACATGGGGGAGAAGTGAACTGAGCACTTTCCTCAGAGCATTCCATGAAGGCAAAGCTTTATTCATGTCTCTGTTTCTAGACAGATACCTATCACCAGGCTCTCATCCTACCTTCATTGTCTTCTTGAAAATACAGCTTGGAAGTTAAAACCAGACGGAAGTCTTTCTAAAAAGAGCAACAGTGAACATTAATAGAATCAACTTTCAGGTCTCTTAAAGCAGATTATCCTTGGCAAATCTTGCCAGCAAAAACAATATTCCACTTCACTGCTTATTTTGTTAACAGCTCACATCTATTTATTCTTAACTTGGCGTGTAGCTTGCATTCAACCTTTAAAGTCATTTAGAAATGTGAAATTCATAGATTATTTTGGATGGAAGGGGCTTTAAAATCATCTAGGCCTATCATCAATCTGAATGACTCCTAGAAGTTTAAACAATCCCAGTGATGTGGAATTCACTACTCCCTGAGGCAACCTATTCTATCTTTGGACCAAATCTGTGCTCTAGGAAGAAGGAAAATGATAGTTGTGTTTAAGCTACATTTTCATGCCACTGTGATTCACAAACTCTTTCCTAGCCTATAGTGGGTTGCAGGAAGAAGATGAGAGCATTTAATGAACAAAATACATGGTTTCCTACTCAGATTGTTTTGACAGAG
This sequence comes from Lontra canadensis, assembly GCF_010015895.1. Lineage (NCBI taxonomy): Eukaryota > Metazoa > Chordata > Mammalia > Carnivora > Mustelidae > Lontra > Lontra canadensis. The sequence goes on along the minus strand of NW_022631076.1, from coordinate 5,047,225 downwards.
AGAGACTCAAGCCTTCAACCAATCACAGAATAAATAAAACGTTCACCATATCATAAACAACCATAGACCAATAGTAATGGAACTTCTTTTCCAAAACTAAAGATTATTACAGACTTTACCTGTGATTAGTCATATCGTAGTCTCATACTGCCATTTTTTACAGGCCTTAAGATATTGCCCCTAAGACAAAGCATGAGCATGTAGCAAGAAATTAATACCTCTTTTTTCACTGGCCGCTATTAGGTACCCCCAGTTCATAATGCACACACAAGCCCTTGATCCATCTCCATCCCCCTAAAATGGCAATGCTTAAGCTTCTTTCCATTCTTTGTCATCCTTAATTCTCCAAAGACTATTTTAATCTTGCTATTTCTACTTCATTGCCATGCTTTTACTCTAACTCACTGACACCTGACTTTTATCCTTACACTACTCTTCAAATCATCAGCCGATTACTAAATGGCAAATCCCAAGAATATTTTTAAGATCTTAATCTTAGTAGAGCTCAGAGATGTGCCTAATGCAGCTGATTGCTAGCTTTGTCTTAAACCCCATCCCTTTGTGACTCTTCTGTCTACCCTCAACTTTTCATTTTGTTCTGCCTCTCCATTAAGTGTTGGTACTTTACCAGGAACCACCTTTGGCAATTTTCTCATTTGCTTCATGTGTTCTCCTGGAGAAATTCCATCTATTTTGAGATTTCACTAATTGCCTGCATACGTCTAGCCCTGACGTGCCCCACAAGCTTCGGGCTCATTTGCCCCCACTAAGGGAATGAAATATGAGATGTTATCTAAAGGACAAGTAATAATTAGTGAAGAGAGGTGGCTGGAAGGATATCTGGGGGAGAAAGAAAACCACAAGATAGAAAAGCATATTTTAAAAAAAGCATGCCAGGAGAAGCAGCACCTGTTAAAACCCCTCCAGCTCTTCTGCTGCTCTAGCATGAGAAGAACATATACATCAGTTATCATGGGCTCATTTTCATCTTTCAAGGAATGCAGGACTTCGTTTACCTCTATAAAGACTTTAAAATCTAATGAGTTCATTATGGATAAGAAATATTATATAATCAATTATATTTAATTTTTAAAATTTCAGTTGTTTTCCTAGATCTCAGAAAAATGACAAAGAAAAGCCATTGCTGTTTGCACTTCTGGTTGATTTCCTTCCCAACAGGCTGCTCTTTTGTGTAACTGATTTAACCCCAACTTGTTTTGAGTGTTAAGGGTTGGAACGGCAAAGAGACATTTTTGGACAATTGCTTGAAATAGGCATGTAAAAGAATTTGGACAATTCTCTATTGCCATATAAGCATATGTCATGGAGGAAACATCAGTTAAAGTCTCCTGTAGAGAAAAATCAGTAACGCACATCTCTAGACGGTTGGAGAGTCCACATTTACCACTCAGAAATAAGTTGGGGAAGGGCGCCTGGGTGGCTCAGTGGGTTAAAGCCTCTGCCTTCAACTCAGGTCATGATCCCAGGGTCCTGGAATGGAGCTCCACATTAGGGGGGGTCTCTGCTCAGCAGGGAGCCTGCTTCCCTTCCTCTCTCTCTGACTGCCTCTCTGACTACTTGTATCTCTGTCTGTCAAATAAATAAATAAATTAAAAAAAAAAAAAAAGTCGGGGAGGCCAGTGCTCATCATGAGCCTTAGCCAAGTAAAGCCTTATCCAAATCAGTTGTTTTATGAAATCAAACTCCTGATGATGATTAGCATTTTTTATCATTTTAAGAAACAGATTCATCAACCAGCAAAATGAACTAAATCAGCTCAAATTTGGTCCTTAGATCAAATCTGAGGTCAGATTTTGATATGTGGAGGTACATCCCTGCTGTCACAGTCCTTTTAGTTATTAACCATGTTGTGTTAAATTGTGTACAAATGCTTTGGACTTGTGCCAGTTCTCTATGCCTTTGTCATCTAAGAATGACAAATTTACATGAACACAAAGTACAGTGTGTACTATTTCTGATCCAGTATATATACTACCAAGCAATTCAAGGAAATGAGGTTCTGAAATAATGAGGATGGTAATTGTTTCATGAGTATGGAGTCTCACTTTCACGAGATGAGAAGTGCTCTGGAGACTGGTGGCTGCACCACAATATGAATGCAACTGAACTATACGTGTAAAAATGCTTACGATGGAAAATTTCATATTTTGTATATTTTACCATAATTACATATAATTACATATTTTAAAAAATAGAATGAGTTCTTTAACAACTATTGGCTTAATAAAATATCTAATTATGCCCCTCTCCCTCCACGTGTACAATCAGTCATGTGAGTCCCTCAAATCCAAGTCTATCACCAGTCTTACCTTGCATTGACTTTGAATATCATCTTTAAACCTCATTCCCAAACTCCTATCACATGAGCTCTATTGCCTTGACATTTTCAGGTTGCCTGGCAATCAGGGACAAAGCTACCTTTCATCTAGATCAGTTAAGAGTCTCTCTTTCTTTAAGAAATTCTTACTGTTTTATGTGATGTTGGTGGGTTATTGTTGAGAAAGAAAAAGAGAGAGTGGGAGAAAAGAGAGTGCATGAACTGCCGGAGAAGGTGGCTGGTACTTCAGACTTCCCTCTTTCTTTCCTGAGTTTAGCCTTACCCAAGACAGAAGCCTCACTAAAAAGTTTACCTCTCCCACAGAGTTTAAACTGCCCTGGGAAACTGAACTGTGTGTTTCCAACCCAGAGAAGATAGAAGAAACACGGATAGGAAAATAAAGCTCTTTTGTTGACCATCTTACTCTGATTTTTCTCAAGTTCTAATCCCTTTATTTTGTGGTGACATGTTTTATGAAACCCACTCACCTCTATTATCTCAATAAGTTTCTACCACAATGCTGAGATAGATATTGTCTTTATCTCATAGGAAAGTATTTTACATTCAGAAGAGTTCCTCGCCTGAATTCAAACAGCTAGAAAGTGCAATGGACTCTTTCTCTTGTCTTTTAACTCTAAATGCACTTTACTTTGCACTCCGCCTAGAGTAACACCTGCTGATATAGTCTTTGTTTAACTTTTCCCAACAGGTGCAAAAGTGTCTGATCTTTAGTGTTAGTCATTTATTTGCCATAATGGAAAAATGTCTCCACTGACAAAAATGATCGTTATATCTAAACCGATAAAATGATTGCTATACCTAATCTGGCATTTGCTAGATCCAGGTAAGTGCTCACTTGACATTCCACGAACAAAAGGTGATTTATTATAAGCACTCGGGGGAAATTTTCCAGTGCTTACCAAGACAAGCATTGCAACTGGATCTGGCTTTGACCTGGATCTGAAATTGGAAAGCATGAGGGAACCTTGAAGTTGCCTGTCCTGACTCTGCCTCTGAGGCCACAGCTGTTCAGTTTTCCTAATTCTGTCCATACCACCACGTTCTACCCTCCCCAGATCCCCAAATGGCAGCTCAAATATGCAACTGCAGTCCCAACACCAACCTATAAATCTAGTGTTCTCAAAAAGGGGACCCAGGTGTTCAAATTCTCAATTTCTAAGAGAGTGAAACGGAGGGGATGGAAATCCAGAGAATCAGCTCAGGTCAACACTTTACCACTGATTTTGTGTGTATCCACTATAAGGATCAGAGTGAATGATCATTTTTGCAAGTGAAAAAAATGGGCATGCCTTCTGTGGTATCGGCCTACTTCAGCATCTGTGTCTCACTTTAGATCACAATATGGTTTGCACTTAAAAAATAAAATAAAAAATCCGATGACTCACTGTCACAAATGATGCTGTAATAAACATCAGGAAAAATGCAATTTAAAGTGAAACTCTAATTAACAGTCATCCAATTGGTAAAAATTGAGAAGTCTAAAAATATCAAGCAGGCAGAGAGATGGGAAAATAGAAATCCACCCACAGCAGTGGAAAATTTGGCTATATCTATAAAAGCAGGCACTATGCTTTAGTACAATTTCAAAATACTGCCAATTACAGTCCTTTAGCAAACTCTTGCTCAGGACATGATACACATGAACTAGAAGAATCCATATAAAATGTCATAGTGATGCCTCTTGACAGAAGACAGAACTTTGGAACTTGAGAAAGTAACAAGGGAGACCATCAACAATTACATTTTACATTTTTTATATGTAACATATTTGAAGATAAAATCATAAAATAATAACATTTCTTAACTCTGGGCAGAGAACACAAGATCATTAATATATTCCCTATGTATTTCTGTATTTTGTCAGCTTTATAATAAAAACAAATAGGAAAATAAGCAAAGCCTTTTAAAAATTAGAGAAAAAAGTATTTTCTTGTGTAAACTGCCAATCATTCCCCAAGGATTGTGCCCACCTCTCCAACCTTGGGCTCCACTATTCTTATCCCCTGAGACCTGCAACATGGAAGTGAGCGACATGATGATGGAGAATCTGTACAGAATCCATTCTGCTTGCTAAAGTTTGGGAAGGAAGAAGTGGTCTGTGAAGGCCAGGTTCATGAGCAGAAGTGGCATTGGTGCGGACAGGATTTACGCTTGCCATAAAGAAGACTTGCAGGCAACAGAACCAACTACTGCATCCAGCCTGTGATTGGGTAAAAAGCAGTAGCAAAGCCAGTTTCCCTATCAGAGAGTTCTTTGGTGTGGTATATATATATCTATATATCTATATATCTATATCTATAGATATAGATATATAGATATAAATTTGGAAGTTTCACTTCAAATTAGTACTCTACTTCTCTCAAAATTTTGGGAGCCACTCAGTATCTTTTTTGTTAAACTTTTCTATTATAAAATATAATGTAGATTCATAAAAATGCATATTAAAATACAATTTAGTGACTTATTACAAGGATAATCTTTGTAATCACAAAGAAGTAGAACTTAGCATGTACTCTAGAGGCTAATCACCAACCCTCCTTCCTCCTCAAAAGAAACCACTAATCTGACTTTTAAAATAATTATTTCCTTGGATTCCTTATAGTTTTATTACTGGAATGTGAATTCCTAAAATAATACGGTTTACTCATTTTTACATATATATCTTTTAAATCTTCCTAACCCCCTTTCTCTATCTCCTCACCCCCCCTCCCTATACTGCGTGTGTTATATAGCTAGTTTATTTAGGACTGTTGAGTTTCACAAAACACAGTATGTGCTTTGCTGACTTTTTCTTCATGGTGTAGATTCACTTGCTGCACCACTTCCTGCAGCTCCTATAAATTCAAATTACATATAAAGAATTGGTCATATTCTGATTTGGTGATTTTTTAGGGAATTTCCTCAGAGTTGACTCTGTGTTCTTCCATCAGGGGACCCACAGAGTTGTCTTTCATTTACGAGTTTACCAGCAATTGATTCTCAAAGCCTGTTAGGCTTTGCGAATGGTGATGCTCTAATTCACCCATTGCTTCTGCAATTATTAGCTGGAATGCATCTATAAGAGACATTTCTCTGCATCTACTACAGAATTACCCAGTAAAACAACTCACAAATAGTAATACTTAGACCTTTTCCTTTGTTTACCAGGCTTCAAAATATAGAGTTGTTTTCTTATCTTCCAAAACTGAACAATTAATTTCTCTATAATGTTGCATTCTGACCTCATATATTTAAACATATTTGATGTCTTCAAACCATTATAGTTAGAACACTTATTGACATACGAATGTGCACATCTTTAGACACCAGGAGCCTCTTCGAGTTGGCTCTAAGTCCTTTAGCTCTGAGGTTTGTGGTCTCTGATAGCTCCTTTCCTGTCTGCAGTGACAAGATATCTCACAATTATCTGCAACGTTTTTGACCCAGGCCACTAGATTCAGACATCACTCCCAAAACCTTTCTGTTTGTTTCTTTCTTTTAGGAAGGAAATAATATTTACTGAGCTCCAGAGATGCACACTGCTGTTAAGCTAGTCATTATTTTGATCTTTTCAGGGGTTAGAACTAGAACACACACACACACACACACACCACATATATTTTAAAGAGAAAGCATCTTATGATTTCACAATAATTCTTTCAATTCAATTTCAGAATATCAGGATTTTGACTTACCCTTGTCTATCATACATCTGTATCTCACGTCTCCTCCCTGAGAAGCTGGTTTTCAAGATCTCTAAGGAAGGAAATTAAAATGTCACATAATTATATACAGTTGACTCTTGAACAATGCAGGGGTCGGGGCACCAATCCCCCTCACAGTTGAAAATCCTAGTATAAATGTCTAATCCCCTAAAACTTAACGACTAATAGCCTACTGTTGACCAGAAGCCTTGTCAATGACATAAATAGTCAGTTAACACATATTTTGTATGTTATATGTATTGGATACCAGGTTCTTACAATAAAGTAAACTAGAGAAAAGAAAAATGTTACCAAGAACATCATAAGGAAAATACATTTACAGGACTGTAAAAAATGTGCATGTAAGTGAATCAGAGCAGTTCGAACCAGTGTTGTTCAAGGGACAAAGGCATTTGCTCAATCTCACGTTCCATTCACAACAACCTCAAAATAACAATACCAATATTAACATAACCAAAGTGATTATTGAAAACAATTGAATATTTTTGCTTACATTTTCCCCATTCTCTCTCAATTTCTGCTTATTTACATTGTCAGAGCATAGAGACGGTACACATTCTACTCTTTCCTTTATAGTCCCGATTTAGTATTAGTTGTATGAACAAATACACAATTAACATTTACCCCCAGTCTTTACATCAAAGTCTCTGGCCATTTTGTTGACAGCTCACAGTCCAGTATATTCCATAGGAAGAGCTTAGAGGAACAGTATTTCCTGAACTCTTGCATACAGGTAAAGGTTTGCCTGTGGCCTTTATACTGGAAAGTCAGCTTGCCTTGTTTAATCATTGGTTCATTTTTTTTTTTTAACCTGAGTATCTTGAATGTGATATTCCAATTACCTTGATATAAAGTTTTGCTATTTAAAAGCTGACAACAATCTGAGTTCCTTTCCCTTGTAAGTAACTGAACATTCTTTCTGGATATTTAATAATTAATTTTCATTTTTCTTTAATGTGCTATAATTTTACCATAATATAACTAGATATTGGTTGTTCTAGGTCAGGTTTCTCAAGTAGTAATGTATCCTTATAAACTGTAATTTTAAATTTTTTCTTTTTAATTTTAGGAATTTTTTTTTTAAATTATAGCTACCATAACAGTTACTAAAGGTAACTCTTCTGTTTTCTTCCATTCTGGGGACAGTGAGAGTTGGGGGACTACTATAATACAAGCTTAGGGATATTTTTGGCCTGTCTTTTTCCTCTCAAATATTTTTATTACATTGTTTTTTGAAATCTTTATTTTCACTTCCTACTTTCCTTTTTTTAAAGATTTTATTTATTTGAGAGAGAGGGAACACACCTGCATGAGAACATGAGCAGGGGTTGGGGCAAAGAGAGAGGGACAAGCAGACTCCCCACTGAATATGGAGCCCTAGGCACCACTCAATCCCAGGACCCTGAGATCATGAACTAAGCCAAAGTCAGACATCTTTTTGTGGACATGTCTTTATGGCGTGCCTTACATTGGCTGGGGATGCTAGCCTTCTCCTTGAAAAGGATGTCAACTACCTCCATTTTGACTTCAGCCTGTACTTTCTTTTTTCTTTTCTTTTTTTTTTTTAAAGATTTTATTTTAATTATTTGAGAGAGAGAGAGAGAAAGAGAGCATAAGCAAGGGGGTCAGACAGAGAGAGAGGGAGAAGCAGGCTCCCCACTGAGCTGGGAGCCTGGCCTGGGGCTGGATCCCAGGATCCTGAGATCAAGTTTTGAGCTGAAGGCATATGCTTAACTGACTGAGCCACCCAGGCGCCCCCTCAGTCTGTGCTTTCCAATTAAGTTCTTCTTTACAGCTTATCTCTTAATTCAAGCAAAAGATCCTGAGGGTAAATCATCCCAGATCCAAAGCTAACCTTTCAAGAAATAAAGACTGCCCTGATGCCAGCCAGACCCTCCAGGACTGACCCCAAGACAATGGTCAGTCTGACCTTTACTGGCCACCTGCACATACCCACTGACCTTTGTCCCACATTTTCCTTATATAAACCTACAGGTATTTTTGGCATTTGGAAGATAGTCTTTGAGATGTTAGTCCACTGTTTCCCTGGTGGGAGTCTCTGAAATAAATTTCTCTCTTGTTTCACCATGCCTTTGGATTTCTCTGCCTTTGGATTTTGTCAGTGGTGAGTGGCCAAACCTGGTCTGTTTGGGACCCCTGGAGCCAGGTGCCCTTACATCCCTGTGCCCTGGCTACAGCCTCTTCTTTCAATAACACTGCAAGGAATTTGACTTCTATTCCTTTTGTTGCTCTTTTTATGTGAACTTAGTTTTCTTGAACTACAGTGAAAATCTTGGTCTGGATAGCATTTCAAAACTCACAGCTGCAAAAAAATTCCCTTTGGTGATGTTTTCCCAAAATGTCACAAAATACAGCAGCCTCCGTGTTGACTTGTTTCACTTCCCCAACTTTGACCTGGATGTTCTCTCCCACTTTGTCTCCATTTTCCCTGTGCAACTCAATTTAAATTCGATTCCCATGAGTTTATCTTAGTGTGAGGCTATATCCTGGAAGGGGGCTTTCGCCGGTTTGTTCTGAGAACTCAGACGGCAGAAACGATGCAGACCCCTCCCGACAATTCCAAAGACTCCTTGTTATTTATTCCCTATTGAGTGTGCAGAAGTTCTCCCAATTTTAGCTCTCAGTTTTATCAAATGGACCCTCTTAGCACTTCAGTGAGAATCTGGTGGCTATTCAAGGGTTCTCGGGGCTGTAGCTGTCCCGGGGCTTCTGCTGACATAGATGCTGACAACAGGCATGCCTTGGAGCTGTCATTGATCTGTCTCCCTCTACTCAAATTTGGAAATGGATGAGGATATGTATGTTCTCTGTGGATTTTCGATCTGCTTATCAAGTTCACCTGTGTGTTTTGATAAGGAGAGGAATTTGAGGAGATTCAAAATTGATACTGCTGTTATTATCTTGTTATAATCCAAGAATCCTACATGAGTCTTTTTAAGTAAGTTTATTGAGGTATAATTCACATGCAATTTCTACAGTATACCAGTCTATAATTTTTGACAAATGTATACAGATATGTAGCCATTTTGCAACCACTGAGCTATTATCTGTCCTGAAGGTTTATTTAGCCTTTTGAGTCTGCATTCTTTCACAGAGCATAATGCAGCCGAAGCCCACCCCAGTCTTTGTTATTACTGAACACTGTGTCTTAGAGGATGGGGCTTTCTCAGAGATCCAGTCCCTTCTCTGGTGTTTTAAGACATTAGTCTGCATCCAAAGCCATTTCCAAGCTCCCCCAAGTAGTGTAGGATGACTTCCTTACACTCTGGCCCCAAGGGCAATGAAATGTCACCTGTGCCTCCATGGATAGGGGTGGTGGTACAGGTATACTGCCCTTCCCCTAGCAGCGTAATGTCTTTGTTCCTTGAGGGCAAAGGTGCCAAGTGGACTTCTGCTCAGACTTTGTCCTCTCCTGCTTGTCTTCCATCTTACTTCTGAGTACCAGTGACTTCCAGAAAAATCTGAAGGCAAGTGTGAATTTCCCTCAGGGGTTAACGTCCCAATGGTTCTATACCCTTATGCTAGCCCACACTTTGCCATTATCTATTTGAAAATATTTTTACCTTCTTACAACTTGTGTGGAGACCTTGTCTTCCTCTCACTGTCGCAGAAGAAATGGTGCCCACTTCCTGCTTGTCCTTGGCGGGGCACATCTTAAAAATTCAGGCTAGTTGGCTGTGCCACAACTTCAGCTCTTTTGTGGGTTCAAAAAAAATTATGATTTTGTACATTATCTGGTTTTTCTTGTGATTAGTTGGAGGCCACGCTCTTTCCAGCTTTCTACACCTTAGGTGGAAGCCAGAGATGTCAGCATGCTCTTAATACATCTCTTTTCTGCTTTATCAGCCAGAATCAATTCCTTGGAGATGTGGCTAAGAGTCATGATAAATGGAATGGAAAAATTTTAAAACATCATCAAAATGCACTGCAGTTGAATTTAAGTTCAATTCAATCTGATGTGATTGGGATTAAAAATAACTTATGAACTATCACTACCCCTCACACTATCCACATTTTGTGATATTTCACAATTATCTAAAAATGTCTCCTTCTTGCAGATTTACTACCTATATGGGTCAAAACAATTTGAGTAAATCAATTTGTCAGCAAGAACATCTTTTGTTTCCTTACAAAGAAAAAAGGAAACTATCACAGTAATTTGTAATTATAGTGACACAGCTTAGCCAAGTTCAACCTTACTTAAAACCTTGATTTTAACCTGATGTTAAACCTAATGTTGCCTTACCAATAGTTACCAATAGTTCACTTGGTCATAAATTTGCTTTTTTATCAGAACAAAAATGGGTACAGGACAGTTTCTGAATATACAATTACTTTGAGGTCTCAGAAAATTGATACTAGTCTCTCTTCTTCAAATTACTTTGTGTTGCCTTTGACCATATTTCTTTGTATCCACTCCTGCATGAGCTTATAGGAGAACTGAGTTGATGAAACCAACTAGGTTTAATGGGCTTATTTGGTGTTATTTCTTTTTCCCTGTATAAACAAACCAAAAAGAAAAAAAAAAAATGTGTTCCAGTGGAAAACTATGTCTCATCTATAGCACGCCCTTCTCAGTTATCATGTTCTAGCCCTGTTGACAGTTTTTGTTCACTGTTCATTTGTTAAATCTTTGTAAATTGTAGGTAACAGATAGTAACTTTTAATTGACTCCCTCCACCCTGTGGAAAATCTAGTTTTGTCTCCATTTTCAGTTTATTGCAACATTCCTTTATTCCTACATAAATGTGTGCTCCTTTGACTTCTCCATTGAATAGCTTAAACATTATTCTAATGCCATAAATATTAATAGTAAAATAATTTTATTGATAGTAAAATATATTTTAATGATAGTAAAATATCATGCCACAGGAGTTCAATATTTCATATCTGTATGACTCATGATTTTGTCTTTTCCTGCTTATCCTCTGTCACCAATATCACTTTTCTGAGGTCTCTTTTTGCTGGGTCAGACTTACAGTAACCCCAGCATTCTTATTTATCAGAAGCTTCTTTATCTTAAAGAAGATACTACTTTGTGAGGACATGGGTCAAAAATCAAGAAATCTTGAATACAATTAGAACTGAAAAAAAATTCAGGATGTCTGGGTGGCTCAGGGGGTTAAAGCCTCTGCCTTTGGCTTAGGTCATGATCTCAGGGTCCTGGGATTAAGCCCCACATGAGGCTCTCTGCTCAGCTCTCTGCTTCCCCCTCTGTCTCTGCCTGCCTCTCTGCCTACTTGTGATCTCTGTCTGTCAAATAAATAAATAAAATCTTAAAAAAAAAAAAAAAGAACTGAAAAAAATTCAAATGCCCTTGTGGCTGCAATCTTGTGGAAATTGTTGCTAGTGATTTATGCATTCTAAGGGGCTTGCAACCTTCACTGATATGTTCTCAGGCCTTGAACAATTCATAACATGTGTTCAATAATGTTTGGTAAATATAATTATGAACATAAACTTTAAAAGTAGTTTTCTTCTACACATCACTTCGAAAAAAGAATTGGTCAGTTAAATCAGAATGTTCAAGCCTAATTTTTATTCTATTAAAATGATATGGGGGAGGGATAAAGAAAAATAAATAGAGTGACTTCAATGAAAGATAGCTACATAAAACAACTTTAACTTAAAAATAACAACCAAACTTTGAGAAAAGTCAGAACTACCTAATTCCCTAACATTTAAAAGGGGAGGGATTGGGGAGGGAGAGAGACAAAGCTTATTTAAAAAACAAAAAGGAAACAAACCTTGCTGGTGTTTTCTCACCATTGAAGCAGAACTGTGAAATTCAAATAGAAAGAAGGATCCTGTATTTCTCCTGTGAAGAAATGTGAGAAGAACAAGATGGCAAGGCCCTTTACTTGTTTGGGTATTTTGGTTAAGTTAAATAATGTCTCTCTGTCCATTCTCGGCTTCTGTAGAGATATTCCATTTTTTTTTTTTTTCCCTAGTAATATTTTAAATTTAAACCCAGGGGTTTTTTTGTGTGTTTGCTTGTTTTTTCCTCTTAGAGAAATCTGTTTTGTTTCTCCCAAGAGAGATGAGCAGGCCCTGGAAGTCTGGAAAGGGACCCAAGATGCAAAGCTGGCAGACAATTTGCCTGCCAGGGTAATTTAAGGCTTTGCTCTATCACGGAGATTATGGTTAACTTTATGATGTAAAAATCCCTTGTGTACTGAAGTAAATCTGCAGAGACTTAACATTTTTTGAATATTTATAGTGCTATCACTTCAAACAAAATATTCTCTTTGATTCGAACATCCTCACTACATTAAGAAAGCATCTGTACCACCTGATTCTGTTAATAAAAAGTAAGAAAAGCAAGAGAAAGACAAAAAGGAGCAATCATCTATTTGAAAATTTTTAAACTTCTAAACTTCTTAAAAAATGACTTGTCTTTAGTTATTACTTAGTTTAAAAAAACTGTAAATCATTATTCATGCAGATACAAAAATACTCATATATTAAAAGGTTTTACTTTACTTATTTGATATGAGGGAAGCAAGCAGATGTTATTATTGGTTCAAAAGAAAAGTCAAAAGAGCAAAAAATTATATGATGTTAAGGAATGTCGAGATGAATTGCAAATGGGAACAAAACTAGATTTTCCAGAAGGGAGGAAATAATTAAAATTACTACCAAACAGGACATCTGTTATCTATTCATTAGTTACCTATAACTATAAATAATTGAAAACTAATTCAAAGACAATAATCAGAGCAAGAATTAATAACCTGGAAGAATTTGCTATAGATTGTGTAGTTTTCTATTGAAACACAAACAAAATATTCTACTGTGATTGTCTATCACTGTAAATGTAGAGACAAGGTATGAAAAGGAGCTGGTGATACCCAATCATTACTAAAAGGGGTTATACTGTACTCAATGTTACTTTTATTTTAATATTTGCAAAGAACACTAAAAAAAAAGTAATGTTTTATTGATATACTCCTTGTTTTAGTTTTATCACTTCCCCCATGTTCCCAATTTGTTGTAATTACTTCTTTCTCTATAATATATGCAAAGGAAAACTAAGGGACCAACAGGCAATTTGGTGTAAAATAAAAAAGAGTAAATACATAGCAATAAGAAAAGAATAAAAACACATACAGTTATGAATGTGTTCTGCACTCAAGATATTCTACTTTGGGGAAATAAGCTTTATCTAAAATAGTCTTTACTAACTACAAAAAGAAAATGGCAGAAATTAAATCAAATAGAGTGTTATTGGGGGTCAGTGATCCATTGCAAATTGACCATCATGAGCTATAAAGGAACTCAATATTAAGTAACACTAGACTGGTTTGGGCTATGTATTGGTTGAGCTGGTTAGTTGATTAGATGTTTGTTTTGTTCTCCTTTTACTGACTACAGAGACTCCTACTTTACCAGATACCTTCAAGGATAAAAGCTAAAGGAATGAAACCGAATGGGAGCTTAAGTGATTTAGGAAAAGACCAAAATATATTTTGAAATCTTATTTTATACAGAAAAACATACATAGATTATGTTGACAAATGACAAATGGTCAGCATTTTTAAATGGCTGGTTTGGATTAGTATAGAATTGATTTGAACATTTTGTGTCAATGGAAGAAAGCAGAAGGGTGAGGGGCAACAAAATCATGATTAGAGATTATGTGGTTGCCCAGGTGGATTTTCAGGTCTTAATTGGGGCTACCGTGAACTTTTAGTATTTTTCATGTAACTCACAGATCTTTAAATCTGTTATTTAAAATACATATAAAGAGTTCTGGGCAAATTAAACACGTTTTACTCTTATTAGATGGAGTTATACCTCTCATAGGAATTATATGAGAAACCATTACATCCATTTCTTGCCCTGCAAATACAATTTTAAACTACCCAGTGAATAGGGAAGGGTGTCTGGAATGGGATGATAAATACTTATCACAAATGGCTCTGTCCATGGCAAGCATTGCTAATTGAGCTCAGCATTCTTTACTATTCAGCTGAGATGAGTTTTCAGAAATATTTATTTAATACAAGACTCCAGTCAGCTTCTACTACTAAGCTGTTGGAGTTGGCGGGCAAGTTTAAACCTATTTGCAACTACTGACTGAGATTATCAATAATTGATTATATACCACAGAGAACAGAAGCTAGAAGAACCGGTAAATCCAACACCTGACTGGGAAAGAATATGAGTTCTACTTTCTACGTTTTCACAAACAGCTTTTTATTGGTTTCACATTGCCTTTGGTTTAAGGTCCATTTGGTGTTCTAACAATTATTACTGATCCCACAGAAGCTCCTGCAGGGGTCTTGGAGGAGTTTCCTAGGAAACTTGAAATAGCAAGAACTCATGTGATGGTAAGTGAGTAAATCTGACAATGCCTAATCGGTCAACATCTATATTTAGCTTCTCACAATGGGAGTCCAGCTTCTCTAAAACCACTCAATTTCAGATTTAGTAGTTTCCTTTCATACATATTTTTCTTCCAAACTGCAGTCAGACTCTGTCTGATGTTGGCCAATATCGCCACATTAAGTCAGCCTCATATTACCACTCTGCAGCTAAATTCTGCCTGAATCATGGGACGTCACATCACACGGGCTTATCTCTCATACCGTGAGAAACATGCATATCTATGTTGATTCATTGGCACCCCTTTTTGAATGTCTCTTTCTTTTTTTGTTAAAGACTGATTTACCTGTTTGAGAGAGAAAACGAAAGCACAAACAAGGGGAAGGGGCAGAGGGAGAGGGAAAAGCAGGCTCCCTACTGAGCAGGGAGCCCGACATGGGGCTCAATTCCAGGACCCTTAGATCATAACCTGAGCCCAAGACAGATGCTTAACCAACTGAGCCACCCAGGCGTCCCCCCTCTTTCTTCATAGTATTGCATAGCAACTCAACATGCAATTATGATTTTCATCCTTATTTTCAATCCTAAATATCATGATTCCTACATCTTAAACATGTGCATTTTGACTCGTGTTCATGTTCCCAGGCTAGGTTCCAGACAATGAAGGACAGCCCCTCCACGCTGCAATTATTCAAACTAGCCACTCCTAAACCTGCCTATCCTGCTGTGCACATCCTTCTGGAAAAAAAAAAAAAAAAAAAAAAAACACACACACACACACACAATAAAGGCTCTTTCCCACAGTTTTCCATCTCCTTCCATCTTCTACCTCATGGTGGTACTTCCCTGTGTGGGCGCCCCCGTGGTGTGGTGTGTTCTTACCTCTTGGGAACTGAGAACAACAAACTATGACAGTAATTTTCTAATCTATTGGTCCTACTATATCTTGTTTTCTACCAATACATTATATTTTAAGACACTTTCTCCACCCCATTTTCCATCCTCCTTCTACCTCCTATCCTTGACATTTCACTTTTGTTAGTATACACTGATTCAAACAAACAAACAAACAAAAAGTGGGATACCAGGGTGACTCAGTTGTTAAGCATCTGCGTTCGGCTCAGATCCTGATCCCAGAGTCCTGGGTTCGAGCCCTGCATTGGGCTCCCTGCTTGGCCAGAAGCCTACTTCTCTCTCTCCCACTCCCCCTACTTGTTCTCTCTCTCTTGCTGTGTCTCTGTCAAATAAATAAATAAAATCTTTTAAATAAATAAATAAATTTTTTGAAACCCTGTTATCTGAAAAATGGCTCTTTTCACACACAAACATGTAATTTTTGTCAACTACTTCCTTTAAGGAGTACTCTATTCTTTATAGTGTATGTACAGAGAATATATATACACTGTATATATACTTATATATATACTTATATACAGTGTATATATACTTAGTGTATATATAGTATATATATATAGAAAATATATACATATTTCTTCTCTATATAGAGAAGAAATCATCTCCTTTGCCAAAAGCAAGTAAAAATATTACATATACTGATACACGTTTAAACTTAATTTAATTTTTAAAAAGAAATTATATTTGAGCAGCTACTGTTTTAAAACTGAAAACCATAAATGAATCAAAGATCTCAGTCTGTGAAGTTAACCAGAGGCACATACATGCACACACAAAGAAGAGGTGAGTCGTAGGTGGATATTACAATGGAGTGACTGTCTTTTATTCCTTTCAGTGATGCAGATATGAAGATGAACCCCTGACTTCCTCCATTGTAGAATTCTTGGTCTGGAAAATCACAGTCTGTTAAGGAAAGAAAAAAATTAAAAACACTCATTCAGCTTCCATTCTAAGACACTAGCTAAACACACCAAGTGTTTTATGCACAGATAGCTATAAGTTGAGATGAAAAACAAACAAAACAAAAAACAGAAACAAAACAAAACAATAAAACTTCCAAAACAACAGGAGTAAAGCAAGCAGTAAAAAACTGTCTTCTGCATTACATGCAAAGATCCCCTCTGTATCTCCCCACCTGCTGGTATTGAAAAACAAATACAATCTAGCAATTCCAGAAAGAACTTATTAAGCCCAGAGAGTGTATCACTACCCATTGGCACCAAAAGTTCAAGAGCCCTCAAGCTCTTGGAACAGTTCCTTAAAAAGAGCAATGAACTGAGAAGCCTCAACTGGGGCCAAGGATTCCGAGGAGGTTCAGAAGCAAGCAAAGGCAGACTTGCCCACCCAGGGCCACAGCTCATTAAGGGGTTTTATATTCAAGTGAAGTCAACAGGAAAATACTACCACTCTTCTCCTGCGAAATGAAAAGAATGTGAGTGATCAAGCATCATTAAAATAAAGAGAAGCTAAAAATAGATCTCCATGACCAAACAGCCACTTGCAACCTGAAACACACACTTGACCATGTCTTACACTGTAAAGCACAACAGGCAAAGAGAATTCATTATTGTGGTCTGCCAGTTCTCCATGTCGTCACCAGTCAGGCTGAGCCCCAGCCTGGATGGACAAGTACAAATGAGATTGACAGGATTCAGTTGTTTATAAAAAAAAAAGCAGCCTGGAAGAGAAGGAAGGGAGGGGTGCTTGTAGTCCTTACCCAAGTTTTAGCTTTATTAGCCATGTGGCTTTAGATGAATAATTTAGTCTCCAGGAGCCTTTCCCTTCGCATAAGTGAGATTAGAAACTATTTCATTGCCTTCTTCACTGTATATAAAAGTATGTTGTAAACTGGTTGGTTCTATAGAATTGACAGCTTTCTTACTATATATAATTTATGAAAATAAAATCAGATTATTTGGATTTACAGGAGAAATAGATTACACCAAATATACTAAATATATCAAGTTTCATGTTTCTGTTCACACAGCTACCACAAGGTTAGGTCAACAAATATTTCTTGAGTTGTCACCTAATGATCTAGTTATCATTCTGGCACACCACAAAAGTACACACTCACTTACCTGCTATAGCTCCATTAATAATAGCAAAGGATATCTTTTCTTCTATTGTTCTCTTTTAGCATTCACAGGATGTCCACACCTAATATCCTTTAGCCATCCAACCTGGGTAAAGCCTGTTAGCAGAGACTCATGAAAGTCAGCCAGCAAATGTGAGGAGATCACTCTGGATGTGTTTTCTCTAACCCGATGTCCGTTCAGGCTTAACAGACCACACCAAACCGTAGGTCTTGAATTATCATGGTCCTTTGGAACTATAAGAGAATTTAAACTTCATTTACTGATATAATAATTTAAAACTAATTTTTATCATCATCAATCTTCCCCAAATGATAAATAAACAAATGTTTTCTCTAATTCAGGATACATTTTAGGATCACATATTTCAGCTGGTGGTTGTGGACCCACACTCCAGCACACTCTAAGCCTCAGCTGGGTGATGGGTTGATGAGACCAAAGAAAAGACACCCCAGACAGCAATGGAGACACAGGTTAATTGGGGAGCTTACATATAAGGACTCCAGGTGCAACTGACTAGACAAGGCATCCCCTGTTGGGATCTACGTGCAGCAAGTTTTAATACCAACTTAACCTAGTAACTCTCAGTGCCCCTTCCCTCTCCTTGAATGACCAGCATTTCCAAGGAGAGAAAAGCCTGCAACCTGGACACTCTGTTAGAAGGGAGATGCTCTGGGCTGGCCACCTGAGGAGCCTGATCTTGAACACTGAACAACATGTTCTTCTTCACATTATGCTTGATGGGAATAGAGATGGAGGACAGGGTTTTTACATTTTCAAGATAGTGATTAACAGGGGCCTTTAGGATATGCTTGCACAGACTCGTTTTCCACCATATACCACAGAGTTGTCACATCTCTTAACTCATTCCCCCCAACTTTTCACTGTGGAGTTCAGATATACAGAAAAGTTGAAAAGATAGTACAATGGTCACCAATGTACACACCACTCAGATTCCAACTTTGTTTATATTTTGCCATGCTTATCATGTATATGTTAGGTACCACACTTTTTTGATGAACTCTTTGAAAGTAAACTTTGGATGCCATGATATTTTATCCCTAAATACTCCAGCCATGCATCTTCTAAAAAAGTTATTTTTCCTACTAAACTGCAATATCATTATCATGCTAGAAAACTAACATTTTTTCTAATATTCCATATTAAATTTCCTCAAACACAAAATGCCTTTTATACCTTTTATATCTTTTTTACATTCCTAATTTTGCATAGAATTATACCTTTTATACTAAAAAAAAAACAAAACAAAACAAAAAAAAAAAAAAAACCCAAGGGTCCAACCAGAGTTTACATATTTCTATTGGTTGTTTTTTTGTTTGTTTGGTTGGTTTTTGGTTTTTGGTTTTGGTTTTTTGTTTGTTTGTTTGTTTTTTTACTTTAGAATGGCTGCCCCTTCCTTACTTTTTTTTTTTTTTTTTAAATGACATTGACTTCTTGAACTATTCAGGCCAGAGGTTCTTATAAACTAGAAGTAAAAGATTTATTTAGATTCAGGCAATTTTTGTGGACATTATGGTAGGTTATTTCACTCTAAGTAATTTAAGGTTGATCCCTTGGTTAAGGGGGTAACCTCCTGATAGCTGTACTGTAAAGGTACATTTTCTCCTTTGTATGATGTGAGTATTCTACCTGTAACAACTTTTCCATGCTACTTTAGGCTTACCCCAATAATCCATTGCCTCATCCAGTTATTGCATGGAGGGTTGCATAATGTGGATTTCTAATTCTTTCTTCTGTATTTATTAGCTGTCTTTTTTTTTTTTTTTAAAAAAAAAAAAAAAGAAAAAAGCTATTATCCATTTGAACTGAAATATCTTTCCTCTGCAAAAGACAAAGTAAATGATTAATTCCTTCCCTTTAATTAGCAATTTTCAGAGTAAAGATTTAGTGGAAGATTTACCACCAAGGGTGGCAAATGAGTTTTATTCTTTTGATTAGCGACTATTGGGTTCATAGATTTTAATTTGTTCAATGCTTTACAACCAATTAGAGTCATTATTCTTTTTGATATTCAAATTATCACAAATTTGGCTAGTGGGAATCCCAGCAAGTTCAGTTTTTGAGGGTTTTTTTTGTTTTTTTGTTTTGTTTTGTTTTGTTTTTTTCTGAAATGAGACATCCCAGGTTCAGTGGCTCCAGACTGACAATCACTTCTTTTTCCAAGAAGCCCTGGTCCCTTCTGGTGGGGAAACTAGGTATGGTCCTCACTACTGGAGTGTCATTCCTTCATGAGCCATTTCAGTGAGAAAGGTTCATTAAAAACTACAAATTTATATTGAAATTTCTAATCTCTTTCATCTTCTTCCAAATATTTTGTTCTGGAAATTTGGGATCCTAATAACATTATCATGTTTACTTTTTTTCCCTAAAATACTTACGAAAGAGTTTCAAATTAGCTAGACAAATAAAACTAGTAGCAATGAAACTAATGAGTTCAGTTTTCCCCCTTAGAATATATCCCACTAAGTACTATCAGAGTGAAAGGAACTCAGAATTATTTTTTCCTCTGTGATTATGTTACCAGACTTATATATACTTTTTAAAATTTGTTTTTAGTAATGCATTTTGCTTCCTCTTTGAATTTATTCAAGTTTTGAATATATAAAACTTGTTTTGTTTTCCGTACTCCTTATTCATCCATATACATTATACTGAACCTTGGTTCTTTTCCCTCAAAAATGTGTTCTAGAGGGATGCCTTGGTGGCTCAGTTGGTTAAACATCAGACTCTTAGCTTCATCTCAGTTCATGACCTCAGGGTCGTGAGATCAAGCCCCACATCGGACTCCACACTTAGAATAGAGTCTGCTTGAGATTCTTTCTCTCCCTCTCCTTCTTCCCATTCCCCTTCTCTTTATCTCTCTCTCAAATAAATAAATTAGAAAAAAAACTGTGTCCTAGAGATCACTCAAAACTAGTTCATAAGAATATTTTGTTCTTTTTTTATGACTTTGAGAATTTCGTTCTATGAATATTCCATGCTTTATTCAACCAGTAATTAACATTGGATTTATTTCTAGACTTTGGCTCCTAAAAATAATGCTTGTGATATATATATAGTGCATATTTGTGGTGGTGTATTTTCAGGGTCAGCAGCAATAACTTTAAGCAAAGTCAAAAGATGACTGACAACTTGGGGGATAACAATTGCAGTGTACATTATGCATATAATTTTAGCCTCTGATATATAAAAATAGACCTTTTAAAAGCTGAAAATTAAAAGTAACTCCCCCCCAAAATTGATGAAAAGAAGTGGACAAAAATATGAATAAGTAATTCATAAGGAAAGAAAGACAAATGACCTTAAACATATCTTAAAATATTCAGTTTCCCTTATGATAAAAGAAATGGAGATTAAAATGTATAAGTTTGACAATATACTCTTTGGAGAAGCTGTAAAAAAAAAAGACTCTCATGCCTTGATAGTAAGAATGTAAAGGTATGCAACCCCTGTAAAGGGGAATTTGGAAAATTTTTAATCATTCTGAACCAAAGTATGTTAGATATCCCTCATGTAAGTGACATCAAGTTGAGTTTTGTTTTGGGAACTCTCTGAAAGCCTTGTTATTGTATTAAGTGAATTAAGCTCATTTGCATTTATTGATAGAATTCATGAATGTAGCCTCGTTTCTATTCTATTATTTTATTTGAATATTTTGAGTGTATTATATTTGTTGTGTTTTCCACTATCATTTCTTTTTGTTTTTTAGAATTTGCTTTGCTTGGTGTTTTAAAACATACATATGTTTGTTTAAATGACTTTTACTAATCACTTTGTATAATATCCTTTTTTTATTCATCTTTTTTATAACTTAGTCTGATATTACTCCATTTGTTAGCATTAAATGTTATCTTTATTCTCTTGCACTGCCCAAGCACCATTCATGGAGCTTCTTGTACTTTCCCTTTGCCTCTTTCCTTTCTTATCCCAATTTTAAGTTGTGTTATTTCCTTTCTTCAAAAGCATATGGCATTTATTCCACCCTCAGAACCACTTTTGTTTTAGGTTTATATTTATTTGATACCCCACAGTTCTCTTGCGAATTTCTATAGCCTTGATACTGTTAAGTTGAATCTGCCTGGACATAAAATCCTTGACTCTTTATTTTCTTTCCTGGATTTAAAATGTTGCTCTTGGGGCACCTGGGTGGCTCAGTGGGTTAAAGCCTCTGCCTTCGGCTCAGGTCATGATCTCAGTATCCTGGGATCAAGCCCAGCATCGGGCTCTCTTCTCAGCGGGGAGTCTGCTTCCCTCTCTCTCTCTCTGCCTGCCTCTCTGCCTACTTGTGATCTGTCTGTCAAATAAATAAATAAATAAATCTTTAAAAAAATAATAAATAAATCAAATAAAATGTTGCTCTTATGTTTACTTTGTATATTGCTGTTGAAAAGTCTTATGCCAAATGGATTATTTCTTTTGCAGATTATTTGGATTTTTTGTTTGTTTGTTTGTTTGTTTTTGGTTTGGATGCACAGAGGAAACTAATTTAAATTTACTTATCTTTTGATTTTACTGGAATATATCTCAGAACTGACCAATAGGTCTTATCTATTTGAATACATCTATTCAAATCTTATTTCACTTCTTTAATTATATTGAGAGAGTTTCTTTAAAAATCCTTTTAAATATTTGTTCTGTCATCGTTCTATCCTTTGGCCACTCCAATTATATATACCTTGGATCTTCTTTACCTATTTTCTCAATTAGTAACTTTTTATGTGAACCCTGTTATCTTTTCTCTTATGTTACACTTCAGCCCTTTTTACTGGACTCTTAGCTCCTTGATTGCATTGCTATTTTCTGTACCACTTATTGTAATTTAATCTTAGGCTATTCTCCCCTGTTCGTCTAATTGATACATTAATAATTAATTTAATATCTTTGGTGTATATTATAATACATTCTTATCCTTTTCTTCATGTTTTTCTTCAGTTTGACCAACTCCTTGTTTATATCTTCCTGTTTTTTATTTCCATTTTGATTTATCCAATACATTTAATTTACAGTGTTGCATTATAGCTTTTTTTTTTAATGCCATCTTTTGGTTGTAGATATTACTAGTGTTTCTGTCTCATGTGTTTTCTTCTTATATAAATTCCACATGGATATTAAATTCTCTATTTAAATTTATAATGAGTTTTTATTGGAATGGTAGGCATTCCAATGGGAGAGGTTGGTATGACTTATTTGGTTTCTTAGTTTTAGAGCATCTTCTTCTGTTGTTATAGCAAAGTACAATTTCTTTTAATTAAAAATAGCATCTTTTTTGTTGATTTATTTCTGTATTCTTCTTAGTGTCTTGTTTTACTTTGGATCTTAATGACCTTTCCCTCTTTCTTTACTTTACCACCATCCCTTCAAAAGGTACTTCCCCTTTCCAAGATGGCTCCTTTTTTTACAGAAATATTATCTTTTAGGACCACTCAATCTGCTCAATAATTCCAAACTTTTTCCCATTGCACTCCCTAGGAGCCAGTTACCAGATTGCAGAATCATTCTTGAAGATTTTCAGACTCAGGGTATGACCCTTTCCTTACAGGAATGAACTCTGGTTGGTGTTATCTCTGTTCTATTAGTAGAACCTCACCAAACTCTCCTATCTTCCACACAATTGCTGCCTTTTTCCAAATGGGCTCCAGAAATCACTGTGATGGTTTAGGCTGTTCAGTCTTCTTCTTACAATGTGAATTTAATTTCCCTCTATTTTCTTCTCTTAGTGAGAGTATAGTCATGGGGTATGGCTTTATTGAAATTATAGGGAGAGATTATAATTTAGTCTTCTGCCATCAAATTCATGATTCCATATTCCAGAGTCTCTTTTAGTGTAGCTCAAACTCTCTTTCTTTCTTTCTTTTTTTTTTTGAAACAGCACTTAGCTGTTGAAGAAACCAGAGCAACTGTCATGAAGAAAGCAAATACTTTATGGAATGATCTGATTCTTTTTATTGTTTTGTTTGGCTTTTTTCTGAATCACAATAAGAAAATTTCTTAGGGCCCTTTATATCACTGTATTAATAGCTTCACACCTTCTCCCTTATATTCTGCTAGCAGCAAAAAAATAATTCCTTCACTTCTTTATACAGAGAAGCTTAACACTTTTTTGGCTATGGTCTCTTTTATAGTTATGTCCTGGGATCTCAACTTTTGCATAAATGGGTTTATAATAAATATATTATAAATCCTGAGAAGAGTCAGTTCTCTTCATGAGATAATTTTGGTAGCAGCTTCTTAATAATAATAATAGTTAACATTTATTGTTATGTTTCATTGTTCTTGGTGGTGGAGGTGGTAGTAGTAACTATTGTTAGTGCCAAGCCTATCCAGCTACTTTACATATTCCTAACACCTCTATCAAATAAGTTACATTACATCACTTAAAAATTAAAAAAAAAAAAACTGAAGCACAAAAAAGTTAAGAAAATCGTGCAAGGTTATATAGGAAGTTAAATGGGAGGAATGGGGCAAGGTTTAATTTTAGGCATTGTGGTTTTCTAACTCTACCCAACTTAGCCACTGACATGTACTCCCTCTTCATAATATTCTCTTTGTTATATAAGGATTATAAATCACCTTTTAGGATATGTATATGTGCTGAGAGGGGAAGGATATAACAGACATATACCAAACTGACTTAAGCAATCAAACTTTCAAGATCATATGTGTATTAGTAGAAGTTTAAAAAAAATTATCTTTAGGGGAGCCTGGGTGGCTCAAATGGTTAAGCATCTGCCTTTGGCTCAGGTCGTGATCTCAGGGTCCTGGGATCAAGCCCCACATCAGGTTCCCAACTCAGTGAGGAGTCAGCTTCTCCCTCTCCCTCTGCCTCTCCCCCAGCTTGTATTCTCTCTGTCTTTCTCTCTCTCTCAAATGAATAAATAAAATCTTTTAAAAAGTTACCTTTAATGATTTGGGTACAAATGTACTATAAGATGATATGGCTAATATTCTTTAAGCAGAGATATAAATTAAAAACTTAAGTTTAAAATGATGATACTAAAAGTCTAAGCCAGGGAAAAAGAACATACAGAATAAAATTTTAATGAACTAAATAAGATAAACTATAAAGATAATTAATAATCAGAGAAGCCTGTGGACCCAGGTAGTCTGTGAGATTGCAGATAGTTTTGTGAGGCCCATGTGACATTTTCCAGGGTCTCATTGGGAGCCATATTAGAGTGAGAAGGTTAACACTGAGAGCAACTCTCTCTAGAGTTGTAGTTTTGAAAAAGGAAAGGGTTAAGGTAAAGACAGAAAGAGGCAGGGGGCCCCTGGCTGGGCTTGGAAACTATTCCTGGCAGAGAGATGGGCTAAGCCTGAGTGACCAAGAGATAAGGAAACAGACCATCTGTCCTCAGATGGCCAGAGTGCTATTCTTTGGTGGCTACAGTGTACCATGGGAAACAACTAAACCTCACAGAATCAAGGCATGAAGGGTGTTAACAATAGGCTGTGCTCAAACCAAGACGGCACAAGAAACTGAAGGCCATAAGTTTCCCAATTAGTTTTCAATAAAAGACTGCCCCTAAAAGCCCTTAGTGGCAACCCACTCAGGACCCCTCACTCCAGAGAGCTTTTTCTGTCTCCAGGCTTAATAAAATTCTATCACTTTGTTCACTCTTCTTTGTCCACAAGATTCATTCTTCAACTCCATGAGATAAGAACCCTACCGTTCCTGTAACAGTTTCACCCAGTTGGACCAGGCAAATTACTTAAAAGTCTCTGTGCCTGAGTTTCCTAATCTGTAAACCAGTGAAAGAATAGGATTTGCCTGAGATGGAGGAATGGAGAGTCAGTGCAGAACTCTCAGAAGCATAACAGGTCCTAATAAACAATCAGGGGTTGACACCATCATTTTTGGAGTCCATTCAGTTTACCAGGAGGCCAACTCAACATTAAACTCACTTTCATCTTTGGTTTCATGGTCCAGGAATCCACATCCCCTCAAATCCTGCTGTGCCCTGCTAAGGGAAAGTTGTAAAACAAAACAGAAAAATAAAGAATGTTACAAGTACCCTCTGCTAAGGTCAGCATTGTCTCATAATTGAACTTAAATATACCAGCCCCTGGCTCTTTTTTCCCCAACCAGAAAGTCCTCCTGTCTTTCTCTACCCAGTTCTACCCTGTGTTTGTTTGCAGACTTTGCTCAAGACCCATGACATTTTCCAGCATCCCAGTGCCCTCATTGATCTCCCTGTCCTGCAATGTCGACTCTCAGAATTGTTGTATGTGGTCTAGAATTGAATAACACACTCTACTGTCTTTTCTCATCTTTTTTTAAATTTTTTGTGTGTATTTTTGCTACCATTTCATATATGTATATCTATTTTCTGTACCTGGAAAATAAACCCAGCGAGATCAGAGACACTTCAAATTTGTTTACAGTCCCTACAGCAGGGTGAAATGCCACATACTTGTAGGTGTTTAGTAAATTGCATTTATTTGTTCTTCTTTTTTTTCCCTAGTTTGGATAGAATCATAAAAAGGTTGGAACCCTGGTACTCACCTAGCCTCCAATGTTTTCGTATTAGACTGAGTTCATCCCCTTTGCAGTTTTGCACTTCAGAACATGTGATGTGTGAGGCCAAGATGGGGATGCTCTCTGAAGAGACAGTCTGAGATTTTCTACAAAATCAACAGGGTGATGGTTATTTAGCAGCACATTTTTAAAAGATTTTATTTATTTATTTGACAGAGAGAGAAAAGTGGGGAGCAGAGAGCCCAATGCGGGGCTTGATCCCAGGACCCTGAGATCATGACCTGAGCTGAAGGCAGAGGTTTAACCCATTGAGCCACGCAGGTGCCCCACACATTTTCTTTTTGAAACCACTGAAGGGAGTTGCTTCACTTTTGGGCCTGACTTTTGGTGTCATTTGAGAACTAACTCACAACCCCATTCTTTTCAGGACACCGGTTTATCCTGGATCCTGAAAATGGTTTTGAGCTTCCAGATGCCAGTTCTAGAGGACAGAAACTCTCGTCCTGCACACCTCTTACTTTGGTTCCCAGACAGCCAAAGAGAACTTCCTTAGACAGGACTTTTTTGTTGTGGTTGCAGTTATTATTTACAAAGTAAGTTTTGTACAGAATGCACTGTGTTGTCCTTAAATACGAAGCACATAAATCAAGCTCAGATTTGATAGTATTATAGTGTTATTGACAACCTATAGTGTTATAGTGTTATTACAACCATTCAGTTGTAATAGCCAACTCTACCCATAATATGGCCATTTGGCAGAAGAAAAAGTTGTGGCAGGGGGGCACATACACATGCCTGGGGCTGGGGACCAGGGTGCATAGTAAAACTCAGAACTCAACATGTCTAGTTAGCAAGTTCAGGTTGTAGGTTTATTGACTCAAATGTACCAAGTTTCTCAAGTCTGTGCCCCAGTGCCAGCTCTGAGCTGATGTTATTCTTAAATAAAAGGAAACACTACAAGCCAGAAGCAAAATGTAACAGATTTGTCAGCTGTGAGCATACTGTTTACAGATTGAACTTGGGACCAAAACTGTTACATAGTATAATTTTTGACAACTCAAGAAAATATGTTCTGACAAACAAAGGTCTTATTAAAAAAATAAGCAGGTGCAAAGAATATCTCTCTTCTCAGTAGAGTGCAAACATTCTACAATGTTTTCTCTCCTCTCCCAACCAGCTCAGCTTAGATTTGATTAGAGAATGGTTTTCTTTACTGGGAACAGCAGGACTTAGACATATAAAAGTCATATATATATATACACATATATATATGTGTATACACACACACACACACACACACATATACAAATATATGTATAATCTTTATAGATAGATAGATGATAGGTAAATAGATCTTTATATGTATATATCTTTATATACATTATATAATCTTTATATAAATAATTACTTATAATTATAATTTCTATATATATTTTCTTCTTCTATCTTTCTGGGAACCACAGCCTCATTTTAAATGCTGTCAGGGAAGATGGTGAGGATTAAAACCTTGATTATTTCCCATTGTCCTTGACTATGAATTATTTGTCAGTTTGGATAAATAGAATATATTTAGGCAGCTGAGCTGTACATGTCAGTAAGTATTTTTTTAAAGAAGCTATAAATTGTATTTGCAATAATCTTGAACTTAGGGGAGGCTATATAATAAAACTGGAAATGGATCCTAGAGCAATTATATGAATGATTCTGATAGTTTTCATCAATTATTTGGGTAGTTCATATATTGGTGGACATGTATTCAGTATATTAAAAACTAGTCTGGAGTGAAAATGTTGCTTTAGGAAATTGAACACAATATTATTTATTACCTACTATGATATTGCTACTGAGTGAAGCAGAAGAAACACAAAAATATATAAGATGCCACCTTTCTCTGAGTGATGCAGTGTCTATTGGGTTATTTGTGCAAGTCCTCCATTCCACATTTCATATGCAGATCCTCTGTGACTTACCATGGGGTTATGCCTGATAAACCCAACTAGGAAGAAGTTGCTGTGGCTGAGATCAAAGAGGTTGATGCACCATAGTAAGAATCTGGATGGGTGAGATGAAAGGGGGAAAAATAAGATGGAATGTGGAGAGGAATTTATACCCCAATTACAGATATTCTGGGAAAATCATATGGATACTGAAATTCTGGAAATTGATTCACTTAATATTATTCATGTCAGGGTACCTCTAAGGGAGTTTTCATGCACTCTCAGAGATAAGAGCACCTCAGCTTGAACTGTTGGCATAGGGTCCAATGCAGGAAAGCATTCTGGAGATTTTTTGCTATGCGTGGTTAATATCAATTAAAGGGTATGTTAAATACAGAAAGATTGAGTAAGGAGAGTGGTGCTGAAGAGGAGAAAGGTCCACCAATGAAGAAGTCAACAATATCACAATTTTACCACATTTGACCCCAATTGCCACAACTTCCCTGCACATTTACCAAAGATGTTATTTATTTACTTGAGAGAGAGAGCAAGAGAGAAAGAGCACAGGCAGAGAGTGGGGGAGAGGGAGAAGCAGACTCCCTTGCTGAGCAGGGAGCCCAGTGTGGGATGCAACCCCAGGACCCTAGGATCATGACCCAAGCTGAAGGCAGTCACTTAACCAACTAAGCCACCCAGGCACCCCTCCATTTTGTACTCTTAAGCAGGAAACAAATGAGTTTCTTGAAGTCCTTGAGAAGAGATTAAAAGAAATAAACCGAAATATGAAAGGGGGAAACATAAAATAAGGGAAAATTCACTTTTTAGGGAAATACTCTGGGAAATCTTATTTAGAGAATCATTTATTAGATTTAATGTTTGCTATCCAACCGTATTGTTTCTTCAGCTAAAGGAATACCAGAGGGCTTCAAGTGAATCATCATTTATCTTGTGTCTTGTCACAACTAGACTTAATTATCTTTCTGTCAATTATTTTAAAACCACTTTGCCCTCCAGCCTTGTATGTAAGTTCTGTTGGCATGGTTACTCAACCCATTATTCCAAGTGTATTGATCCTATAACTCTTCAAACAATAAATTCCTTTTCTAATATCAGTCCAATCAAGGTCAAAATTATAGACCATGATATCAGTTTCTGGGTATAGAAATTCATTACCATGATGAGCTTTTTGAAACTAATGGCTAATTTCTCTAAATGGCTGTTAAAAATTCAACAGAAAATATTAAAGAGGGAACACACAGGAGGTACCAAGTCTTATAGACAGCTAAATTAATAATAGACCAAAAGATGTCTTTTATAAACATATTAACTGTCAAAACCAGCATCCCCCAAAAGCCCTGGGCTCAATTCTAAAGCAAATATTCTTTCAAGCTAGGAGTGCTCAATTTGTACATGCCTGATTCTATCCGTGCCCTAAATTTGCCCTCACAGTCAGTACTTTCTCTCTTTAGAAAAAAAACAAAAAACAAAAAACAAAAAAACAGGTCTTAGAAGTGTATTTTCTAGAAGAGGTATGGAAGGATGAGAGATAGAATTGTTGCCAGGATCGGATATAAATTAAGCCAAATAGAAAGAAAAGAAATGATCCTTTTCAAGCAATATTACAAAGGTAAAGAACCTGGTTTGGGAAAAAATGTCCTAGCTCAACAGCTGTGCCCCTGGAGTCCTGTCTCATGGTTTCCCTGCATCTCAGTTATTTTATGTAGAGCATTTTTTCATTTTCATTTGGGAATGGTTTGGCCCTACTAGGGACACTGACAATTTTTGGAGACATTCTTGGTTTTCACAATGTTGGAGATAAATTACTGCTGACATCTAGAGGATAGAGACTAGGAATGTTCTGAACATCCTACAATGAACAGGACAGTCTCTACAACAAAGAATTATCTAGCCCAACATTTCTATTGTACTAAGACTGAGAAACCCTGATATGGAGGATGGAGAGGTTCAACCAGCCCAGCTTGTATTGAGGATTTATTAGAAGATAGAAGGGAAAAGGATGTAAATATTTTAGGAATCCATAAAATTATATAATTGATGGTGTTATTATTATATTATTTATTCCCATTCCCCCTTATAATTCCTTTCTCCTGATGAAGGGTGCACTGCCTTCATACTTCACCCATCTGGGGATGTTTCAAGTCCCTTCTATCCAGCTCCCTGCTCAGGTCCTTCTCTTTAGAGCCTGGCTCTCCTTTCCTAATTTCTGTGCCTCATCAAAATATACTTATTTAAATGTTCTAGTTTCTCTGGATATTTTTAGATAGTTAAGTTTTCTGAGATAGTGCTTTGAATTAATGGCTCAAAATATAATTGTTATTAATAGTTTAATATGTATCCAAATGGAATAAAGTTTTTTAGATATGAAGAGAGTCTAGATTTCATTTTTTGTAGTGATTTTCTAAATGTAGGTGGTAGAATCCTAGGGTCCTGGGAAAGCATCACAATGGAGACAATGAGGGTGCCAAGAGAAAAAGTAGAACAGGCTTCTTCCTAAGTCCTCTGCCCTCTTTCACATTTGCAAGCTTTAACTTGACAAAAGAGTTCCACTAATAAATAAATATCCTAGAAAACCTATAATCTCATGTGTTTCCTTTTTATAAAGAAGCAACCTGAGGCTCCAGGAGTCTTAGAGACAGATAATAAGAGGTGAGAAATACGATAAATCACAGAACCAGGTTTTCTGACTCCCAGTCCAATGACCTTTCCAATCTGCTATGTTGGCTCATAGATGATGATTGAGTTTGAACATGAGGCTTTCATGGCCTCATGCAGAAGAATGAGTCATGTGAGATTGGGGGGAAGAGAAGTGAGAGAAGCATTTTTGAGCAGCCATTTAGCACCTTCAGATAATACCCAGCATCTCCTGACTCTGCCAGTAGTCTGGATTAGAAAGTCAAGCTACCTTAACACAGAATAAATTAACTCCCTTCTTCTTCCTTCTTCTTTCCTGATCATTCCCTTTTGTGACAAAGGAATGGACACAGTAAGGCCTCCCAAGTTTGTCTGTATCATGTGTCCCTGAACCAGCCCACTGATAAGAATCACTTGGGCAACCTCGTTGTAGGGTTACCAAGGTCTATGCCTCACAAGCAAAGTCAGAATCTTCAGGGCTGGGGCCCGGAAATCTGTATTCAGGTTTGGCAATCACTAGTACCACATACCATCAACTAGTTAAAAATGCCATTTTTTTAAATTGGGAGAAGCAAATATCTGATTTGACCAGTCTTTTATTGATATTGTCACTGAGTCCATTAGTTGTTCTAGTATATAGTATGTATTGACTGAGCTATATAAAGGACATATCTTACCCTGCAGAAATATCCATGCATTTGCCAACGTGTCCTTCTCCACAGCTGATTCAGTCCCAGATGGAGCCTTAGGGTCATTCTGACCAGGGCACATGCCATGCCTCCTTTTGGCATGCCTCCTATGGAATTTAAAACCTATAACCACAAATTGTGAACATCCATATGGCACTTTATATCTGTACAATGTTTTATATTCATTTTTATTGGTCATTTCTGAAAACAACTCTCCAAGGTACATTCATGTCATCACCTTAGATGACAGAAGAAGAAACAGAAACACATGGAAGGTCTGGGTCACAGAGCAGGGACAAGATTCATTTTATCTCCAGGCTTTAGCTGCTTCCATCTTATCTTCTCTGCCTGGCTGGGTAGCCTCTATCTGCCTGTCTAGATCCATTCTCCTCTGTCTGGGGTTGCTTCACCTACATCAATAGATTCCTTTACCTGTTTTACATTTGAATTTGGCTACTGCAGAACAATGGAGAGAAATCCAAGGGATGGAGAAAATGATGGTTGAAGCATTTATTTTCCCAGTTTTCTTTCTAGGGGTACATAAGAACAGCTGCAAACCCAGACCAAAAGTCACTTCTTTCAAGGTCATAACTTTCTTCTTGGGATTATAGTAATGGCTTTCTCCCTTTGCCCCTTCAGGCTTAAAGGTGGTAATGACTTCTCCTGTCTCTCTACTACTCTCTGGGTATTGGCATTATTCATATTGATTTCCTCAACTCTATCTCTATGTTTGTAAATACTTCTTTGTTAAACATTCCTCAGACTTCTTTGGGTATGCCACCTATTTCTTCCTGGGGCCCTACTGACTTAATAAAGGTCCACCCAAGGCTGGCATATATTTCCAAGTATAATTTGTTTTAAGCAAATCTGATAAAGGAAAATTTATACTTATCAAATCATAAAAGTTTTAAGGCAAAATGAATGCATCCATTTTAGAATTTCATGAAAGCTCTGCTGCTTTCACCCAAGGCTCATATGCATGAGCACGCACGCACACACACACACACACACACACACACACACTTTTACTTAACAATGGTTTCACAGACCCCTGAGGCCCATCTGAATAAGGACCCAGCCTATGGACACAAACTTTAGAGATGGCCTTGCATTTGACATCCTCATTTTATGCATGAGGAATCAGAAGCACCTGTCCTAGGTGAAATGGATAATTACTAGCAGAAATTACTAGCAGAAACTAGTAGAAATCAGACCTGCCTCTGGATTTCCAGTCAAAAATTTTTCCTCTACAATGAACATAAATGTTAAATTGAGACCCATTATTTAAAAAAAAAAAAATCATTGAGGGATTTACGTGAGTAGCATACTTCTCAGATATGTTTACATTTTAAAAACTTATTTTTAGTGGAACAAGCTAACTAATTCATAAAAGAAGGGACCCTTGTAGGCCTTCACTTTCAGAAGAAATAGATCAGGGCTTTAAGTAAGAGTATAAAAACACGGGAAGTTGGCATTTTACTTTCTGGGTTATTTGGGATCAGCAAAAACTCAACTGTGATTTTGATCTTTTTGATAAGTTCAGGATTGCCCAAGAGCAAGGCACATTTATTTACCCAGAAATGTGTGGGTAAAGTTGCCCATTTCTGAGAGCAGAGACAGAGGAATAGTAGCAGTGAACTCCTGTCTCCAAAATCCAGTGGCAGCTTAATGATGATTTATAATAGATAGGGTCTGAACAGAAAAAGATTATCCAGTCCTGTTACAACTACTGCCACCTGGCACTTACTGCAGCTCTGCATACCCCAGGGTACAGGGCCATGGGGAACCTTGGCATAGGGGAGCTGGTATGAGGGATGACTTTCCCAAGATGGCAATTGTGAGTCTTGTCACTAAATAAGGAAGCCTGGGCCAGCTGTTATTAAGAATTGGCTGATTATCTGAGGCCAATATAAATGGAGGAGTGGGTGGAGAATGCTCTTACCCATAATTTCAAAATCCAAAGAGTTCAGAAAAACAATTATTTTTTTTTTACAAGTTTAATGCAAACTCACTTAGAGGCAAAATCTGACCTGCACTGACTATGAGGCTATTTATATACGCTTTAGATACCATGTTTATCCCACTTAGCATAAATGAGCATAATTTTCACTGTAAAAATATTACTTTGATTACTGGGTATTGCTTCAGACTTTACTAGTGATTTTATAATATACATGGCTTATATATTGTATTACTTTTTTAAACAATAAGCTTTATTTTCTAGAGTAGTTTTAGGTTCATGCAAAATTGAGAAGAATGTAGAGATTTTCCATATATTTCCTGTCCCCTCACAAATGTAGCCTCTCCTATTATCAACATCTAGCATCAGAGTGGTACATTTGATATAGTCAATGAACTTGCATTGACACATCTTCATTGCCCAAAGTCCATAGTTTCATTAGGGTTCGCTCCTGGTGTTGCACATTCTATTTGTTTGGACAAACATATAATAACAGGTGTCCACTGTGAACGTATCATACGGAGTAGCTTCACTGCCCTAAGAATCCTCTGTGTTCCTCCTATTCATTGTATTATCTTTCAAAAAAAATGAATTCTTTTTTTTTAAAGATTTTATTTATTTATTTGACAGACAGAGATCACAAGTAGGCAGAGAGGCAGGCAGAGAGAGAGAGAGAAGGAAGCAGGCTCCCTGCCGAGCAGAGAGCCCGATGCGGGGCTCGATCCCAGGACCCTGAGATCATGACCTGAGCTGAAGGTAGAGGCTTAACCCACTGAGCCACCCAGGTGCTCCCAAAAAATGGAATTCTAAAAACATCAGGCTCTGAGGTTTCAGATTATGTATAGTAGATCTGTATTTTCTTTGGGATACAGAGCTAGAAGTCTCTGGAACAGAAAGGGAAAAGAAAGACTTCCTTGTTAGCTAAATTTAGGAACAAAAAGTCATCAGTGGAAGCCTTGAAAAACCCCTATATCTCAACTATCCATTCTTAATATCTGAAATTCAACAATTTTAACTCATGCCCAAATTTCTTTAAATTTCATCTGCTATTAAATAGACTTTAGATGCCATAGAAAGGAAACTGAAAGCCCATAGGTCACTGACACTTTACTGTAAGTTTCAAAAAGGAGAGGAGTTCAGAAATATATCCACCACCTAAGAGAATAGAGGATGTGCCTTTGTGGAGGACAGAAACTAGAAACTGCTGGAATGAGAGGCCAGTTCATCCTACCAGCTGGGGCCAGCAGATCCTACCAGATCTGCTCCAGGCAACCAAAGCAACACCCACCTGACCTTTTTCTGATCAGAATTTTACCTGTTAATGTACATACATGTATATAATTATATATATATATATGTATGTATATATATAATTACAGTATAATTATAACAAGTTTTTAATAGTTATAAATAAATTATACATATATATAAAATCATTAACATTAATATTATATTTTAAGAAAAATATATATTCACAGGTGAATCCTGGAGATAGAAATAGTACTGTCATATTCCCATGAGCTGAAGATAATGACCCACACAAACTCAAGGAAGTGTATCACTAATCTGACCAAAGGACAAGTAAGTCACCTTTGATTGTTACACAAATTTAAATATAAACATCCTGCATTCCTGGATTACCTTTCCAAAGGCCCTCTGAAAATGAAAATCTACTACTAATAAAAACAAAAAAAGCAAAGGAAAGAAATGAAGAATTCCCGGTACATTTCTTTCCCCTTTTCTTGTCTGGAGTATTTGGTGGACAGAATTAGAGAAAATTGCTGTGAAGAAGGGTTGTCCACACTGAGAATATGGGGGTTTCTTCCTCTTTGTCTTTCCTAATGCTCTCACACCCTAGTGAGCAATTCCCAAAAGCAGAAACACAAAGACCAGGTGTTCTTCCGCTCTCCCTTCTCCCATCAGCCTCTATTCCAACACCTTCTCTTTCCTGTGCACCAGAGTGTCACATTCTCAAACAGCCTCACCCAGGCAGGCACCATCTCCAAATTTCCTTACTTCCAAACAAAACTCTGAGTCTATAGGCATCGTTCTGATTAAAGAGATCCATACTAACAAAGAGTGACATTCGTTCATTTTCAGGGGTCATCTGTATTTTCAAGGAAGAGTTTGCTAATCAAACTGGATATCTCAATTAGAGGGAGTGTGGAAAAGATTTTCAAGCAAGGAGATTTTCAGACTGTTTGTCATTTTGAGCCTCCCTACTCCTCTTCAACTTTTCCCTGATAGTGTTTGTCACCAGTAACAAATACAAAAATAGTTTTGTAAGACAAAGAGAATTCAGTCCCCTCCTTAACATAGTTTTACTACACAGTTGTATATATCAAAATCCATGAATAAAGGTATTTCTTGTGAGAAGGAGGCTGGTATTGAAACTACCCTTTAAATTAATAAATCTAGGGGAATATTTCACAAATGAGACTCTATTTCTTATTAGTAAAATTTTCTTTCATATTAATTATGTACCATGAGTTGCTTTTTTTTTTTTTTTTTTAAGATTTTTTATTTATTTGACAGAGAGAGACGCAGTGAGAGAGGGAACACAAGCAGGGGGAGTGGGAGAGGGAGAAGCAGGCTCCCTGCTGAGCAGGGAGCCCGATGCAGGGGCTCAATGCAGGGGCTCGATCCAGGAGCCTGGGATCAGGACCTGAACCAAAGGCAGATGCTTAACAACTGAGCCACCCAGGCGCCCCTGATTTGCTCTTTTTATTAAAAAACAAACAAATAACAACAACAAAAGAAAAGCACCTCCAAAGTTCAAATACTTTAACTGATACAATGAGAGCGAGCGATGGATTCATAAAGATCAGGACAAGAGGAAGAATCTAAACCAGGGGTTTTCAACCTTAACTCTGTTGACATTTGGAGCTGGATAATGCTGTGTTGTGGGAAGATGTCTTGTGCACTGATCAATGTTGAGCAGCATTTCTAGGCTTTAGCCCTCTTGCTCAATGATAGACACCAATAATTACTTCTTATTGCACTTTCTTGAGGTATTGATAATGATTAGAACATTCCAACTGCCATACCAGGAGATATCTGATAGGAATGGAATACCCAGACATCCCCTACCCTGTTCATGATCTTGGGCTGAACATATATCAGTACCCACACCCATGATCATACATTCCATGACTCCTCTCTTCAATCTCTCTCTATACAATTCTAGTTTTCCATCTTATAGGCGAGAGAGTGGTTGTTATGGCTTGAGCCTGCCACCTTCCCAGCTGCCAACACCCAAAATATATTTCTCCCTTTTTCTTTTCCAAACCCTCATCTCTTGAGTTACTGGCTTCTCTTCCAATGAGTTTATCCAAGTTTGTTTGGCAACAGTGGTAGCCAACCTACCCAGAAGCTGTGCTCTGGATTTGTTCAGCCCTCTCAGGATTCTCCAGGATGGAGCAGTTGGCCAAAAAGCCCCAGGGCTCACCTGTTTGTTTCCTGAGTTAGCAGCTATGATAGATCATCTGGTAACATCACCATCACTCTCATTTGTGACAACCAAAGTGGCTGCAGACATTGCCAACAGTCTCCTGAGAGCAAAACTGCCCCAAGTTGAAAATGACTGATATAGTCCAACTTCCTCATCTGAAGATAAGCTATCTAAAACCCAGAAAGAGGAGAGACATCACCACATTTACACATCTAGTTAGAAACAGAGTCAGGAGTATATCATAGTTTATCCCAATTCTCAGTCAAGTATTCATTCATTATGTCCTTGAGAATGATTTTGCTCTAATATATTCTCTCTGGCTTAAGCATATTTTATATTTATATCACAAGAATTGAGAATTTTAAAAATGTTCTTGATTTCCAAATTTTGAGGGAAGATAAGCATTTTCTTATATTTGCCTCATAAGGGTACTTGTTGGAGTACAACACAACTGATAGAACACACACACACACACACACTGATTTGGCTCATGTGATTATGGAGTTTTTCAAGTTCCACACTCTGTTTTTTACAAAATAGAGACCCAGAAGAGCGGGTGGTATATTTTTTTAAAAGATTTATTTGACAGACAGAGATCACAAGTAGGCAGAGAGGCAGGCAGAGAGAGAGAGGGAAGCAGGCTCCCTGCTGAGCAGAGAACCTGATGCAGGACTTGATCCCAGGACCCTGAGATCATGACCTAAGCTGAAGGAAGCGGCTTAACCCACTGAGCCACTCAGGCGCCCAAGTGGTTGGTATATTAAAAAGACCTGAGAGCCAGAGAGCCCATGGTATAGACTCCAGTCTGAGTTTGGAGGCTCAAGAACCAGCAGCACCAAGAACAAGAGAAAATGAATGTCCCAACTCAACTTGTCAGGCAAAGAGCCAATCCTTCCTCCACCTTTGTTTTCCATTCACACTCTCAGGGGATTAGATGATGGCCACCCACCCTGGAGAGGGCAATTTGCATTATTCAGTCTACTGAATCAAATGCTATCTGCACCTGGAAACAGCCCCTAGGACAGAAATAACAGTTAGCCAATCATGCGGGTACCCTGTGTTCCAGTCAGTTTGACATATAAAATTAAGGATCACGATAAGTAAATCCAATGAGAAAAATGAGAAGAGATAGGGCAAATACCTTCAGCCATTTGTAACCCATCTCATTTCTAGATCCTCATGCCACCTAATTAAGTAGTTACTGTTCTATAAGAGCTTTGCTTTCCTCCTGAGCATTTCAAATTCCCACACCCAAATCAAAATTCCCACACCAATCCCCAAGACATTTCCCTGAAAGAGTAGCAACTGATCATTTCCCTATTAAATTCCCTCAAACCAAAATGTCTTATCTAAATAAGAAAGAAGTTGGTATCAAGTCCAGAATACACCTTCTGGAAGCTACTTTTCAGGTGGTTTTCTTTTTAATCTTTGGGAACCCACCCAGAACATATACAAGTTGTTCCATTTTTCCCATCCAATGCTTCACGGCATTACCTGATGGGTGCTAGTGAAATTCATGTACCATGATCCTAAGGTGCTCTTGACATTTCACAAGGACCAAATTTCCTCATTTGATAATACAAAGGCATTAGTTCCAGAAAATGCCAATCGGCCATGCACTATTGCCTATAACCAAGGGGACAGGCTCTACCATCATGAGCAGAAATTAAGGTGAAAGATAGTAACCAACTAGTAGCCGCTTTTAAGCAGCAGTGAATATGTACAACAGGACAAAGTCTACCTGTAAAGACAGCCCAGGTGATCATGCCCTAACAGTTTCTGAATTCTTCTGCACGCAGAGAGGGGCTTAACAGATTAGTAACAATCAGAAAACAGCAGACTGTCTTCAAAGAGCTGCCAACCTAGTGGAGGAAATTAGGCCAAAATCCTTGGAATGCAAGGAATTCATTCAGCAGGGACCCAACAAGAGCCAATGATCCTATCTTGATTGGTATCCTGAGCATGAAAGTGAGGCATGTCAGTTAGGATTAAATAAGAAAAATTCCTTGCAGGAAAAGAATTCAGAACCAGCTCATTCAAGATATGAGAGAATAACCTCCTATTTAAATACTTTTTGAATAATTCCATTTGAAAGCTGCATGTAAATGAAATTGAAACCACCCTGGAACAAAACATTGTCTACTTTTGCATTTTTGAAGAAGAATCTTTCTCTACTAAATTGAGCAATTCCTCTTTGTCACTGTAGTTTATATTTCCCACAATATTCCTCTTTATCTCATAATATGGTGCGAATCTTATAGCACTGAAAGGAAATAGATTTCCTGGAAGTGTTCACTTATTTACTCTAAGTAGATGGCAATCAGAAAGTGCCCAAGGATAAGTCCCTGTGAATTGCTGGGTTCTGATGGGGTTCTTACTTGAAGTCATAAGTCAAAACTTCATATAAAGAAAAAAAAAGTATTAAATTGCTTTTTGTAAGTGTCTCAAATTTTCTTCTGAAAGATGAACAAATGAGTGGAGTTTCTGCTCTCCTTTCTCCCTTCCCCACTAGCTAAATGAAACCAGCTATCAAATAGATGAGTCAAGTGTGGGCACCATCTGAAATGGGTGATACATAATTTTTTACCAAATGAAAAGAGCTGAGAAAACATGTTTCATTCATTGTGTAAAATTTATAGTGTCTTCCGTTCTGTTGAAGTCCCATAAATTTTTTTTTGAAAACTTGCAATATATCTGTAAGAGCAATCTTATGCTCCATCAGCTGAATCAATGTATCAATTGATGTATCAATTTTTTTATACACACCGAAGACTCTAGAAGCATCAGACCCAAGACATATTAAGTGGCCAGATGAAACTGGGAAGAGATAGGAACAAGTTACAGACGGCCTGAGTTAATGTTGTCAACAGAGAATCAAGCTTTTGAGAGCTGGAGTGACAGCTCTGATGTGCTCCTTTGAGATGATTTCTTTGCTGTTGTTTTTAGGAATTCCATTTTCAAGTCAGTTATGGCAACCACTCAAAAGTATTTTTTAAATAAAGAGAGCATATATTGCTTCCTGTCAATCTAACATTCAGTGGGCCAGTGTTTGCAGAGCAAGCTATTAGGATATAATCCTGCAATTATTCTATCTGAATTGGTCAAAATTATGCTTTCCCTCCCCTCCCAGCTGGTCTCAATAAAGGTAATATCTTGTAAAGGACACGTTTGCAGAATCCTTTCCACTAGGATTAGGTCTGCATCAGAGCCACATTTAAGTCTTGATTATGATTCAAAAAGAACCTTCCTCAATTGTTCCTCTTATTTAAAACAGGACCTTTGGGGGTCCGCAGAGAGGTTAAGAACAGAATTACAAATAAGAACGGAAAACAAATACATAATAACATCATTCCTTTAAGCTCTAATAAAGAATTCAGAAGCTACATTTTATAATGACTAATGTAGGCATGAGAATAACAAGTTCTATTAAAGACATCATTTTAAGCACTGTTTGCCTTTCCTTCACCTCTCATTGAAATATACTATTCTCCTGATATTTTTTTTAATAGATGACAGTAAACCTCATCTCTAAAGAATTACCTTTCCACTGTATTTTGTAAACAATCACAAATTTGGTGGTAACTGAGATGTTTCTGATCCCACAGTAGCTGGACTCTGGAAAATGCTTTTCGGCTTCTTGAATAGCCCACTATATTATGGGTTGTTGCGTGACAGTTTGTCTGGATGTGGAAAAAAATCCCACAGCTTCATGATATATTGATTTGACATCACAATTCTGAATCCTGGGATGTAGAATTCAATAAATTATTACTTTTCTTTTTACTTTATCTGCAAATAAGTCTCTACAGCCTACAGATTAAATGTATGAAAATGCAATTTAGGAAATATCTTAAGAAGATATTATATGAATAAAAATGGAAAACAAGATATTTTGAATGAAGGATGAGAAAAATACATTAAATATATATATATAATATGTCATATATACACGTATATATATATATACACACATATACAAAGCAATATTTCTCAAGTTTGAGTATATAGACACCTCTTCCAAAGGGAAAAAATATAGTAGACTTCTATTGTTGGTATAAATTTGTTAAATATATACAGACATAAAACTAAGCTTATGTTCTTAATTCTTATGCAACTGTAAACTTAAAACAAATTTATAAATTAAAAACAGAGCTACAAAACCAACAAAAATCAAAGAACAATAATTTAATGTTATGTATAATAGTTCTTTGTATCTACATTACCATTTACAATGTGAATATTGTATTGAATAGGAATTTGTACAGAATCATTCAGGTTTGATATGTCTATTCTATGTTGCATCATTCAATGACTGATTTTTAAAAATATTTCCCATGTTATTTATTGCAAATCCCTTTTCATACGGAATTCATTAAGTTAATCATGAAATATTATTAGACCTACCTCTTTAGTTTTTTCTTACTAGCAAGGGATACTAAATTAAGTCATTAAAAGTTTCATAATGATCATAAATACAAATGAAAATACAGGCACTAAAATCATATGGCTGTAATCTCTTTCAAGATAGTTTTCCATGTGATTATGTATATGCTTATATTAAAAGTATTATTATTGAGGCACCTGAGTAGCTGAGTCATTAAGTGGCTGCCTTTGGCTCAGGTCATGATCCCAGGGTCCTGGGATCGAGCCCCTCATGGGGCTCCCTGCTCGATGGGAAGCCTGCTTCTCCCTCTCTCACTCCCTCTGCTTGTGTTCCCTCTCTCGCTGTGTCTCTCTCTTTCAGATCAATAAATAAAATCTTTTAAAAAAAAAGTATGATTATTGACCCAAACATTCAAAATTCAAATATTCTCATGGACAACTCAAGGATTTCTAAGAATAAGTTAAGAGAGGTATTTATTATATGTGTGATTACTTCCCTTAAGTTTCTACTTAAGTATTCTTGTTATTTTCTTATTCATCTTTTTCAGCAGTTGTATTACTACTGTAGATACTATGCAATCAACTTTTTCTTCCTCTTTCTTTATTGGTCATTAGATCTCAGGTTGGATTACAAAAGTTTCCTAATGGTGGTAGTCCTCAAATAGGGGGAAATAAATTTATATGTTCTTCTAGAGGGCTGGCAGTATAGAAACAAGTAGGAAGCCACCTCCTTGCTAAACTACCTAGAAGAATTTTCTCCAACTTCAAGTAATTAATTATTGTCTCAGTTTCCAAGAGAAAAAGGATTGTCTTGTCCATTTTGCTTCTATGGGCTCTTGGGGTCCAGAGAGATCATGAATGTGTCCATTGTCAATCTTCCCCCAGAGACCTTCAGTTTTATGTGGATAAAGCTCTCCCCAGAATCCAACCACCTTTGGTCCTGTGGTTGCTGATAGAAGGTTGCAGACACTCATCCACCTTTGGATAAGAAAGCTGTGAACCAGTGCTTTTGGTGGGGACTTCCCTTAACAGTCTAAGTTCCCACTTGTATCCAGTTACCTACAAGTCCCAGGAGATATTTGCCTCTAAAGAAGTACTAAAGCAGAATTGGATGGGAAAAGAAGAGAGAAGAATCTTTGGATACCTCTTTCCCTCAACCACTTCCTGAGATCTCACAAATTACACATGGGATGAAGTATATACTATTCACTATTCACATTAAGCTCAGTCAACTTGATCACTTATCACTTTCATAACATAATACATAATACAAATCAAAATAATCACTCTTTTGGTTAAATCAGGTTTTAGTTGATAGTCAAGAGAAAAAAATTGTTTTTTTCTTTTTCTAACTTCTTCCTTATTAATTTAACACACTTTATGACTCAAAGAAAAACAAACAAAAGCATTTACTCCAATGCTTTCTCTATATCTTACTCTAGTTATTTCTCTAAGTAATGTCATTGTAACCCAAAAATCTTTTTTTTTTTTTGATTGGTTGATTCTATAGTTTAATTTTATTTTTTCCCTAATTGGTTTATAAAAATATTATTTTATTGTATATATCTTGTAATTTGAGATCTCCTTTTTTTCAAACTCTTAACCAGTAATAAATTATTAATGTGTTAATACATTAATATTAATATATTATGGAAAGTATTAATGAGAATGGTCTATAATTCATGAGAGTGATCTGAGTGCTTGGTCTATAGATTCTCTGATCTTTTAAAAAACAGACTTGTAACATAAATAAATTATATAATTGGCAGAAAATAATGCTTCCCCTGATTCTTATAGAACAATATTTAAACCCACCATTTCTATTGGAAATGATATATTCTGTGAACCTGGCGTTAATTAACCAATAATTTTTAGCTATGATGATCCATCTGAGCTAAACTAGAAATAGAACATTTTTATCAGGTGAATATAATCAAAATACTGACCTAAAATTAAAAGAATATGAGAAGATAATATGTTTTCAAATTTTGGAAGTCCAAGTGAATGATCATAATAAACTTGAAACTGAAACTTAGCACAGTCTTTGATGAGATACACAACTTCAAGAATTGCTTGTTTTTGTATTACTCA
Organism: Lontra canadensis; assembly: GCF_010015895.1. Taxonomy (NCBI): domain Eukaryota; kingdom Metazoa; phylum Chordata; class Mammalia; order Carnivora; family Mustelidae; genus Lontra; species Lontra canadensis. The sequence continues at coordinate 5,004,142 of NW_022631076.1, read as the reverse complement.
GCTTTTTATCTATTATTCAGGGTACTTATCATCATGAAGCATTTATCACATCTTGAACATTGTATAATGTGATAGAACACAAAAGAAGTATGGGCCTTTGTATTAGGGTATGCTAAACTGACAAAAATATATCGATCCCCAATGTAAGTGTTTAAATACTATTAACATTTATTTTCTCTTCATATACATTATAGAGCATCTCAGGATGGCAGGGAGTTATGCTCCATGCAGTCTCTCAAGCAACCAGACTAGCAATGACTGTACCACATTTAACACTGGTTATGACCATTTGGGCACATAGAAGGGGAGAAAGATCATGGTGGAGCTCTCCATGGAAATCATTATAGTTTAGGCGTGAAAGAAGCATTATTAAACTTCTACCCCATTGGCAAGTACTTTGTTTCAAAGTCACACTTAACTGCAAGGGCAGTTGAAAATTTGGTCTCAGTAACTAGGGAGAAAAAGAAAATGGATTTTGGTGGTTAGCTAGGAGATTTTGACACAGAATGTAAGTCATGGCCATAAGAAATTTACAATCCAGGGGAGACAGAATATAGCAACACAAAGAAACATATGTTGAACAATAATTCAACATTAGAGATAATAAATACTATAGGCATCCAAAGGAAGGAAAAATCATCAAAATTAAAACTTAATAGAAAAAATATATATAATCTAAAGGAGGTTAGATGGGTTTGCAACAGAGTCAAGGGAGACATTACACATTCATGGGAACTGAGTAGTGTTTTTATTCATACTGGGGAGGTGTAGCAGTAAAGTTGAACATTGAAGACAAGTGGTCCTGAGTTCAAATGCCAACTCTTTCTAACTATGTGACTTTGGGCAGATCATTTAGCAAATTTGGGTAAAACTACATTATTTTCTTTAACTTTTATATCAACCTATATTTAGCTTATAGTTTCAGGATAAAAACAGGAATTTTCTTTAATCAGATTTTAAAATCTGATCTTTAATAAGAATTCCAGGAGACACTTATAACCTGTCAGTTAAGAAAACATTGAGAATATGTGATACTTATTTATTACCACTGTCTTCAGACAGAAAGCTTGTAGAGAAATCAGAATAGAAATGTCAAAATCAGACAAATTGAGTTTGAATCACGATTCTGCCACTTGCTAGCTGATTAGCTTCTGAGCCTACTAAATACTAATAATTCCCACCAAAGTGGTCCACATGTTTGGTTTCACTTTTCCTTGATATTTATGGTTACTGTTTTCCAGTACTTTGCCCTTAACCTATAAATGTCATAGCTTCTCAGAAACCAGTTGTGGACCTTTCTATTTCTCTCTTATATATGGGCCCAGATGAACTTATTCTTTCAGACATTGTGAAATGCTAATTCTGTGCATATTTTCACCTCAGCCTTCTGATATCTGAAATGCAGTTTCATAGGCAACCATCTATTACTATTCCATTGGAAGAGTTCAGAGGCATGTTAAACTTGGCATGTGTTTTTGCAAGAGGATTCTCAATTTCTACCTCATCCACCCCTAGGACATGCATAAACACACATATGTTCCTCCTCAGTCTTCTTCATCAGAGCACATGACAGCAGCAGCATCTGACTAATTACTTAAGGAAACCCTTCAAGTTGCTCTTCATCCTCACACATATAATCAATCTATCACTAAAATAGGTCTCAAGTATGTCTGGTTCTCTCCATCTTTGCAGCCATCACCCTAAACCTAGCCACCATCAACACATCTTTTTCTGATCTGTTAAAGTAACTTTATTCTTTAAGTTCCTTCCTTTATTCTTTATTATCTTTCTTTTATTCTTATTCACTCTGTATCCATTCTCCACAGCTGCCAAAGTGAATTTTATATACAAGAAAGGAATCATGTCACTCCTTTGCTTAAAACCCTTCAATAGTTTTCCATCATTCTGGCAAAACATTTCAAACTCCATAGCTCACAAAGTCCTGAAATAAACTGACTTCCTTCTTCAATTTCACATTGTGCCATTCTCTCCTACATTGTATCTATTGTGGTTTTCTTTCCATTCTCTAAGAAACAAAGATCATTCCTGTCTAAGGGCTTTTGAGCTTTTTACTTGGCTAGATCCTTCATTTCCTTCAGGTCATAGTTCAGATATTACCTCCTCAGAAAATCTCTTCTGATATCTAATCTGAAGTAGGTAACTGTATATTAGAGTATGTCACCTATGGCACTTGTTACAATTTGTAATTATATATCTATATATTTATTTACTTATTTTGTCTGCTCACTTATCTATTATAATTTATTTTTTAAATGTTTATTTATTTATTTACTGTAGAGAGGGGAGGGAGGGAGAATGTGCACACATGAGTGGGGGGAAAGAGGAGGGGAAGGAGAGAAAGAATCCCAAGCAGACTCCATGAGTGCAGAGCCAGACCCATGGCTTGATCCCATGACCCCAAGACCATGACTTCAGCTGAAATCAAGAGTCAGATGCTTAACCACCCAGCACCCTTTTTATAATTTATTTTATATATACATATATATCTCCAGTGCTTGCAATTGCCTAGCATGTTATGGGTGCTCCAAATATACATATTTAATGTATGAATGAATTCAATTAATAGTAGATGTGATTTTCTTTCCTCACTATCTACAGTGCAGTAGAGTGGAAATTGGAACGAATCTAAACCTGGATTCTAAATCTGCTTTTCACAACTCTCAAATGAAACTATTTTGAAAGATAGTGTATTAATAAAAATTCTGAGGTATTGCAAAGCCAACAGATCAGGAGACAACAACCATTTAAAAGATACTTTATTGGGGCACATGGATGGCTTAGTCAGTTAAGTGTCTGTCATTGGCTCAGATCATGATCCTAAGATCAAGCCCTCTGTCTGGCTCCCTGCTCCGTGGGGAGTCTTCTCCTCCCTCTCTTTTGCCACTCCCCACAGTGCTCTCTCTCTCTCTCTCTCTCTCTCTCTCTGTCTCTCTCTCTCTCAAATAAATAGGGGCACCTGGGTGGCTCAGTGGGTTAAATTCTCTGCCTTCAGCTCAGGTCATGATCCCAGGGTCCTGGAATCGAGCCCTGCATCGGGCTCTCTGCTCCGCGGGGAGCCTGCTTCCTCCTCTCTCTGCTTGCCTCTCTGCCTACTTGTGATCTCTGTCTGTCAAAAAAATAAATAAACACTTAAAAAAAAAAAGATACCTTGTTACTCATAGTTCGTGAGAGGAGAAGTATGACATGCCAGCAGGAACTATACTGGGAATCATGAGGTTGGTAAAGAGGTAGAGGGAGAGGGAAGAGCTGTGGGCAGAATCCTTTATTGTGGTTTTCACAGGAAGGAACTGCTGAGAGGCAGGGTAAGCAGGCTTATGATTGGCTAGTTTAAACAATTTCAACAGGCCCTGGAACATAGGGGCTGTCCCTAGTTGTCTAGTCCCTGGAGTGATTAAGGCCAGTGCATGGTAGCACAGAGTGTAAGAGCCTGATAGAGGTGGTACTTGAGGTGTGGGCTCTGGATGGGCTGGTTTGTATCTGAAGAGCACTCTCACAGTGAGTTGCTTCCTAGCAACTCTAGAAACTGTCAGTCCCCAAGATGGGCCCTCCAAGTTCAGCAAGGCCCCAGATGTCAGAGCTTCAGCAATACAGAAAATAAAGATGTGGTTAACACAACCACTCTGATGGTAATCCCCCTGACATCACTGAATCTCAGATCTCACATCTGAAAAATGGAGGTAATCTTGTTCTTTATCTCCCAAAACTGGCAAATAACAGATATGAAAGCACTTTGAAAACACTAAACCCATGTATGAAGATAGTTTATGCTTTTGTGAAGAACAGCCCATCAAGAAAGCATGAGAAGTGCATTTTCTTTCCATACCATTGATGTGTTTGTGGTCATCTTTGCTCTGCTCGGTCCCACCCACCTTGTGAAACTAATGATCTCCTTTTGTGAGAAAGGTGAGTAGAGGAGGAGGGGAGAGGTCAGTTTGAAGTCAGGGAGGAGAGACATTAAACAAACCTCATTAGCATCTTTTTTTAACATGCTCATCAGCACTCGCTGTCATGACCACTGGACATGACATGAGAGAGGTCCAGTCTACATATACGGGGTGGCTTTTTGAAAGCATTCTTTATTCACCATGAAAATTCATTACAAGAAGTCAGTAAAAGATCAAATAAAACAAGTAAAAATTATAACAGGAATTTTCTAATTATTTTAGGCAATAGAACATTTATATTAAAAAGAATTTATAGAATTTGATGAGTTTATGAATATTTATGTAAAAATTAAGAGGAGAATGGAAACTCCAATCCATCAGCACCTCTCATTTCTTCACTTTCCTCATAATGAAGCTCACATTCTGTGGTAATCACTAACTTGAGTTTTGTTCTCAGGGAAATGGGAAATTTCTCTCAAATGCCTTCTACTTTCTCTACAAAGTAGAAGGGGTTCTCCTCTTCTGAGCAGGTAGAAGGATGTGAAGGATTAGAACTTTGAGGGGAGTGGACGGTCTGAAATGAGCATGACCAGTATGAGGAGAGAATGAGTTGCGAAGCTTGTTGGTTTTATAGAGGATCTAGTCTGCTGTGTTGTGTAACTAATATTCTCACACATTCCCAAACTCCTTTTCCCCTTCAAGCCTGTGTGAGTTGAACTCTGACTTGAAGAACTGAGCTTTGAGGAAATGACACAACCCAAGATTAGAATTTCTGAAAAAACAGCAACTTTACTCGAAACCTTCATTATACCTAGAAATCCTATTGTGTTTGCTTTATTCAGTCTCTCCTTCTAAACTACAAGCCAGTTGTAAATCTTCCCCTCTTCTCAAAATTCTGACCATTATCTTCCTACCACCCACACAGTAGAAGAATTTGTAAAGAAAATAGAAACTCTCAGACAGAAACATGTCTACTTCCTTGAGACCAAGCATGCAAACTTACTTCATCAGCGACCATTCTATTCTCCTATTTTGGATGAGGAGAACTAACTCCTCTACAAGACCAATCTAGTTCCTTCTTAGGAACATACACTACTGTTGTCCTTCTAGGAACATACTCTTATAATTCAACCTCTTCTTCCCATGTAGTTCCTTTTCACAGTTATTAAATGAATTCCATCTGTCCCATTAAAATGCACAAACAGGAAGTAAAGCAAAAATCCCTCAACCTTTCAATGTCACTTGATAATGTACTCTCTTTTCACAACCACATTTCTCAAAACTCTCATCTATACCCTGTGTTTTAATTTCTTATTTCCCATGCACTGTTCATTAATTTTCAATCTGGTTTTCTGCTTATTTATTTCCCAGTAGTGTTTTTCCACAGATCACCAGTGACCTCCATGTCATTAAAGCCTGTGGCTATTTCATAGTCTTCATCTCAGCGCACTTATAATTGACATCCAATTTGTTGAGTACACCTTTTTGTAAGTATAGTTATCTTTTGGAGGATTTCTTGATAAATACTTGTTGAGCAGGGAGCCCAATGCAGGATTCGATGCAGGGCTTGATCCCAGGACCCTGGGATCATGACCTGAGTTGAAGGCTGACACTTAAGGACTGAGCCACCCAGCTCAGTGCCCCAGCAGGATTCCTTAATATGGCTTAGGCATCCCTGCATGAACTTTCTCTGAACTCCTGCCCAGTCTAGTCCTGTCCCACATGTCGCTGCATTCTTACCTCCGGACCATGACCTCACCATGCTCTGTCATGGTCTGGGTTTCACATACACCTATGCCTTTTCCCAAAGTGTCTTTCCTTCTTCACATTCCTTCAATAACTCCTGCTTATCCTTCTGATCTCAGGTTTTTATCACGGTGTTTATCACTTCTTTAAAGGAGCTTTTCAGGACCTTTTTGACTGAGTGAAAACACTGCCAATACCATTATAGAGTTTTATAGCACTGTTTTGCCTCAACATCACATCTTGCGAGACTTTACTTGATTAATGTCTTTTTCCCCACTATAGTATAAGTTGCACATGGGCAGGATTCATATTTGCTTTCCTCTTTATTTTATCACTATCATTTACCATGATGTTACATTTCGCAGAGTTCCTGACATTCATGCATTCCTTTAACAAACATTATCCATATTTATATTATAAATGAATATGCATAAATGTTAAGTATATTAGAGATTAATATCTGTGTATATATACACATACACATATATACGTCTATATTAATTTAAAATAAATCTGGGCAGTAGAGTGTCTTGTGTGAGGTCCCATAGCTCGTAAATGTCAGATAAGATTCAAACACTAGTTTCAAAGCCATTGGTTTCCCTGATACGACACAGGCCCATAAACCTAGCATAATTTGTCTCCCTTTACTGAAGTAGATCTTAACCTTGGCCTCATGTTGGAATCACCTAAGAAGCTTTTAAAAAATGTTGATACCCGGCTTGCGCGCACCTCTTTCAGGGGAGAGTCTGGGGCGCGCCTCTTAGGCTCTGCCCACTGGTGTCGATATAAGCCACAGCAACTTTTTTCAAGATATGTCTCCAAAGGCAAAGGAAACAAAAGCCAAAATAAACTTTTGGGACTTCATCAAAATCAAAAGCTTCTGCACAGCAAAGGAAACAGTCAACAAAACAAAGAGGCAACCCATGGAATGGGAGAAGATATTTGCAAATGACAGTACAGACAAAAGATTGATATCCAGGATCTATAAAGAACTCCTCAAACTCAACACACACAAAACAGATAATCATATCAAAAAATGGGCAGAAGATATGAACAGACACTTCTCCAATGAAGACATACAAATGGCTATCAGACACATGAAAAAATGTTCATCATCACTAGCCATCAGGGAGATTCAAGTTAAAACCACATTGAGATATCACCTTACACCAGTTAGAATGGCCAAAATTAGCAAGACAGGAAACAACATGTGTTGGAGAGGATGTGGAGAAAGGGGAACCCTCTTACACTGTTGGTGGGAATACAAGTTGGTGCAGCCTCTTTGGAGAACAGTGTGGAGATTCCTCAAGAAATTAAAAATAGAACTTCCCTATGACCCTGCAATTGCACTACTGGGTATTTACCCCAAAGATACAGATGTAGTGAAAAGAAGGGCCATCTGTACCCCAATGTTTATAGCAGCAATGGCCACGGTTGCCAAACTGTGGAAAGAACCAAGATGCCCTTCAACGGACGAATGGATAAGGAAGATGTGGTCCATATACACTATGGAGTATTATGCCTCCATCAGAAAGGATGAATATCCAACTTTTGTAGCAACATGGACGGGACTGGAAGAGATTATGCTGAGTGAAATAAGTCAAGCAGAGAGAGTCAATTATCATATGGTGTCACTTATTTGTGGAGCATAACAAATAGCATGGAGGACATGGGGAGTTAGGAGAAGGCATTTGGGGGAAATTGGAAGGGGAGGTGAACAATGAGAGACTAATGACTCTGAAAAACAATCTGAAGGGTTTGAAGAGGTGGCGGGGGGGTGGGAGGTTGGGGGAACCAGGTGGTGGGTATTAGAGAGGACACGGACTGCATGGAGCACTGGGTGTGGTACAAAAACAATGAATACTGTTATGCTGAACATAAAAAAAAAGATAAAAAATTTAAAAAAAAAATATTGATACCCAGGTCCTAGTCCCAGAGATTTGTTCTGATTAGTTTAAGATTGGGCCTGAGTATCTGTTGTTTTGTTTTGGTTTTTTTTTAAGGTGTTATTTATTTATTTGACAGAGAGAGAGATCACAAGTAGGCAGAGAGGCAGGCAGAGAGAGAGAGAGAGGGAGAAGCAGGCTCCCTGATGAGCAGAGAGCCCAATGCAGGGCTTGATCCCAGGACCCTGAGATCAGGACCAGAGCCGAAGGCAGAGGCTTAACCCACTGAGCCACCCAGGCACCCCATATCTATAGTTTTATAAAACAGCCCAGATGATTCTTATATGTAGCTAGGGTAGAAAATATTTGTTAGAATGAGAAAACTAAATTAAGTGGAGAGGGTGGCCTGAGATGTTGATGATGTAAATATAATTTTAAAAATGGGAAATTAAGGAGTGGAAATCAAAATTAATGGTCTATGACTTCCCTTTTTTATTTATTTTTAATTAGTTGTTGCCATTACCCCCTTTTACGTGGTTAATAGCCACCCAATGTTTTTAGGTCCTTTTCCCCAAAACCTATAAATGTTATCTTCACCAAAAAAAGGAATCTTTGCAGATGCAATTAAATTAAGGGTCTGCATATGGGGAGATTCTCCTGGATAATCCAGATGGGCCCTAAATCCATTCACAAGTGTCCATAAAAGAGAGAGACAGCGGGAGAGTTGACACAGAGATAAGAGGAAAAGACAATGTAAAGTAGGAGCAGAGGATTCAGTGATTAGACCCCAAGGAGACACAGAGGCTGGAAGACGTAAAGAAGGAGGGGAGTGAGCCCCATTGCCATGTGACACTGAGTTCAAACTTCTAGCCTCCAGAACATGAAAAGAAAAAAAATTCTGTTGTTTTAACTCTTCACTTTTGTGGAAATTTGCTCTAGCATCCATAGGAAACTAATACACCTGGATTATGATAATCTGACTAAAATATACTTTTTACCTATAACAAATTTTTCTAAGGTCATATATTCTAAGGCAGTAAGAGTAAAGGGACAATAAGGGTATTCCTCTGTCTTAGCCCTCTGCTCTTTTCAAACTCCAGCCTCTCCAAACAGTCTTCCCAAATAGTCCTGGATTCCCCTGGGCTGCCTCACAAATGTCCTGAGACTTGGCTGCCTTGTCGTCTAGACGATACTTTTCATTTCCCACCTTGCATGCTCATAACACTGTGGCCATGTCTCTGATCACTGGCAACCCGACAGCCACCTTCCAAGAGTGCTACAGCCATGGCTGATATCTGTCTGTAGAACCAAAGACAAGGCTAAAACTAGAACCCATGATCTGGGCCAGTAGGCGGTCTATTGGATTGTTGCTTTCCAACTATCTCCTTGATTACACTTAAAATTATAGTTTAAAAGTGCAGTGTAAATTTGAGATGAGACAAATTAACTGGTTTCAGAAATACTATCCACACATTTACAAGCTTATTAGTGATTTCTCTAAGAACATAAAACCTTACTCTAATTGTTAAATGGCCCATTGCCTCATAATTCTAAAGTGACTATTATCAAGATTTGGATCCTCCATTGGAATAGAAAAACCTACACCTTCTTATCCGTTGTTATTTACTGGATATTTGATTTTAACAGTTCTTTGTGGCCACTTATGATCCATAAACAAAGGATTATTCAGGTTTTTACCTATAATCACAGCTAAGGACCCATATTTTAAAATGTCAGCCATTACTGATAAGACCTTTTCCTTTTAATTTTAAGGGTTTAGTGTGTTTATTTTGCTTCTTATTGTAAAGGAGGTCTATTTTTCATTGATAAATTATCAAGTGATCACTCAAGAAACAAATTTATAGACTAAATCTGCCACTTGTCAGAGTCGTTCAGTATCTCTCCATTCTGAAATGATTGATCCCCCTGGCTTACGGGTGACACACATGCATATGCTAGAATCAGATCATTAATAACCCCATCATTAACATTTTTTATACTTAATTCCAGTGGTAGGTATAAGGCATTTTTTTCCTTGAAGTTTAAACCTCAAATCACAATAATTCCCATTTATCAATTTATTATTCATCCTTAGAATTGATCATCTAAGTGTTTATCTGACCCCTTCTCTGCCTAGGTCTGTAATATCTGGCAATATAATCCATTCTTACATTGATATTTTGTAAAATCATAACAACATTAAGAGCATTAGACAAATACATCACTTCTATGTAACTTAATAATTAAAATTTTTGTAGACATTGGAACTTCCAATAGTTGAAAGAAGTTCTTATTTAAAAAAAATCTATAAATACAAAATAAATAACAAAATATAAAACCAAACCATTATTGTCACAGCTAAGGATTATTTTCCTTTCCATCTCACATTTGTTAATAAAAGACATATTCTGAGAAGATGAGAGTGAGGTGATTGATGGGAAGTTTCTCAATATTCTGAAAAGAATTCAAGTTCTGACAACATAGGCCAGCACGATCAGGGTGTATAAAATAGATGAGAATCCTATAAGTGGTCCAAAAAATGTTGGAAATGATCCTTAATGAGAGGATATCTAATGAGAGTAAATGAGGAAGTGTTCTATCCTAAGGCAAATCCTGGGAAATTGAGAAGTAAAATGGCGGGGGCAGGCGGGGGATTATTCTCATCCTTTCACTGAAAAGGCTGGTATCATCAATAAAAAATGTAATAATCAGCAGCACCCTGGTGGCTCAGTTGTTAAGCATCTGACTTTTGATTTTGGCTCAGGTCATGATGTCAGGGACATGAGATCAAGCCCCATGTTGGGCTTCTCCAGGGATGTGCAGCCTGCTTGGGACTCTCTCTCTCCTTCTCCCTCTGCCCCTCCCCCGCCTTAAAAATTTTTTTTTAAATATAATAATCATAATAGCTGGTTTGGCTGATTGCAGTGTTGATTATGAGAAGTATGTTTACTCCCTAAACAAAGTTAGGGTTTGTAGGAGCTTTTATAAATATGCCATCAATGAAGGCTGTGAATTGTTAATACAACATTCACTAAGCATCTCAGAAAAATTAATCCAATTGCAAAGGGGATTCATTAAAAGATTAGGAACTAGAATGATCTGGCTCAAGATTGCTGACAAAAAGTAAAAGACAAGTTATATCATTTATATTTTGGATGTAGAAATGTTGAGCTGAAGGAAAATTAATTATCTTCCCTGGAGGACACCAAAGAACAGAAATAGACTACAGATATGACTTCTGCCCTTTGCTATTTTAAGACATTTAAGATAACTTTGACATATTGAGAAAATTTTTCACGTTTTGTTTCATTCTACGTTTCCTGATATTTTTAAACTGAAGAGCTAATCACTCTTAAATATGATTCTCCAACTCCCCCTAATTTCAGGTTCATTTATGCAGTCAATTTTCTAATTGACATCTCTACCTGAATGTTGTGCAAGGACCTCTACCTCAGTATAATCAAAATAGAACTGTCCCCCAAAGGAGATGCATATGGTTACAAACATTCACACCCAGACACACGCACTGCAAAACCTTCTTTATTTCTCCTTTATCGGTAAGCATCTCAGTAGGACATTTACCCATTCACTAAAGCTGGAAATCTGAGTTATCTCCACCTCTAGCTCCCTTTCCCATACTCTCCAAAATCCAATTTCTGTCTATGCTTCTTAGTTTTTCCCTTTGACATCATGGCAGGCAAGTGCATGAATAGCATCCCATCACCTATACTCCCCAGTTAAGCCTGTGCAGACATAATTAAACAATCACAATATCCATACCTGCGAATTCTGAATTCACCACCACATAATAATTCCTCAAAACAATGCTCCTCGCAGACCCACCAGCTAACTTGTCTTTCCAGTCCTTGATATTTCTAGTTCTTCCTCTCTATCATAACTTCCTCACTTCTGGATTATGTTATTTCTTTTCTGAACTACTTCAATGACCCCTTTGTTGTTCTTCCTGCCTCTGGTCTTCACCCTATATGATTTACTCTCAGTATTGCTGCCAGAAGGATCCTTCTAAAAATGCAAATATGTCTGTGACAGATTCCTAAAGAAACAGAAAAAAAAAATCCCATGATTTCTCCATTGTAAACTTTGAAGTCTTTAGTTGCCAGAAGGGAGGTCAGTAGGAGGATGGGTTAAGTGGGTGACGGGGATTAAAGAGTGCACTTGCGGTCAACCTGGGGTGTTGCATGGAAATGTTGAATCACTGTGTTGTACACCTGCAACTAATATTACACTGTATGTTAAGTAACTGGAATTAAATAATAACTTAAAGTATTCTTTAGTATAGTTTATAAAGTTCTCCATATCCTGCATATGCACACCTGTCCATTCTTAATCTCACCACTTCCTGCCTTAATGCTTTAGTGCAACCAAACTATTTTCAGTACCCTAACTTTTTCATGATTCGTCTCCCATCACCTTCACTCATGCTTTCCCTGTTGCCAGAAATATCCTTTTTACCCCTCATGCCACCTAATTTACTCTTTCTTTACCTTTAAGTCTCAACTGAGACATGGATTTCTCATAAAATCATTCTCTGACCCTTTGTATTTCCCCACTCCATATGCACACACTACTTTTGGACTGGTAGCTTGAGTCTGCTTCTGTTGTAACCATTCATGCCTAAGTCAAGGCACTGAAAATATCTTTGTATAGTTATTTATTTAGTGATATCTCCCTGGCTACCTCCATAAGGATAAGGACCAGTGCAGGTAAATTTCTTGAGTCTGCAAATCTCCAGAGTCTATTTATTGGGGACCCAATAAATGTTTGTTAATATGAACTCAGTGGAAACTAAAGTAAGCATTCCAATATCAAACTTTCCATGCAGATGTTGACAACATAGAAGTTATTCAACAGAATGGATAAGGAAGATATGACATAAACATATACAGTGGAATATTGTGCAGCCATAAAAAAGGATAAGATCATGTCATTTGCAACATGGATGCCCCTAAAAGGTGTTATGCTAAGTGAAAGACAGAGAAAGACAAATACATTATTTCACTCATCTGTGGAATCTAAAAAACACCAAATGGATAAAGAAACAAACCAAAAGCAGAATCAGACCTATAAAGACAGAGATCAAACTGATGGTTGCCAGAGAGAAGGGAGAATGGGAAGATGGGGAAAGTGGGTGAAGGAGAGTGGGAGATCTCCCAATGATAGAGTGAATAAGCCACAGGAATAAAAGGCACAGCATAAAGAGTGTAGTCGATGATATTTTAATAGTGTCACACGGTGACAGAGGGAGGTTACACTTGTGGTGAGCATAGCATATTGTATAAACTTGTTGAATCACTATGTTGCAACCTACAACTATATTGAAATAAAATCATTTATTATTCAACCATTAAAAGAGTGAAATCTTGCCATTTATGATAACAATCAGACCTTGCAGGCATTATGTTAATGGAAATAAGTCAGACAGAGAAAGATAAATACCCAATGATCTCTCTTATGGTTGGAATCTAAAAAGCAAACAATAACAACAACAAAAAGCAAACAAGCTCATAAATACAGGGAAAAGATTGGTAGTTGCCAGAGTCAAGGGTTGGAGGATGGGAAAAATGGGTAAAGGGGGTCAAGAGGTTAAAAACATAATAATAATATAGTGAACAATAAATATTTCTGAAAGACAGGAAATGAGGAAAGGAAAGGCAGAACAAAGGTTTATTGACTAAATCAAATTCTACTGTAATCATTTATTTATTTATACGTTTTTTTCTTTTAAAGTAGAGCTTGCCAATCTATTAGTATTTGGTTAGCATTATTTTATAACTGTCGAAATAATGGTTCTTTTTTTATTTTTTTTCCAAGTTATTGTGGCAGAAGCTCAGGCTCTGATATTTGACTCTACAAGTAGTGGAAACAGTACTACATGGTAAAAGGGTGCTTTACTTTGCTAGGGCTGCCGTAATAAAACATCAAAGACTGGGTGAAATTCAGTATCACAAAAATTCAGTCTCACAGTTATAGAGGCCAGAAGTCCAAGATCAAGATATTGGCAGGTTTGGTTTCTTCTGAACCTTCTCACTGTGTCCTCACGTGGTCCCCTAATCATCTGTATGTGTATCCTAAGCTCCTCTTTTTATATAGACACCAGTCATAGGAGATAAGGGCCTGCCTTACGATCTCATTTAACTTTAAATACCTCTTTAAAGGCCCTATCTCTAAATACCATCATGTTCTAAGAAAATGAGGGTTAGGGCTTCAACATACCAATTTTGGAAGAACACAAGAAGGCAATATATGCCAGGAATTTTCTTTAACAAGGATTCCCCCTAATAAATAAAATAAAATAACTGTTAAATCACTATGTTGTAATTAATATAACATTGTATGTTAACTACACCAGAATTACAGTTTAAAAAGAGAGGTGCGCCTGGGTGGTTCAGTCAGTTAAGCGTCTGCCTTCGGCTCAGGTCATGATCTCAGGGTCCAGGGATCCTGTCCTTCATTGGGATCCTCGCTTAGTGGATAGTCTGTTTGTCACTCTGCCCCTCCCCTGCTTACTCTCTCTCTCTTTTTCTCTCTAATAAATAAATAAAATATTTTTAAAAAATAAAATTTAAAAAAAGGGAGCAATCTTGGGGGATCACTTTTGGGGAGAAAAGTAATAGAAATTTCTGTACTTTGATTATGTTGTTTGCATGACTCTATTTACTTGTTAAAACTCATAGAACCACACATCAAAAATAGTCAATTTTACCATATGGAAATTAAAAATAAATTTAAAACATATTGTGCAGAGGAGTATCTATGTTTCCTTGGGGTTTTGTTTATATATATGATACCTGTAATATATATCATAAAACTCATGCATGCTCATACATGTATATAAGCCATTTCCAGAACCTAGCAAGAAACTGAGAGGTTGCCACTAGGAAGATTAGAGGTTCCACTGTGTGAGGGAGAGTCTCCATTTTCATTGTGCATAATCTTATTATTGTTTGAGTTCTTTACCATATCGGTATAACACTTTCCAATTAAAGAAACACTAAACTAAAAGAATATATAAACATTTTGGTGTTGCAGTCTTGGAGACTATTAAGGTAAATTTTCCTTCCTTACAAGACAAATGAAGTATCCTCTTTCCTTGAATACGGATACAATTAGGCTATAAAAAAATTTCTGCAGGTTATTTGGCCAGCAAAATCTGTGTGAACACTGGGGTTCCAGGCTTTCCCTGGTCCTCAAGAGATTCCAACAATTACTCTCTGGTGAGAAGCACAAGCCAAAAATCAATGAAGGTAAAAGTAGAAGGTTGTTCCACGGTGGGAATGGCCTGTTTCATCGATAGCTGTCAGCACAATCTTTGGAAGTAAAAACGACTGTGAATAATATAGGAACTTAATGCTCGGGATGCCCAACATGGTTGCCAGCCAAAACTTTATATATACAAGAATGTCTAATAAGTTTTCCTTTCAAACTGCCAATGAAACATATTAGAGCTATAGAATTCACTTGTAATAAAGAAAGCTTTAAACAGTGTGCTGTGCAACAGAGCTTTGCTGAGTGTCCCAAATGACTGGACACAGTAATGGCCTTCTCTCCCAGTTGTATGGCCACTCTGGAAGGCCACACAACTTCTTGCTAAGTTCTGGATGCAGGTCAAGATTGACTGCCTCACCAGTGACGAATCTCAGACATCCCCAGACTTTCCCACCTTCTGAGAAGAAGGTACTACTACAACATCTTAATAAAAAGTAACATAAAGACTGGATTTTTTAGGGGCGCCTGGGTGGCTCAGTGGGTTAAAGCCTCTGCTTTCGGCTCAGGTCATGATCCCAGAGTCCTGGGATCAAGCCCTGCATCAGGCTCTCTGCTCAGCAGGGAGCCTGCTTCCCTCTCTTTCTCTGCCTGCCTCTCTGCCTGTGATCTCTCTGTCTGTCAAATAAATAAATAAAATCTTAAAAAAAAAAAGACTGGATTTTTTTTTAAAAAATCTGCATGCCTGTGTATATGTATTTATGAATGAATAAACTTCTCTAGGTTGTTTTATGCTCCCTTGATTGTCGACTATGAAATATTTCACTGGGACATTTCTATTTCATTCTGTCTATCTTTATGTAAAGGGAGATTGTGTTTATATGGTAGGCACAAAGGAAAACAGCTGATGAATCTAAGAGTGAAAATGGTACTGTTTTTGTGCAGAAACACATTTGTGTCCCATACCAGAAGCTCTCTTTTTCTTTAAAAATTTATTTTCCAGAGAGAGAGAGAGAGTGAGTGCACAAGCAAAGGGAGCAGCAGGCAGAGAGCAAAGCAAGCTCCCTACTGAGCAAGGACCTGGATGCAGGATTGGATCCCAGAATGCTGAGATCATGACTAAAGCAGAAGGCAGCTGCTTAACTGACTGAGCCACCCAGGCACCCCAGAAGCTCTCTTTAAAATATTTGCTAGTTGAAGGGGTACCAGCATGGCTTAGTTGGTTAAGCATCTGCCTTCCACTCATGCCATGATCCTGGGGTCCTAGGATAGAGCCTCATGTTGGACTCCTCATCAGGGAGTCTGCTTCTCCTTCTCCCTCTGCCCCTCCCCTACTCATGCTCTCACTCTCACTCTAGCTCTCGCTCTCTCTCTCTCAAATAAAATCCTCAAAAAATTTTGTAAAAATAAAATATTTGCTAGTTAAAACATGATGCTGGAAACTTGGAAGAGTTTTGCCATTTTTGCTTGTTTTAAACTTTAATTAGGAAGTTTAATTCTCACACAGAAAAGTGTATGGGATATAAATGAAGAACTCTATATTATTAAAATTTTTGAGGGTGTAAATGCTTTACCAGATATATGTGCTATAAATATTTCTCCTAGTTCCTCACTTTCCTTTTCATTTTTTAAGTCTCTTTCAAAAAGCATCATTGGGGGCACCTGGATGGCTCAGTGGATTAAACCTCTGCCTTTGGCTCAGGTCATGATCTCAGGGTCCTGGGATCGAGCCCTGCATCGGGCTCTCTGCTCAGTGGGGAGCCTGCTTCCTCCTCTCTCTCTCTCTCTCTCTGCCTGCCTCTCCACCTACTTGAGATTGAAATAAATAATATCTTTTTTAAAAAAAAAGCATCATTGTTGATTTCCACTAAAAGAAATATATGTGTTTTTTAGGTTTACTGAGTTTTTAGTCAAGTCTAATAAATATTTGCCTATTTCATGTCTACAAAGATATTCTATGTTTTCTTCTAGAACCATTATATTTTTAGATTTTATGTAGAAGGTTATGAAATTTGTGGGCATAGAGTTGTTCATAGTACTGCTTTATTATCATCTCAGTGTACATGAGATCTGCATTGATATTCTTTCTTTCATTTCTAATATTAGTATTTTTGTGTCCTCTCTTTTGTATCAGTTAATGTGTCTAGAGGAGTATCAACTTTATTGATCTTTTCAAAGAACCACGTTTTGGTTTTATCAATTCTATTGATTTTCTCTATTGATTTCCTGTTTCTAATTTCATTGACTTTTGCTCCACATTTTTTTTTTGTCTTCTTCCTTTTCTTCCTCCTCTTCTTCTTTCTTCTCATCTCCTTTTTCTTTTCTTCTTTTCCTTCTTCTTATTCTTCCACCTTTTCTTCTTTTGCTTACTCTATATTTAATTTCTTCTTATTTTTCTAGTTCCTAAGGTAGAACTTAGTTTATTGATTTTTAGATCTTTCATCTTTTAAATATATGTATTTAAATCCCACAAACATTAATGTTACTGTTTCATTTTTATTTCATTCAAAATAATTTTTAATTTGAGATTTCTTCTTTGATTCATGTATCATTTTAAAATGTGTTGTTTAATCTCCAAGTATTTTTGTATTTTCTAGTTGTCTGTTGTTGAGAATTAGTTTAATTCCAGTGTTGTCTGAGAAAAGACATTATATGATTTCTGTTGCTTTAAATTTTTTACAGTGTGTTTTATGGCCCAGGATGTGTTCTGTTTGGTGAATGTTCCATATGAGCTTGAGAAGAATGTGTATTCTGCTGTTGTTGGATGAATTACTCTATAAATGGCCACTGTATTCAGTTGATTGATGGTGTTATGTTAAACTATGTCCTTACTGATTTTCTTCCGATTAGATCTGTCCATTTCTGAAAGAAGGCTGTTGATTTATCCAGCAATAGTAGTGGATTCATCTATTTCTCCTGGTAGTTCTATTACTTTTATATTCACATATTTTGATGTCTCTTTTAGGCACATACATGTTATACCTTCTTAAAGAAATGACCACTTTATCATTATGTAATGTCCCTATGTTTTATCCTATCTGTATGTACAAATTCATCCATATGATTGGGGAATAGACTCTTACATATTATTCTAATTCTTGGAACTTTGTTGAGATTTGCTTTATCATCCAATCTGTAGTCAATCTTTATAAATATTCTCTGTGTTTTTGGTGGGGAAGACTTTTGTTGAGTAAGATATTGAGTAGATTGATTTTGGTAAATTTTTTTTTTTTTTTTTTTGGTGATCTTGCTTTTCAAGTAATTAACAATTTTTAACTATTGAGAATAGGTTATTTAAAATAGCTCATTATAATTAATTTACTGCCCTTTTGGCCTAATATACATTTTAAAGGCATGCTATTAAGTACCTATAAGTATACAGTTGCATTTTTCTAATAATCCATTCAATGAAAGAACAATATTTTCATCAGATTCATTTCCTTAAGTTTGGTGTCTAGCTTTCTCCTTGTTCTCCTGGATTTAATATGCAACCACTTGTTTCAAAATCATTTAATATCACCAAGGAAATACTGAGGGAAGAGAGTATGAACTCACATACTTATTATGATAATATATACCTTACAAGTAACTCAATTACATGTTTTATCCTTTTATTATTTTATTATTACTGTATAACAAACCACTGCAAAATGCATTATCATAAAATAATAAGCATCTGTTATCAGTATGGATCTGTAGATCATTTGCACAATTATTGGGATTTTAGCTGGGCTCACTCACACATCTACTGTCAGCTGGCTGATCATCTGTGGGCTAGTTGGTCTTGAAGATAATCAGGTCTTCCATTCATGTGGTCTCCCATTCTCCAGCAGGCTTGCTCTTGTGTCAGTGGCCAAAGTTCAAAGAGTAGTTTGAAATACTGCCATTCCATTGTTGGCATTGACATACTATCATTTCTATTGAATTTATTGGCTAGAGCTAGTAACAAGACCAGACTAGACAAGAGTTTGGGAAATAGACCACCTCTTAATTGGAGGAACTTCAAATTACATTGCAAAATGTGAAAGTAGGAGAAAGGATAAAGAACTTGGGACAGATTTGCATCAGTCAATAACATATGCAAATCTTAGGGGATGTATAATGTAAGAGAAATGAAAGAGGATAAAATGATTCATTTTCATTCATGTTACATGATTCCCCCCCTTGTAACATTATATCAGAATTATCTCTATAATTAAGTATAATATTAGTGGAGGAAATTTTGGAGAAAAAATATGCAAAAGAGAATGGAGAGGTCACTTCAACCCTATGTTTTTTACAAAGTGAACTCTAAGAATGCTTTTCTATCTTTCCTGGTACATAATATTTAATTTGGAATTCATCACTTAGGATGATATTATCTAATGCTACTTTAGGTTTTAACCTGGACTAGCTACTGTATTTCCTGGCAACCATGCCAAAAACTCAAATATATATAAAGTCCCAGAGGATGAAGGTACCTAATACTTTTGTTTAAGAAGAAGAGTAGGGGGAGGAGTCAAGATGGCGGAGAAGTAGCAGCTGAGACTACTTCAGGTTGCGGGAGATCAGCTAGATAGCTTATCTAACGATTGCAAACACCTACAAATCCAACGGGAGATCGAAGAGAAGAAGAACAGCAATTCTAGAAACAGAAAATCAACCACTTTCTGAAAGGTAGGACTGGCAGAGAAGTGAATCCAAAGCGACGGGAAGATAGACCTCGGGGGGAGGGGCCAGCTCCCGGCAAGCGGCGGAGCAACGGAGCACAAAATCGGGACTTTTAAAAGTCTGTTCCGCTGAGGGACATCGCTCCAGAGGCTTAACTGGGGTAAAGCGCACGCGGGGTCAGCGTGGCCTCAGGTCCCGCAGGGTCACAGAAGGATCGGGGGTGTCTGAGTGTCGCAGAGCTTACAGATATTAGAACCGGGAAGCCGGCTACAGAGACAGAGCCGAGGAGTGAGCTCTAAACTCGGGTTTACCTTGAACCGGTCTCAGGCTCGGTCAGCTCGGAGCGTGGCCAGAGGCCAGGGTGAAGGGAGCAATTGGGCGCTGTTCTCTGAGGGCGCACTGAGGAGTGGGGCCCCGGACTCTCGGCTCCTCCGGGCCGGAGACAGGGCGGCCGCCATCTTCGTTCCCGTCCTCCGGACTCTACGGAAAGCGCTCAGGGAACAAAAGCTCCCGAAAGCAAACCCGAGCGGATTACTCAGCCCGGACCCTGGTAAGGGCGGTGCAACTCCACCTGGGGCAAAGACACTTGAGAATCACTACAACAGGCCCCTCCCCGAGAAGATCAAAAAGAAACCCAGCCAGGACCAAGTTCACCTACCAAGGAGTGCAGTTTCAATACCAAGGAGAGCAGCGGAATTCCAGAGGAGGAGAAAGCAAAGCACGGAACTCATGGCTTTCTCCCCATGATTCTTTAGCCTTGCAGTTAATTTAATTTTTTTTTTTCTTTTTCAATTTTTTTTCTCTTCTTCTGCTAAATTTTTTTAACTTTTACCCTTTTCTTTTTTAACGTTTTTTAACTAGTTCATCTAATATATATATATTTTTTTCCTTTTTATATTTTTTCATTATTGGTTTTCTTTTTTTGTTTCTTTTTTCTTTTTCTTTTTTTTTCTTTTCCTTTTTTCTTTCTGAACCTCTTTATATCCCCTTCCCCACCCCTCACGATTTGGGATCTCTTCTGATTTGGCTAAAGCATATTTTCCTGGGGTTGTTGCCACCCTTTTAGTATTTTACTAGTTCCTTCATATACTCTTATCTGGACAAAATGACAAGGAGGAAAAATTCACCACAAAAAAAAGAACAAGAGGCAGTACCAAAGGCTAGGGACCTAATCAATAAAGACATTGGTAATATGTCAGATCTAGAGTTCAGAATGACGATTCTCAAGGTTCTAGCCGGGCTCGAAAAAGGCATGGAAGATATTAGAGAAACCCTCTCGGGAGATATAAAAGCCCTTTCTGGAGAAATAAAAGAACTAAAATCTAATCAAGTTGAAATCAAAAAAGCTATTAATGAGGTGCAATCAAAAATGGAGGCTCTCACTGCTAGGATAAATGAGGCAGAAGAAAGAATTAGCGATATAGAAGACCAAATGACAGAAAATAAAGAAGCTGAGCAAAAGAGGGACAAACAGCTACTGGACCACGAGGGCAGAATTCGAGAGATAAGTGACACCATAAGACGAAACAACATTAGAATCATTGGGATTCCAGAAGAAGAAAGAGAGAGGGGAGCAGAAGGTATATTGGAGAGAATTATTGGAGAGAATTTCCCCAATATGGCAAAGGGAACAAGCATCAAAATCCAGGAGGTTCAGAGAACCCCCCTCAAAATCAATAAGAATAGGTCCACACCCCATCATCTAATAGTCAAATTTACAAGTCTTAGTGACAAAGAGAAAATCCTGAAAGCAGCCCGGGAGAAGTCTGTAACATACAATGGTACAAATATTAGATTGGCAGCAGACTTATCCACAGAGACCTGGCAGGCCAGAAAGAGCTGGCATGATATATTCAGAGCACTAAACGAGAAAAACATGCAGCCAAGAATACTATATCCAGCTAGGCTATCATTGAAAATAGAAGGAGAGATTAAAAGCTTCCAGGACAAACAAAAACTGAAAGAATTTGCAAACACCAAAGCAGCTCTACAGGAAATATGGAAAGGGGTCCTCTAAGCAAAGAGAGAGCCTAAAAGTAGGAGATCAGAAAGGAACAGAAACAATATACAATAACAGTCACCTTACAGGCAATACAATGGCACTAAATTCATATCTCTCAATAGTTACCCTGAATGTTAATGGGCTAAATGCCCCAATCAAAAGACACAGGGTATCAGAATGGGTAAAAAAACAAAACCCATCTATATGTTGCCTACAAGAAACTCATTTGAAACCCGAAGACACCTTCAGATTTAAAGTGAGGGGGTGGAAAAGAATTTGCCATGCTAATGGACATCAGAAGAAAGCAGGAGTGGCAATCCTTATATCAGATCAATTAGATTTTAAGCCAAAGACTATAATAAGAGATGAGGAAGGACACTATATCATACTCAAAGGATCTGTCCAACAAGAAGATCTAACAATTTTAAATATCTATGCCCCTAACGTGGGAGCAGCCAACTATATAAACCAATTAATAACAAAATCAAAGAAACACATCAACAATAATACAATAATAGTAGGGGACTTTAACACTCCCCTCACTGAAATGGACAGATCATCCAAGCAAAAGATCAACAAGGAAATAAAGGCCTTAAATGACACACTGGACCAGATGGATATCACAGATATATTCAGAACATTTCATCCCAAAGCAACAGAATACACATTCTTCTCTAGTGCCCATGGAACATTCTCCAGAATAGATCACATCCTCGGTCCTAAATCAGGTCTCAACCGGTATCAAAAGATTGGGATCATTCCCTGCATATTTTCAGACCACAATGCTCTGAAGCTAGAACTCAATCACAAGAGGAAATTTGGAAAGAACCCAAATACATGGCGACTAAACAGCATCCTTCTAAAGAATGAATGGGTCAACCAGGAAATTAAAGAAGAATTGAAAAAATTCATGGAAACAAATGATAATGAAAACACAACAGTTCAAAATCTGTGGGACACAACAAAGGCAGTCCTGAGAGGAAAATATATAGCGGTACAAGCCTTTCTCAAGAAACAAGAAAGGTCTCAGGTACACAACCTAACCCTACACTTAAAGGAGCTGGAGAAAGAACAAGAAAGAAACCCTAAACCCAGCAGCAGAAGAGAAATCATAAAGATCAGAGCAGAAATCAATGAAATAGAAACCAAAAAAACAATAGAACAAATCAATGAAACTAGGAGCTGGTTCTTTGAAAGAATTAATAAGATTGATAAACCCCTGGCCAGACTTATCAAAAAGAGAAGAGAAAGGACCCAAATCAATAAAATCATGAATGAAAGAGGAGAGATCACAACTAACACCAAAGAAATACAGACAATCATAAGAACATATTATGAGCAACTCTATGCCAACCAATTTGACAATCTGGAAGAAATGGATGCATTCCTAGAGACATTTAAATTACCACAACTGAACCAGGAAGAAATAGAAAGCCTGAACAGACCCATAACCAGTAAAGAGATTGAAACAGTCATCAAAAATCTCCAAACAAACAAAAGCCCAGGGCCAGACGGCTTCCCGGGGGAATTCTACCAAACATTTAAGGAAGAACTAATTCCTATTCTCCTGAAACTGTTCCAAAAAATAGAAATGGAAGGAAAACTTCCAAACTCATTTTATGAGGCCAGCATCACCTTGATCCCAAAACCAGACAAGGATCCCATCAAAAAAGAGAACTACAGACCAATATCCTTGATGAACACAGATGCAAAAATTCTCACCAAAATACTAGCCAATAGGATTCAACAGTACATTAAAAGGATTATTCACCACAACCAAGTGGGATTTATTCCAGGGCTGCAAGGTTGGTTCAACATCCGCAAATCAATCAATGTGATACAACACATTAATAAAAGAAAAAACAGGAACCATATGATACTCTCCATAGATGCTGAAAAAGCATTTGACAAAGTATAGCATCCCTTCCTGATCAAAACTCTTCAAAGTGTAGGGATAGAGGGCACATACCTCAATATTATCAAAGCCATCTATGAAAAACCCATCGCAAATATCATTCTCAATGGAGAAAAACTGAAAGCATTTCCACTAAGGTCAGGAACACGGCAGGGATGTCCGTTATCACCACTGCTATTCAACATAGTACTAGAAGTCCTAGCCTAAGCAATCAGACAACAAAAGGAAATTAAAGGCATCCAAATCGGCAAAGAAGAAGTCAAACTATCACTCTTCGCAGATGATATGATACTATATGTGGAAAACCCAAAAGACTCCACTCCAAAACTGCTAGAACTGGTACAGGAATTCAGTAAAGTGTCAGGATATAAAATCAATGCACAGAAATCAGTTGCATTTCTCTACACCAACAACAAGACAGAAGAAAGAGAAATTAAGGAGTCCATCCCATTTACAATTGCACCCAAAACTATAAGATACCTAGGAATAAACCTAACCAAAGAGACTAAGAATCTGTACACAGAAAACTATAAAGTACTCATGAAAGAAATTGAGGAAGACACAAAGAAATGGAAAAATGTTCCATGCTCCTGGATTGGAAGAATAAATATTGTGAAAATGTCTATGCTACCTAAAGCAATCTACACATTTAATGCAATTCCTATCAAAGTACCATCCATTTTTTTCAAAGAAATGGAACAAATAATCCTAAAATTTATATGGAACCAGAAAAGACCGCGAATAGCCAAAGGAATATTGAAAAAGAAAGCCAAAGTCGGTGGCATCACAATTCCAGACTTCAAGCTCTACTACAAAGCTGTCATCATCAAGACAGCATGGTACTGGCACAAAAACAGACACATAGATCAATGGAACAGAATAGAGAGCCCAGAAATAGACCCTCAACTCTATGGTCAACTAATCTTTGACAAAGGAGGAAAGAATGTCCAATGGAAAAAAGACAGCCTCTTCAATAAATGGTGTTGGGAAAATTGGACAGCCACATGCAGAAAAATGAAATTGGATCATTTCCTTACACCACACACGAAAATAGACTCAAAATGGATGAAGGACCTCAATGTGAGAAAGGAATCCATCAACATCCTTGAGGAGAACACAGGCAGCAACCTCTTCGACCTCAGCCGCAGCAACATCTTCCTAGGAACATTGCCAAAGGCAAGGGAAGCAAGGGCAAAAATGAACTATTGGGATTTTATCAAGATCAAAAGCTTTTGCACAGCAAAGGAAACAGTTCACAAAACCAAAAGACAACTGACAGAATGGGAGAAGATATTTGCAAATGACATATCAGATAAAGGGCTAGTGTCCAGAATCTATAAAGAACTTAGCAAACTCAACACCCAAAGAACGAATAATCCAATCAAGAAATGGGCAGAAGACATGAACAGACATTTCTGCAAAGAAGACAGCCAGATGGCCAACAGACACATGAAAAAGTGCTCCATATCACTCGGCATCAGGGAAATACAAATCAAAACCACAATGAGATACCACCTCACACCAGTCAGAATGGCTAAAATTAACAAGTCAGGAAATGACAGATGCTGGCGAGAATGCGGAGAAAGGGGAACCCTCCTACACTGTTGGTGGGAATGCAAGCTGGTGCAACCACTCTGGAAAACAGCATGGAGGTTCCTCAAAATGTTGAAAATAGAACTACCCTATGACCCAGCAATTGCACTGCTGGGTATTTACCCCAAAGATACAAACGTAGTGATCCGAAGGGGCACGTGCACCCGAATGTTTATAGCAGCAATGTCTACAATAGCCAAACTATGGAAAGAACCTAGATGTCCATCAACAGACGAATGGATAAAGAAGATGTGGTATATATACACAATGGAATACTATGCAGCCATCAAAAGAAATGAAATCTTGCCATTTGCGACGACGTGGATGGAACTAGAGGGTATCATGCTTAGCGAAATAAGTCAATCGGAGAAAGACAACTATCATATGATCTCCCTGATATGAGGGAGAGGAGATGCAACATGGGGGGTTAAGGGGGTAGGAGAAGAGTAAATGAAGCAAGATGGGATTGGGAGGGAGATAAACCATAAGTGACTCTTAATCTCACAAAACAAACTGAGGGTTGCTGGGGGGGAGGGGGTTTTGGGGGGATGGGGTTATTATGGACATTGGGGAGGGTATGTGCTATGATGAGTGTGGGGAAGTGTGTAAACCTGGCGATTCACAGACCTGTACCCCTGGGGAAAAAAAAATATATGTTTATAAAAAATAAAATTTAAAAAAAAAAAAAAAAAAAAAAGAAGAAGAGTAGAAGAATGGGGCAAAATCCTGGCTCCTAAAATGCCCTAAGTGCCTTTGCTGTGACATAATCCTCCCAAGACCTTCACCTCTAAATATCTAATTGCCTTGAAATGACTGGTTTTGGCTCAGCCATCCAGGGATTTATCTAAACCCTTATTTAAGCCATTTAAACTTTCAGCCAGTACAATCTTCTGGGAATATCGAGTTTCATATGTGTTTTGAGAGTTCTCAACTCTTCAGCTGTAATTATACCCCCTTGAACGCAATAGAAAGGTATTTGGTACTTTCGGTTTTCAGATCCATTTACAGAAAAGACCACAGTCCTAATGCTTCTATTACATCAAAAAAAAAAAAAAATGTGTGTATGCTCATGCATGTGCCTACTGGCTTTTGTATTTTATAATATGAATTAAGATAAAGATAATTTTCTCCTTAAAACTCTTTATTAACTTTACATGTTGCCCATATGCTAATAAAATTGGTAAAACTTTCTTTTCTCAAGCTATAAAAAAGCAAAATTGTTCTTCATTTAGGTTTTCCCCATGTTCGTTCAGCTTTGGTACAAGAACATAATGCAGCAAGTTACCATTTTATAATTTTATTTTTATTCCTCTTTTAGGATTATTTTCAATATTTTTTCCTATTGGAAATGTGCAAGAAAAAAGAAACTCATAACTTCCTCACTTCCTGTGGGAGTTAATGGCTGCTAAGGATAATAACCAGCAGAGTACTGTAAGGTATATTAATGTTCCTACAGTTGTCGCATTGAAACAATTTTATCATCAAGAATTTGAACTATCGCAGCACCTGCGTGGCTCAGTGGGTTAAGCCTCTGCCTTCAGCTCGGGTCATCATCTCAGGGTCCTAGGATCAAGCCCCGCATCGGGCTCTCTGCTCGGCGGGGAGCCTGCTTCCTCTCTCTCTCTCTGCCTGCCTCTCTGCCTACTTGTGATCTCTCTCTGTCAAATAAATAAATAAAAATCTTTAAGTTAAAATAAATAAATAAATAAATAAATAAAAGAATTTGAACTATCAAGTTTATATGGTAAAAATAAAATAAAAATAAAAGTTTTAATAGATGATAAGGATCGTTAGAATTGAGATAGATTGAAAGATGATAGATTATTGATAGATGATTGCTTGGTAGATGTTTTTTATATTTTTTTGTATTTGTAAATAATCATATTTAGGGACTAGCCCATTTTTAGGATTTTTCTTTTATTTCTGAGTTTTATTTCAAATATTGGTTATATTAACAAAACACCAGGACTTTAGGTCATAGTGACAGACTCTAGGCACAATTTACTCATGACTCTAAGACTTTGAAGGAAAAGAACAACGATTCCATCTATCTCCCCTGTTGTTCTCCTCTACTATAAATTATGTCCGGGTGAGGGAAAAAAAAAGAAAGTTATGATAAATTTGAGCTGGCATACCTCAGAAAGCAGAATTTTGCCAAGTGTGTTTGATGAAAGTATACTGGAAGACTCCAGTCTTGGAAATAAATCCTGTAATGTGCAAATGGTAAAATGCGGCAGAATGGAGAGTCTACACGTGAGTCAGAAGGAGACCCTTCCCCATTCCCACTTCACATCAGAACTCTCCCCAACTTAGAAAACATGTACATTACAAACCACTGAAAATTTGTATCAACTCTGTGACATTCCCTATTCAACAGACCAGGTAAACAAATCTGCAGTGTTTTATGCAACTCGTGAGGGAATTAGCAGCAGTCAAGGAAGGAAGGGAATTTGAGACTAAATTACTGCATTGCTATTCCCCATTGCCCAGACTCACCTAATAGGTAGTTTACGCTCTGCATTCTTCTGAAAATCTAAGTAATCTCTGTTCATAAAGGAAGATTTGTTCTTAAAAGTCCAACCGTTCTTATATATCATCTTGATGTAAGTTGTACTAGTGTCCTGGGAACATTAAGCCTGGGCTATTTCCATTTCAAAATGAAAACAGGGAGAATACATTTAGTTGGAAATCTAAAGGAAAAAGAAATAGCTGAGAAAATGATGAACACTTCATTGATTATTACTTCATTGATTATTAATTCCAAATCCCACCGAAAATGATTGATAAGTACTCATGCCATCCCTTTAAAATGTGCCTTCAAAGGAAAAAGAAGAGGCCCATTTCTAAATCATTCAGAGCCCTTTGTATTGATTAAGTTGCAAGGATGGGTACTAAAATCTTGATTTCACTTTTTCGTATAGTCATAGCTACAGAGTTAAGCTTGATGAAGAATGTTAAGAGTATTTTCACACAGTTTGCCACCCTAAGCCCAAACAGGAGATGTTGATGATAAAAAATTCAAGTCCAACTCTATGCTATAATGAACTCACTTCCCATGTCCCCTTGAGTGCAATAGTTAAGAGCAATTGATACTTGTGGTTTTCAGAAGATCTCAGAGGAAAGAACCCACCCTTTACAACCAGATGCAAAATTAGTATAGACAACAACCCTAACATTTCTTCTTCCCTGGAATAAGCAGGAATAGGAGAATATAGTCAAACATGGCTACATTTGGCATTATCATTGACATAAATATAAAATATGGCCTAGTGATAGCAAGAAGTCTTGCTAAGGCGACACTATTTGAAAGATGCTGCTTATCTGGACCCTGGATCCAGTAAGAGCTTTCCTTCCCTTGATATTATATGGTTAGTACAAACAAATGAATAAAAAATCCATTAAGAAGCAATTAACCTATTGTAGAATAAACCACATTCTATTTTCCAATAAAATTAAGTGTAAACATAGATACCATACATGTACATACATAAGAAGGTACAGACGCATGCCTATGTATACACATCTGCTTGTATGTGTGCACGTGTGTACATGCAGACAGAGGCAGAGAGAGATAAGAGTATTAAACTGGTAGAGAGTGTATTAATTCAAATCCATCTTCAGGAATGGTTGTAGGAAGTATCTGTTGTGGATTTTCCTTGTTTGTTTTGGTTACACATCACCCACCTTTTGCATGAAGTATGTCTGCTCTCCTAATTCTTACCACTCTGCATCTAAATAGTCACCTTTATGCATTTAAGTATGTGGATTAATTATAGGGATTTCTATCTTTCATCTTTTTGTCTGAACCTGTTTAAAGTTCATACTTTATTTTCAGTGTCCTTCAAATATTCTTCTAAAGTTCTAGTTATTGATTTCCTGAATTGCCTTTCAAGTTAGAAATTCCTGTAATGAAAAAATGTAACGATGTTCCCTCTCCTCCTCAATGCCCTCTAATTCTAAAAATGCTCCTCATGTATGTCTATTATTACATCAACCAGCTGGTGCCTTTCACCACCTTGTGGTCAAATCTCCTTTTAATATTTTAATTCATTACTCAAACCTATACCTAGCCAACTTGGTTACCCAACAGTAATCTCTTTCTCTCCCCCCCCCCCCCGTGTGTCTCTTTCCTCCCACTCTCCCCACACCCCCTCACTCTTCTCTCTATATTCCGTCTTGCCACTGAAATGACCTATGAACCAAAGAAACTTATTTAGGACAAAGAAAATCACCCCCGTTTCTAAATGCCAAACAATAAGAGTGAAGGATCCAACCCATCAATATCAGCCCCCATTTTAGGCGACAAATTTTGTCATTGAAAACTATTCTCACAAAGATTTGAAGATGTTCTTCCTGAACCTGTTGTATATGCTTGCTTTCTTTTGAGGAAAAATAACCTCATTGTTTTTTATATTATGATCAGTTAAGGAAGTATTCTACTTGGGCTTCTAAATATTCAGTTCCTAGGTAAGGATTCATACTTTCTTTTTTTTTTTTTTTTTTTTTTTTGACGTTAACCATGACTAACATTTATTAAGCACTTACCATGGGCCACTGACTGTTCTCAGTTTTGTTTTTTGTTTTTTTTTTTTTTTAATTTTATTTATTTATTTGAGAGAGAAAGAGTGAGAGAGTGGAGAGGTCAGAGGGAGAAGCAGACTCCCTGCCAAGCAGGGAGCCCAATGTGGGACTCGATCCCAGGACTCCAGGATCATGACCTGAGGCGAAGGCAGTTGCTTAACCAACTGAGCCACCCAGGTGCCCCTGTTTTGAGTATTTTATACACACTTTTCTATTTACCCCCAAAATAGCCATATAAACCATATTTAAGTTTGAAATCATACTTAATTTTTTTTTACAAACTTTATTCATTATTCTGGCCTCCAAGTCAGAGTATGTGTATCAGGAAGAGATATCTCAACTTTGAAAAATGCTGTGCCCAAATAATTCTTCCCCTCATGATGTAGGCAGTCATAAATCCAAGCCACCAATCTGAATTTTCATTTCTTATAAGATGAATTCCTTTTGGGGGGTCCCTGGGGACCTTAGTTGGGGCCATCCTAATCTATCACAGAGGTTCATTATGGTAGTGGTGAATCTCAAAAGGGAATTGGTTGGTGTCTTGGACATTTTCTTCCCAGAAGAATCCTTTTTATCTACTGTCTATAATCCTATTTATCTACTTCTTCTGCATGCTCATTTCTGTGTACCAAGGAAAACAATGCCTTTGTCAAACCACAAAATGATGCTGTTTCATATTTCTCCTAAAGCAGTGGGTACCAACTTATCTTAAAATTATTTTTATGCAATTGATTCTTCCCATCATTGTACAAATCTGCTCTATGGTGGCTTACTCTCCACAGTTCTAGACATAGAAGTGGGGAACACAATTTTATTTTATTCTTGAAAAGTTGAAGAGTGAATGTATTATGTTTCATAATACCATATTTTCAATTTACATTTTCTTTATAGCAAGCTCAAAAATGTTTACAACTAATTTGTTATTTAAAAATATTTTCAGGGGCACCTGGGTGGCTCTGTGGGTTGAAGCCTCTGCCTTCGGCTCAGGTCATGATCTCAAGGTCCTGGGATCGAGTCCCGCATCGGGCTCTCTGCTCAGCAGGGAGCCTGTTTCCTCCTCTCTCTCTGCCTGCCTCTCTGCCTACTTGTGATCTTTCTCTGTCAAATAACTAAATAAAATCATAAAAAAAATTTTTTTTTAACTTAAAAAAAAATTTTTTTAAATAAATAAATAAAAATATTTTCAGGAGTGCCTGGGTGGCTCAGTTGGTTAAAAGTCTGTCTTCAGCTCAGGTCATGATCTCTTGGTCCTGGGATGGAGCCCCATATCGGACTTCCTGCTTAGAGGGGAGTTGACTTCTCTCTGGCCCCCTCCCCCTCCCCCACCCTTGCATGCATGCATGCTCTCTCTCTCTCAAATAAAATCTTTCAAAAAACATTTTCCTATTTAGAAAGTCTATCCATATGTCTTTTTAAAATTTTACCTCTTTCTTTTTTTATAAGTTTTTATTTAAATTCAATTTAGTTAACATATGGAGTATTATTATTTTCAGGGGTAGAATTTAGTAATTCATCAGTTTCATATAACATCCATGGCTCATTACATCCCTTGCCCTCTTTAATGCCCATCACCCAATTACCTCATCCCTTGAACCACCTCCTCTCCAGCAATCCTGTTTGTTTCCTAGAGTAGCACTGGGTGTTATGTCCAACTGAGGAATCATTGAACACTAGATTGGAAACTAATGATGTACTATATGTTGGCTGTTGAATTTAAATTAAAAAAAATATTCTCTTATGGTTTACCTCTCTCTGTTTTTATCTTATTTTCTTTTTCCTCCCCTTCCCCTATCCTCATCTGTTTTATTTTTTACATTGCATATGTGAGTGAAATCGTATGGTATTTATCTTTCTCTGATTTATTTCACTTAGCATAATATCCTCTAATCCCATCCACATTGTTGAAAATGGCAAGATTTCATTCTTTTTGATGGCTGAGTATTATTCCATTGTATATATGTACCACCTCTTCTTTATCCATTCATCTGTAGATGGATATCTGGGCCCTTTATTTATTTTGGCTTTTGTGGACATTGCTATTATAAACATTGGGGTGCATGTGTCCCTTTAAATCACTATGTATCCTTTGGATAAATACATCGTAGTGCAATTGTTGTGTCATAGGGTAGTTTTATTTTTAACTTTTTGAGGAACCTCCATACTTTTCCCAGAGTGGCTGTACCAAATTGCATTCCCACCAACAGTGTAGAGGATTCCCCTTTCTCTGCATCCTTGCTAACATCTGTTGTTTCCTGAGTTGTTAATTTTAGCCATTCTGACTGGTGTGAGGTGGTATCTCATTGTGGTTTTAGTTTGTATTTCCCTGATGCCGAGTGATGCTGAGCATTTTTTAATGTGCCTGTTGGCCATTTGTGTGACTTTTTTGGAGAAATGTCTGTTCATGTCTTCTGCCCATTTCTTGATTGGATTTTTTGGGTTTTGGATGTCGAGTTTGATAAGTTCTTTATAGATTTTAGATAATAGCCCTTTATCTGATGTGTCATTTGTGAATATCTTCTCCCATTCTGCAGATTGCCTTTTAGTTTTGTTGATTGTTTCCTTGGCTGTGCAAATGCCTTTTATCCTAATGAAATCCCAATAGTTCATTTTTGCTTTTGTTTCTCCTGCCTTTGGAGATATCTCTAGCAAAAAGTTGTGGCAGTCACAGTCAAAGAGGTTGCTGCCTGTGTTCTCCTCTAGGATTTTGATGAATTCCTGTCTCACATTTAGGTCTTTCATCCATTTTGAGTTTATTTTTGTGTAAGATGTAAGAAAGTGGTCCAGTTTCATTCTTCAGCATATGGCTGTCCAGTTTTCCCAACACCATTTGTTGAAGGCACTGTCTTTTTCAAGAATGAAAATTCTTTTCTGTTTTTATGAAGATTAGTTGAGTGTCCATTTCTGTGTTCTCTATTCTGCTCCATTGATCTATGTGTCTGTTTTTGTGCCACTACCATACTGTCTTGATGATTACAGCTTTGTAATAGAGCTTGAAGTCTGATATTGTGATGCCTCCAGGTTTGGTTTTCATTTTCAACATTAATTTGGCTATATGGGGTCTTTTCCTCTTCCATACGAATTTTAGAATTGTTTGTTCCAGCTCTGTGAAAAATGCTGGTGGTATTTTGATAGGGATTGCTTTGAAAGTGTGGTTTGCTTTGGGTAACATAGAAATTTAAACAATATTTGTCCTTCCAATCCATGATCATGGAATGTTTTTCCATTTCTTTGTGTCTTCCTCAATTTCTTTCATAAGTGTTCTATAGTTTTCAGAGTACAGATCTTTTACCCCTTTGGTTAGGTTTATTCCTAGGTATCTTATGGGGTTTGGTGCAGTTGTAAATGGGATCGATTCCTTGATTTCTCTTTCTGCTGCTGCCTTGTTAGTGTATAAAAATGCAACAGACTTCTGAGGGGAGCATAATTTTAAATTCTGTCTTCCCAATCCACATTCAGTGGGGACTGTGGCAGTTCCTCCCAACCATTTTCAAGTTAGAGTAGACATAAAAAATTATTGTATCTGTATGAGAACTGGGACAAACTGGAATGAATTTGGGAATATCTATTCAGAACTTGGTGGGAAAAAATTAATGTAAGATAAAAATGTTAGAAAAGTCAAATAAAAGTGATAGAAAGAATATTAACTATTGAATTTATATAAAACTTCAAAATAAAGACTTTTCATTTTTTTCCTTAATGAGAAATTTGAGCTTGCTTTTATGAAAATAGATTTTTATGTTTGATTTTATGATTAAACTGGCTACAGGCAATTCCTAATCATGATTTTTATGGTGATCTTTCTTCCAATCCTTGAGAGTCACATCAAATAAAAAACTTTGTTCACATATAGATAATAAAAAATTTTAGAGCCATTTTCCCATTTTTATAGCTGCTTAAAAACTAGCAAATTGAAATTATATTTAAAAAAAAACCCAAAAGCACTTCCTTTCCTTTCATTTACTAATGTAACATTGAAATTTCTTATAGTAATGCAAATGGTTTTTAAACCCAAATAAACTTTTTTTTAAGATTTTTTAAAAGATTTTATTTATTTATCTGTCAGAGAGAGAGCACAAGCAGGCAGAGTGGCAGGCAGAGGCAGAGAGAGAAGCAGGCTCCCCACTGGACAAGGAGTCTGATGTGGGACCCGATCCCAGGACCCCGGGACCATTCCCAAGCCGAAGGCAACGGCTTAACTGACTGAGCCACACAGTCCCCCAAACAAACTTTGTAAAAAGATTTATTTATTTATTTGAGAAAGAGAGAGAAAGTGTGTGGAGGGGAGGAGCAGAGGGAGAGAGAGAGAATATTCTCAAACAAATTCCCTGCTGATCATGGATACCCCGGCCCCACCTCCTGCCTCACCAATGGGGGCTTGAACCCATGACCCTGAGATCATGATCTGACCCAAAATCAAATTTGGCCACTTAACCAACTGGGCTACCCAGACATTCTCTACCCCCAAAATAACTTCTGTAAATGAGATATTACAAAATAATGGAGAACTTTACTTTGCAGAAAATGCATCTATTTTTAGAATGGTCATGCCAAAGTTAGATTGTACACACCGACAAAACATGTTACAAACAGATAGACCGAGGAGCCCACTCCTAAAATCATCTGCTCCAGGAGATTTCTTATCCTCTCTGACCCTCCCCGCTATGCAATTCACCTTGAGTTGTCTGTGTTCTGAATGTAAACTCTTCCAGCAGCAACCTGGGCTGCTTTAGCTGGATGCTAAAATAGATTTCTACGATATAGAGCATCCCCTGCGTGCTTAGCAGGCATTTTAGAGCAACCATTGCCAGATGTAGCTCCTTGAGTTCCTGTTTGATGACTCCACTTAAGTGCCCCAAAGGCTAGAGGAGCTCTCCAAATGTGGTCCCCAAAACAACAGCTGTGGCAACAACCTAAAAACTTCCTAGAAATGTAAATTCTCAGGCCCCACTTTGAGACAGAAACTCTGTGTATATTAAGCTTTCTAGGCTTTTTGATTCGTGCTTCAGTTTGGGAATCAATGGGATAGAGGGAATGATATTTCAGCGAATATCTCCACACTGTTCAAAGCACAGAAGTTGGGAAGCCCCATGTAAGTTTTATTGTAGCTGTTGTTGCTGAAATAATACAGATTTCTCAACTTTTTATATGAAAAATATTCAAGGTAGAGGGCCAGATCAAGAAGTCTATGCATTGCATAAAAGTCATTATCTGCATTAGTCCAAGTTTAGTTACACTGTCAAACTTGGCTCAGTGGCCCAGAGTTCTATAGCTACACATTCCATGCCTATTTATATACGGACAATACAAGCGAGTAAATACCTGCCCAGATAACATTCAATAAGGACGACAAAAAACTTTATTCCAGAATTGAATATTCCAGAATCGAAAATTCTAATTTGGTATAGGGCATTCCATCTCCAGAATTATCCTTTTAAGATGCAAATATTTTTGTAATATGGAAACTATGGCATTATAAGTTTATAAGATTCATTCATAAGATTAATTTATAAGCTTATAGATTAATAGTTTATAAGATTAATTCTGGACACCTGAAAACACTCGGAGAGAATGGAATATAGGACAAGAATGGTTAGTATTCTATGACCCAGCATTTGGACTACTGGGTATTTATCCTAAAGATACAAATGTAGTGATCCAAAGGGGCACATGCACCCAAATGTTTATAGCAGCAATGTCCACAATAGCCAAACTATGGAAAGAACCTAGATGTCCATCAACAGATGAGTGGATAAAGAAGATGTGGTATATATATACAATGGAATACTATGCAGCCATCAAAAGAAATGAAATCTTGCCTTTTGCAATGATGTGGATGGAACTAGATGGTATTATGCTGAACAAAATAAGTCAATGAGAGAAAGACAATTATCATATGATCTCTCTGATTTGGGGAATTTGAGAGGCAGGGTTGGGGGTTGTGGGGGGCAGGAAGGGAAAAAAATGAAACAAGATGGGGTCAGGAGGGAGAGAAACCATAAGAGATTCAATCTCACAAAACAAACTGAGGGTTGCTGAGGGGTGGGGAGGAAGGGATAGGCTGGTTGGGTTATGGACATTGGAAAGGTACGTGCTACAGTGAGTGCTGTGAAGTGTGTAAGCCTGATGATTCACAGAACTGCACCCCTGGGGCAAATAATACTTTACATTTTAATAAAACTAATTTTAAAAAAATAAAAATAAACATAAAAAAAGAATGGTTGGTATTGGGTAAAGTGGGAAAGATTTAAAAAGGCAGAAAAGAAAAATCACAGCAAAAGATAGTTTGAATATGAAGACTGCTCAACATGCATCTTAATGGCATCTTAATGAGCTAAGAGGCAGTGTAACATGGGATCAAGCCCCACGTTGGGCTCCCTGCTCAGTGAGGAGCCTGCTTCTCCCTGTGCCCCTCCCCCCTGCTCTTTCTCTCTCAATAAATAAATAAAATATTTAAAACAACAATCTTGGTTGTTCGGTGTATATTGAAGTGGTAAGAAGTCAAGAGAGATGGAGAGAGAGATTTTCACTTGTGGGTTTTTTTTTAATACCAGCTCTGGTTAAATCCTTCATTTTCCCTACCATTCACAACAGTAAACGTTAACTTGCCCACATGTATATCATCCATACAAATCTGTTTTCATCTCAGAGAGTCTTTACTTAAAAGGAAGAATTGGATTAAACAGCTTATTCCATGCAAATATTAGCTATCCCTAGAACATAGGGAACTGAATTATTCTTCATACTCTGAAGTTGAGAGTTCAACTGCCTACTTGCTTGTCATCAAGCCACAAGCTTCTCAATTCTCTCAATTCTTCTGAATTCTCAAAATGCGTGAGAGAAATGAGAATCCACAAGCGGAATGAAAACTAATGGAGAAGGTGAGACATTCTAGTGGAGAGCACACTGGAAATATCACTGTTGTTTGACTTATTTACCAAAAAGCACTGTAGGATTTATTTGCATGTATATTGTATTTAATGCCAGGGACATTTCTTTTGGACTCAGGAACTCTGTAAACAAAAATGTATTTCAGTTATCGTCTCCCAATAATGCATTTCTAGGGGCACCTCTGTCGGTTAAGTATCTGCCTTTGGCTCATGTCATGATCCCGGGGTCCTGGGAGCACGCCCCCTATTAGGCTGCCTGCTAAGCAGTGAATCTTCTTCTCCCTTTCCCTCTGCTGTTCCCCCTGCTTGTGCTCTCTTACTTTCTCTGTCAAATAAATAAAATCTTTAAAAAAAATAATGCATTTCTAACCTTCCATTTCTGGTCTCCATGAAAAATATACACCCACCACCACCAGTGCTATCATCATTGCCGTGAAACAGTGCTAGCCAAAGCCACGTACTGCACTATCAGGGGAGAAAAGTTAGCAGAACCAGGTCTGGACAGTACCAGTGTTAAGCCTACACTGGCTTAGGCACAATTTTCACCAAACAAAACATATAAGAAGATGTGAGTAAAAC
The DNA here is from genome assembly GCF_010015895.1 of Lontra canadensis. Classification (NCBI taxonomy): domain Eukaryota; kingdom Metazoa; phylum Chordata; class Mammalia; order Carnivora; family Mustelidae; genus Lontra; species Lontra canadensis. The sequence goes on along the minus strand of NW_022631076.1, from coordinate 4,967,174 downwards.
AAGAGTGGAACTACAAAGTGACCCGTTGAATGAAACTTTATTCTCTGAAACAGACACAGCTGCTGGATACTTAAATAGTTTCTCCTACTGTGAATTCTCTTTCCATCAAGTCTGCAGATGCCCTGGGCAAGTGATATGTGAGAAGGAACATGAAAGGGGAGTTGGGAATGACAGAAGTCTTTCTCAATTCTGCTGCCACAGGGTGGGCTGGATTATCACATACATTTTATCTTCAGGCTCATGGGCTCTCCATACCGCCAGCAAGAGAGCAATTTCTTCCAAAGTCTCCTTACAATTCCTTACAATCTGCTTCACTGGCAGATTGAGTTCTCTGACCCATGCTGTGGAATACATGCACAGGCTTAGGCCTAAGTTTCAGGGTTGAGGGCACCTTTGGCTCAGGTCATAATCCCAGGGTCCTGGGATAGAGCCCCACATCAGGCTCCCTGCTCAGTTTGCCTTTGCCTTTCTCCCTCTCCCTTTGCCCCTCTGCTCCTCTCACAGATTTTGCATATAGATTTCTCAACAGGACTCCACAAACATTTTTATAACTCCTCTTGTTTCAATACCATAAAAGCCATCTTTTTCAGAAGCATTCACACAGATCTCTGTCAGCCCTGCTTAAGGACAAGAGTTTATCAGCACTTATCACTATCATCTTCCCAAAAGAAAAAAAATTACTAAATGTGCTATAAATGTTAGGGAACTCAGGCCATGAGGACAATTTAAACAACATTTACTAAAATGTTCCACATCAATACTTTTCTTATCGATTGGGAATCAATAAGATATTTCATAGAGATAATATTTTATTTGCTTAATTTTTTTCTATCTGAAACACTTTTCTACCAGATATAGCTTATCCACCCTGTCTTTCTCTTTAATTTATTTGCTCAAATGTTACCTTTTAATAAGATCTAACCTGACCACACCACGAAAATTTATCATTCCCCAGAATTCCCAATCTGTCTTACCTTGCTGTGTGTTCCCCAAACACTTATCATCTTTAATATAACCAACAATATAATTATTTAATAAGTTTGATGATTATAGCCTGTCTCTATGTCCTGTAATGAATGCTCTATGAAAGCAGGGATTGGATGAGATTGGTCAGTAATGTATCGCCACTTAATAGTACCATGCTTTTATGCACCTCAATGTTCAAAGCAGCAATGTCCACAATAGCCAAACTGTGGAAGGAGCTGAGATATCCTTCAACAAATGGATGGATATAGAAGATGTGGTTCATATCTACAATGGAATATTACTCAGCCATCAGAAAGGATGAACACCCACCATTTGCATTGACATGGATGGAACTGGAGACGATTATGCTAAGTGAAATAAGCCAAGCAGAGAAAGTCAATTATCATATGATTTCACTAATATCTGGATCATAAGGAATAGCACAGAGGACCACAGAGGAACCGAGGGAAAACTGAATAGGAAGAAATCAGAGGGAAATAAACCATGAGAGATTCAGGATTCTGGAAAACAAACTGAGAGGTATGGAGAGGGTATGAGGAGATGGGATACCCAGGTGATGGATATTAAAAAGGGTGCGTGTTGTGATGAGCACTGTGTATTATACACAACTAATGAATCTTTGAACACTACATCAAAAACTAATGATGTACTATAGGTTGGTTAACTGAACATAAAAAAATTGTACTGTGCTTGGCATATGGCAGTCACTCAATAAGAAATTTATTGTGTGAATAAATGAACGCATGAATGAATAAGCAAACTAAAAACAAAAAAGAATGGTGACAAATTACTGCTTTTTGGAAAGAATTTGATTGATAGTAATCTGTTAAAACAGTAAGATATGATTTAACAAGAAAAAGAAATTGGAGCTGTCAAACGAAGCTACCTTTTAATTTTACAGTTTGTAGAGCACCATTTAAAAGTAGAAGTGATCATTAATTGTGGAATACATATTTCCCTTATTGGTGGCATTTCTGACACATAAAAATTACATATATTTAAGGTATGCAAACTGATGTTTTGGTATATGTATACATTGTGAAAAAAACAGTACCATCAGGATAAATAATATATCCATCACCTCCACATGGTGTATTGACAAGATTCAATGTAAGACCTATCAGTTGGGGCTCCATAATCAAAATATTTCCATAAGGATTTCAAGTTTACTATTACATTACCAACTACCCTCATTGTGTTATATATTAGATCTCTATAACTTATTCATCTTGCATAACTGACACTTTGTAACCTTTGGCCAATATCATCACTCCATTTCCCCTTCCAGCCCCTGAAAAACACCAGGGAGTTTTTTAATTTATAATTTTGGGTCTTTCCCTCTTTGTGCTCACATTTCAATATAAAGTCCAACTTTTACACTTTTCTGTTTGCTGGGTGCAGGAATGATATTCTTGGCCCTCGTGACTCTTGAGTCACAAAAGGACGGAGTGTGTGTGTGTTTTGTTAAGTAAGAATTGTTACCACTATTTAGAATCTTTGTACCCTTGTGTTCTGAGGCTCCCATACATTCTAACAGTTACAGATATTGATTCATTTAAATGAACATACAGGATTACTTAACTCTATGCTGTAACTTTAAATTTTCTTAGTTTTCTATATTTGCCAAGGTGACTGTAAATTATTTTAATTATTTTTATTCAATTTACTATCTTAGATAGCTGCAGCATGTAGGACTGCCTGGCTGGTTTTCAGTAGCCTGAGCAGCATAAGTCAAACAAGAAGTCTGGACATGGCCCCCACAGCCACACTACCTCTAGTCAGAAGTGGCTAATTCATCTCAAATTGTTGTCTCAATCAACTATTCTATCTGGGTTATCCTATCATTATTTCTCAAAGATTTATTTTTTTACAGATGGGTAGCAATTTAGATGCTCAAATAGTTAACTTTTATATATGAAGAATAACCTTAGTACTCACTGTGTTAAACTATCATGTATCTTCTCTATCTTACCAATTCTACAAATCTGATGATTTTACCTTGGTTTTACATGTTTTAATTTCTGGGAAGTGAACATATTTTAAATTCATTATTATATAACACTGGTGTAATGTTTTCAATATAAAAGTGGCAAAATTAACAATCAGTATATCATTTTTTAAAGATACTATGTACACTTTACATGTTTATACATCTTCTGTGATGCTAGCCTAGGTATTGTATGAAATATAGTATATGACATGTAACAACATACAGAATTTTAGTCAACATTACTGGAAACTCACATATGCCTTTCTTTTAGAACCTCTTATAATACTTGCCCTTTTAAAGTATCATAGTGGGCAAATGGCCTTTACACATTCCACCTGTTCCCTCTGCTTACAAATCTAATTATTACTGCTTGGTCACTTAAAATCTCTTCAAGTCTATTCCTCTGTCCTTTTTATATTACTCTCAGATATTTTCAAAAGCATTAGGACAGGGAAATAAATTTTGGACTGTATCCTAAAAAGCTCTGGTTTTATTAGTGGAAAATCATATTAAAAATCAAAATCTGAGGCTAGTGGCTCACACTGTATTATTTTGTATGACCATAGGGAATAAGTTGCTATAGTCTCATCCAAAAATTATATTTTTTGGTAAGAAAAAGAAATTCTCTCTTAGGAATACATCAGAAATTATAAAGACATGGCACTTTAGACAGCATCAGCATACTCTTTCTTCTTCTTTCAGCATACTTTTAATAGAGAATAAAAATAAGAAGGGAGAGTAGGTGTATTCAGTTCTTTGAAATATCTATCTTCCAATAAGTTTTCTCTTTGCTATATGCTAGTGTGCGTGTGATTTAGAACACATATCTGTTGCAAAATCAGTCCTTCTTACACACACACACACACACACACACACACAAAATGCTGCAACCAATTTAGGAAGTAGTAAACTTAAGAATTGGTATAAAGACTAGTTTAGGGAAATTTTAAATTTAAAAATTTAAATTTAAATTTAAATTTAATTTATTTAATTTAAATTTAAATTTAAATTAAATTTATTTAATTTAAATTTAAAGTTACAACTATAACAGCTTTGGTAACTTTAGTTTTTATGTAAGAGTCGGAGTCTTCATGGATTAAAATACGTCATATTTGTATGTGTTTTGCATTCAGTGACAAATGCCTCTTTACTTATCATAATGAAATGAAGATAACCTGAAAATATTAAGCTTTCCCCCCAAAATTAGATTATCAAAGAAATGTTATTGTTTTATTCTAGAAATTTAATTCTAGAAGCATGAGTTAAGGAAATGAAGAAGTCACAAATTTCCCAAATTTGTTAAATACATATATTTTTCTACTTCTTAGTATAAATTTCTGTAAGTTTGGAATCAGAATCTTCCAAAATAAATTTCCACTGTATTTACCAAAGAAGTGATACAGCAGTTGAGTCTCTGATTTAGGGCACAGATACAATTAAAAGTAGCACCCAAACTTGTTTTTTTCCTAACATTTAAATCTGGGGGATGGGAGAAAAGAGATTGAAAATTAGCCACCATCTATGTTATCATAGCAGGTATGCTGTCATAGCATGCTGTCCTAGCATGTATGCTATCCAATTCAAGGTGACTGTCAAGTTCCACAATAGTTATTCAGAAATTAAATTTCATTTTGAGTATAAGATTACAGTGAAAAACAAATTATTGGTTTAAAACATAGTTTGGGGCACCAGAGGGGGTTCAGTCAATTAAGCATCTACCTTCAGCTCAGGTCATGAACCCAGAGTTCTGAGATGAATGGAGCCCTTGCCCAGCTCCCTGTTCAGTGGGGAGTCTGCTGCTTCCTCTCCCTCTGCCCCTCCCCACCGCATGCTCTTTCTCTCTCTTTGCCTATCTCAAATGAATAAATAAAGTCTGAAAAAAATAAATAAAACATAGTTTAGGGGCGCCTGGGTGGCTCAGTGGGTTAAGCCTCTGCCTTCAGCTCAGGTCATAATCTCAGGGTCCTGGGATCGAGTCCCACATCGGGTTCTCTGCTCCACAGGGAGCCTGCTTCCTCCTCTCTCTTTCTCTGCTTGCCTCTCTGCCCACTTGTGATCTCTCTCTGTCAAAAAAAAAAAAAAAAAAAACCAACAAAAAAAAAAACAAAACAAAAAAACATAGTTTAATTTCTTGACTCCATTTCAGTGGACTGCTTGGAATCTAGCTAAAAGTAAATAAAGATAACAACTCTTCAAAAATTTGCTTAGTCACCTTTACACATGTGTTCATTCAGAACAGTAATATTTTTATGCTTAAAAACAGTTTTTACACTTTTGCCAGAACAATTTTGTGTAAGTGCATTAAAAAAAAAGAGTTACCTTTCCTAATACATGTGATCTCCTCAGCTAAAAGCAAAATGAAAAAAAAACAAAGAGAGAAAAGCTACCCAGGTTTTTCTCTCTGCTTCTGCCTGCCAGCAATTGTACACAAGAGCTCCACAAACCTCAGGAGAGTTGCAGGAGAAATAAGGCTTAGATTTAATATTATTCCCTGTTTTCTGCAGCCCCAGCAAGTCCTGGATGGCTATCAAGGCAGCTCACTGCTATAAAATCAGCTGAGGCCCCCAAACCATGCTCTGCCTGTTCCTGCCTCCTGCCTCACTACCACATTGTGGACAGCTAACCACTTTCTCTAGACTAGACCTGAATTTTAGGATACTTGTTGTCAGCAACGTGGCAGAAATTTCAAGGTACCTAGGGATGCAGAGATCAGTTAAACGGCTATTCTACTGGCCTTATATTCTCTATAAATACATTACATAACATTTAGATAATCTTAATATCACTCCACCTATCTATAGAATTTGACAAAGTTATTTCCTCCTTCTTCAAACACTTCTCATAGTTTTTATGATACCCATTTGCTCAGTTCTTCTTCAGGCTCTGCTGGTTTTCCTCATCTTCTCAAACTATAAAATTTTGAGTGCCCCAGGCTCATTATAAATTCATTCCTTAGGTAATCTAATAAATCCATGACTGCAAAGACTATCTATATGCACTGACACAAATTTTCATTTGTAGTCCAAATGCTTCTTCTGAATTCCAGGCACCAGATCATTAAAGAGCACCAACATCTCCATTTGGATGTCCAACATGCCCCTGGTCCTCAAGCTCAAACTTGAACTTCAGATGTCAGCCATCACCACCCCTTCCCATAGACCTCAGAACACACTCCAAGGACTTCCTGTTCTTAGGAAATGAAACTTCTTTCTTCTGGTTGCTCAAGCCAATGACACTACTTTCATTGACTCCTCTATTTCTCCCAGGACCCAATCCATCAGCAGATCTTATTAGCTCTACCTTCCAAGTACATTGACAAACTTACCACTTCTCACTACATCTACGACTACCTTAGTAGCCCAAATCACCATTATCTCAAAAGCCTCCTAGTTGGTTCTCCCTTTATCTACCCTTGCCTTCCCTCCATTCCATTCTCATTCTTCTTTCAACACACATGTTAGATCACAACTATTCTCTGGCCAAAAGCCTTGGTGGTCCTCCATTTCACTCAGCATGAAAGCCAAAAACTTTACAAGGTCCTGTATGATCCCCCCCCCATCATTTACTTCTGATTTCATCTTCTCCAACTCCCAGATTGACTCTATTCCAGTCACACTGGTAAGGCAAACACCCAACTGTGCCAGAGCCATTTACTTTCTATTTTCTCACAGTAAATGGTGTCCCTACATGTATAACTGAGTAACTCCTTCACTTCCTTCAGATCCTAATGTCAACATAAATTTTCAGAGAAGTACCCTCACCACCATTTCTAGAAATTCTCCCAGCACCCTCTCCCTTTGCTTACTTTTTCCCCCAAAACCCTTATCATCATCTGATATATTTATATTTGATTTACCGACTTTCTCCATCCCCTCCCAGCACTAGGCTATAAACTCTATATAAAACCGGACCTTTATTTAAGGTTGCATCCTTACATGTACAATAATGCCTGGCACGTGGAAGATGTTTCTTCATAAATCTGAGCCAGAGGAAGATTTACTGCAAAGTTTATGGAGCTTAACCTTAACTCCTCTCACTTGACATGGACCCTTTGCAAGTACTGGGAATTGTTGGAAGGTGTTCAGTATTCTAGGTGGAGAGAGGGAGGCCAAGTTAGAATTATGAAATATGTAAGCATGAATGGAAAATTGCCCGAAGGAATGTCAGATGAGACCTCAATTACTAAGCCTTCAGTAAGTTGTCATAATTTCTTTACTCATTCTAAATAAAAAATTATTCTCATCCCAAACCTGTTTACATCATTTTGTATTCTCTTTTCTTAAGTGAATCCTCCTTTTTACATAAAGCCCCACAAAAACAGCATATGCCGAGATAGATCGCTCAGATTTCCAAGAAGGAGAGGGCAGAGCAGTTTGCTTATATTCAAGTATCCTCTTCACAAAAGGATATTTAGACTGCAAATGACCACTCTTGGTTCAGAAATTACTTATCCTAGCAGCATTTCCATGGCAAAGTGGGTTTATTTATTTTATTTTATTTTAGGGAGTGAGAAAGAAAGGGGGACAGAAGGAGAGGGAGAATCTTAAACAGATTCTACACCCAGTGCAGAGCCTGACCCTGGGCTCAGTCTCATAACCCTGAGATCATGACCTAAGCCAAAATCAAGAGTCAGACACTTAACTGAATGAGGAACCCTAGTGCCCCAGCAAAATGGGTTTAACTGGGAGGTCTCTCTCTCTTCTTTAGCACCAACATTAAAAAGAATAAATTAGTATGCATCTTATACAAAGATTCTTATAGAAAATCTGTAAATATTGCATGTATCTTTGGGTGCAATAATGTGAATTACAAATGCAGGGCATGGTAGAACTCATTTTTAAAAAGGAATGAACGGTCGCAATGTTTAGTTTTCATCTTTTTCTAAAAAGATAGAGAAAACAAATAATTAAAATACATGATGGATATTTTTAAAGATTTTATTTATTTATTTTAGAGAGAGCACACATGCAAGTTGGGGGAGGGGTAGAGGAAGATAATCTTCAAACAGACTTCCCACTGAGATCGGAGTCCTATTCAGAGCTCAATCTCACATGGCCTGAGCCAAAACCAAGATTTGGATGCTCAACCGACTGAGCTACCCAGGTGCCCCAAAATATATGACAAGTATTAAAAAAATTTTTAGGTCCATAAAGAAAAATTTATCCAAACATGTTTTGTTTAAATTATGGACTTCTCAGAATTTTCTACATCTTATCGTTTGGATATATTTCAAACACTTCTAATTTTTGTTTTGCTTTGTTTTCTAAGTCATAAATTCTGCTTTGTTTTTCTTTGCTTTCCTTGGGTCTTTGTGACTATTGCTTATTTTGGTGAACATAAATGGTTAGTTCCTTTATTTTCATTCTTTTATTATTACTAATGAAATTCTGTAAGGCTAGACATTTGATTTCAAATGATTTTTGTTCCATAAGTCTTAACCTGTGGTTTTCTTTAGATGGGGTTTTTGTTTTATTTTAAATCTATCTTGAAGTTCATATAAATGGACTTTTGGATTATTTTTGAGCAATGAGTTATATGGAAGTATTTTTTCCCCTACATTTTCATAAGCATTGTGTGCAGAAAGTTCTGAGGAGCAAAGACACCTGTAGGAATGAATATACTCAATGTAGAGATATGGATCTTTAATGAAGGGAACCAGAAATTCTTGGAGAAATGGTTGATTCCAATGGGGAACACATGAGCCCAAAACATATTGTGTCAGAAAGAGAGGAAATTAGAAAAAAAAAAGATGGAGGCATGTCCCAAGGAGGCAAAAGCCAGTTTAAAAGGGTTCCTACTGGCCAAATCTGGACAATTTGAGCACCCCCCCAATTAAGGAGCAATAATTGATGGGGCGTCTGGGTGGCTCAGTCAGTTAAGTGTCTGCCTTCGGCTCAGGTCATAGGATCAAGCCCCACATCAGGCTCCCTGCTCAGCAGGTAGCCTGCTTCTTCTCCCTCTGCTCCTGCTTCTGTGCTCTCTTTCTCTTACTCACTTTCTCTCTCAAATAAATAAATAAGATCTTTAAAAAAAAGTATAAAATTGATCAAATATCTTTTTAAAAATAGGAATCCTTAAGTTTATTTTGATAACAGTTAGAAAAATAATTGAGTAGGAAAGAAGGGAGGACCTTCTTTACAGCAAAATGTCAATTACTGACTGGTAAACATGAAGAGAATGATGGAATTGGAAAATTTTCATTTTGTAGCTATCATATAAAGATTATGAGAAGACTCAGCAATTTATGCTAAATTTAGGGGGAAATTGTGTCAGCATAGGATGTGTATACCATTTTAAAGTGTCTCCCCACGTATTACTTTTTATCTACAATGGAAAAAATAAAGAGTAAATAGTGAGAAAATGGAGATCTTAATCAGGTAGTTAAAATTAACATCACTACCGAAGGGGACATGGTGTACATCTGGGTGGGATACCCTGAGAAGGACAAATCTCACTAATGTGCTATTCTGCCCTAGAATGTCTAATCCGAATCTAACCATGAGGAAACACCAAACAGGCCAATAAAGATCATTATATTAAAAACAAAGGCGGGAAGAGACTATCCTTCAAAAGCATCAGTGTCATCAAAGACAAAGACTACAGAAATATTTCAGGTTAAAGAACACCTCACAAACAGAAGCAATATCAGATCTTAGAATGGATTTCTTCACTGGAGGGAAAAATTATGTTGGAAAGGACAGCATTGAGTTATCTGACAAAATGGAAATATGGATTATAGATTAGATGAAAGCATTGTGTTAATATGACACTTACTGAAGTTGATTATTGTACTGTGGATACATCTGAGAACTCTCTTATTCTTTTTTTTTTTTGGAGAACTCTCTTGTTCTTAGGAAATACTCACTGAGGTATTTAATGGTCACTTAGAAGTAAAGAGCCTTGATGTATGCAACTAACTCCAAAACCGTTCAGTAAAGAAACTGTTCAGAAAAGACACGCGCACACATACGGAGCAGATGCAAATGATGAAAAATAAAGCAAATGGGAAACATTTTCACCATAGATGAATCTGGGTAAAAGGTTGTATGAGTATTCTATGTGTTCATATTTTGGCAGCTTTTTTTGTAAGCTTCAGATTATGTTGAAATAAACTGTTAAAATCCCAAAAATGTTTTCATGGAGTTGGAGTTTCTCCTGTATTTAGTTTAAATAACTGTTCCTAGTTTATTACTTGATGTTTGGAAATTGTGGCCTATAAAACATCTGCTTTTTCACATTTATTGGCATTTTCTTTGAGAGTTGATTTTTATAAACATCTGTGGACATTTGAAAAGCAGTTGTTCTTAGTTTGTAAAAATAATTTTTTCTTTGCTTACAGAAACTTTATGAGAGTTATGGTATGTTGTATGAAGAATATTTGCTCACAAATCTTACATTTTCAATGTGAATTTAACCATTATAAAGTACCATGCTTTGTCTTGTTTAATACTTTTTTGGTTTGACTACCTGCTCTAACATCAAAATCCTGACCTCCGCTTTCTTTGGGTCATTACCATCTCTGTTCAATTTTAGTTTACAGTCAAATATAGTCACGACTTACCCTAAGTCTTTTTGCTAAAATTTCACTGATTATCTCTTGATGAGTAATGCTTACCTGTTAGATTTCACATAATGATTCACGGGAATGCTTCTTTAGTCCCTCTATGTTTAAAATTGTTTATCTAGGGGCATCTGGGTGGCTCAGTAAGTTAACTGTCTGCCTTCATCTCAGGACCTTGGAGTTGAGCCCCTTGTTAGGCTCCCTGCTCAGTGGGAAGTCTATTTCTCCCTCTCCCTCTTCCCCTACCCCCATTCACGCACACACTCTCTCTCTCCCCCACTCTCTCTCATGTAAATAATAAATCTTTAAAATTAAATTAAATTAAAATAAAATTAAAAATTACTTATGTATAGTCTTTTATTTAAGGGACAGCTTGCTGGAATCTAAACCGCTTGATTCACACTCATTCATGACTATCTTATTAGTGTTTTTTCATTGTGTTCTGGCAGAGTGTTGAGCTTATTCTTTTGGTTATGGTATTTTATCATACCTACATAAAACTTGGGGTTTTTGAGTTTTCCTTCTTCTCTTACCTTCTAGAGATGAATTCTGTGAGGTTTTTCGTTTTTTTGTTTTTTTCCTTTTCTCATCTGTAGTAGTAAGTGGGAAGTAGGAATTCTACCAGAACCAGAGCCTTGGGCACTTTTCTAACCTCTTCAATTTCTGTGTCCCTAAAACACGGACTCATGCTTCAGAAGATTACACAAGATTTAAATAAGACTCCTATGTTAGAAACTTAGTGTACTGCTTGGCAGACAGAAAATACTCAGTACATATTAGTTCTGTTTAGTCACTGGTAACTGTTAGGTTGAGGCTGAATCTTCATTCATCAAGACATGACCTGTGGTTTAGGCTCTTCTAGTCACATAAAATAATATTTTTCAAGAAAACTAATGTAGACACAATTTACTTCCTGACATCAAGAAACATATTTGGTTTTCTGGCAACCTATACTTTAAATGCCAACTCAAGTCATATGACTGAGCCCAAGGGAATCACATGACTGTCTTCCCTAGCCCCCTATGTCTTCATGTATGTGTGTCTGTCTCTGTGTCCCCATTTTTAAACTTAGGACCCAACTTGATCTCATTTTAACTTGATTACCTCTGTAAAGATCCTATCTCCAAATAAGATTACATTCAGGGGTACTAGGGATTAGATCTTAACAAATCTTTTGGAGGAGATAAAATTCATCCCATAATAGCTGCCTTATAATAAATATGATTTTTCTTCTTTAAAATATTGAAAACTGCATTTAAAGGTGAAACATAATCAGAAATTTCACTTGGAAATATAGTATCCACAAATGCTTCCTTTTTAATAGTTATTAAGATACACACACACACACACACACACACACATATATATATATATACACCTACCTTAGAATAAGGGCCTTTTAGCTATTGTAAGACAGAAGAAAGGAAGGAGTGTTAACATGACTTCTGGGTTGTCCTGATTATTAGTCGGTTCTTTCACATTCATTTAAGATTCCATGAGCTGAGATCTGCATAACTACCATGTCTAGGACTTTAGAATAATCCCTTCTCTTAAACTAAGTCTTGAGCTGAGACAGTTTCCTCATTAAAAACCTCACAGACATAATTATCTCAGTGCCTGAAATAGTTTGTGCCAAAATCTGAGGAGGGAAATCATCAATGCCTTCCTCATTAAATGGATGCAACATGATTAATTCCAAGTTTGCTTAATAGTCTTTACTAATGGGTAGATGGGGCAGTATGAGAAAGTTCTCACTACCTGGTAGGTTTTATTTATACCAAACAGATGTTACTGCAATGTCTTGGCACTAGCAAAAAAAGGGAAAAATGTCCTCATAAAAAATACCCTTGTTTGGTAGTCTTTGCTGAGCTTTTTAGTATAAGTTTAGAATATATTACCCCAAAGGTCTTTGGATTATACTTAGTTGATGGGAAGCCAAAAAATAAAATGTTATAACAAAATCGCAAGAGAAAGGATTTTCATATTTGGAAGCTTCTCATGTTTATAATATTACTCAAAACACACATGGACTTTAGCACACTATCTCATCCTAATTTTTCTTAAATAACACGGAGTGACCTAAAATCTTAAGAGGACTGTGCAGATTCTAGATATAGTTCATTCTTTATTCCTAGAACAGTTGCACAATAAAAAGAATTTTCATTCTCAAAGAATTACAAAATTTTACAGAAATACACATTGACCAACCACATGTCAAGTTAAAATTATTCCCAATATAATATAGCATTGAGGGGAAAATTGAAACACATGGTATTTCTTCAGGGTTAAAAATCACTGATTCGGTGAGAAGTTAATGGGAGTTCTATGATAAAAGGGTGACATAGCAGCAAGTTTGAGAAAGGGGGCCAAGTCATCTCTACTGAGACATTCAGAAAACTATTGGCAAACTAAAGCTTTGGGAAACCCTACAGTGAAGAAATTTTTTTTCTCTCTCTCTCTCTGTTTAAAGATTTTATTTATTTATTTATTTGACAGAGAAAGCGAGAGAGAAAGAATGAATGCACAAGCAGGGGCAGCAGCAGGTAGTGGGAGAGGGAGAAGCAGTCTCCCCACTGAGCAGGGAACCCAGTGCAGCTGGATCCAGATCTTGACCTGCGGGGAAGGCAGATACTTAACTGTCTGGGCCACCCAGTCTCCTCTCTCTCTCTCTCTCTTTTTCTCTTTCAATTCCTTTTAATTCTAGCATTTTGAAAATCATTTGTCTAGAAAGCCAAATATGCTTTAACACCTACTGATAGCTCATATCCTAGAAAAAGAACAAGCCAGGGTATTTTCCTTTTTATTTTAAGCAGCTCCTAAGACTCATCAGCCCAATAAGCTGAATGTGTGTAATTCTGTCTACACTCGCTTCAGTTTCTGTCTGCATCTCAGCACAAGTGACTTCTTAATTGTTATGCACTTTCTACATTAAGATGGGAAGGAATTTTCCATTGTGATTTATACTTCGACTAAAATTGTAAAGCCAGCACAAACTCTCTGAGAGATCTGCATTGTAAAACCTTTGATCTCCTAGTAACTGATCTACTCTTTCAGCAAGCTCAGGCAATAGTCCTAGCAATAGGAGATTTGATGTGTTTGGGGGCAGGAAGGAGGCCTGGGAGAAGAGGAGGACTGGGAGAGAGTGCAAATGTAGACTTCTCTCCTCCTCCATCCGTGCGCTGATTGGACACCCAGGTCCCAGCAAGGGACTCTCCCTGCTACTGCAACCAGGCTTCTCTCTTGCACCCTCCCTAGTACAGACCCTCAGGCTCACCCAGCTCGTTTTCAACCGACACTGCAGGTCTCTGTGAAAACATGATTTCCTCTGGGATGCCATCCTAAAGCTCCCAAGTCTGAGTTACATCCCCTCCCCTCCTATTCTTTCTCAAAGCACAAAAATAATTTCCCCATTTGAGAGTAATCTTTGTGCTCATGTACCTCTCTCCCCAAGAGAACTGATTTTAACAGTGAGACCTTTATCTCCACCACTGTTTATGGCCGGTGCCTAGCCCAGTGTTTGGCAAGTCAAATGTGCCCAGAGAGGCCTGTTGAATGTGATTGTCTTTGAACTTCCGCTACACCCCTAGGTGGCTCTAGAGTTAAATCTGGGAAATGGGTCAGAATTGCCAGCAGGAGTGGCTCAGGCGGACCCCTTTCTGTCCTTCATTCCCTCCCCTTCCACCCAGACTTTTCTTTTGTCTGCCCTCCACTCCCTTGTCAAAAGCAGTTATTGTTTGCATTTCTTCTGGGCTGGTCCATTTACCCTCCTTCCTTCCACCAGGCACTTCCAGAGTCATAGCCACTGCAAACAGGTCATTGTTTCCATCTCTCTGGTCCCCTAAAGTACAGGGGAGAGCTTGGGAAGGAGAGGGTTGCTCAGGAATCCTTCAAGTGAGAAATGATAGCTGTAAGGGCAAAACCAGAGAAGAGCAGAGCAAAAGGTCTGAATTAAGGGGAATTTCTTTACCTTGTAATGTGCATGTGTGTTAGGAATGATGGGTGGCAAAGAGGACTATAAATGGTATATTGAGTGAGTTGGAGTTAGTATTAGCAGAAATTACATGTATTATAGGAATAACATAGGAAGATACGAAAAACTCAAAATTTGGCTTGTCCATGTAAAACTAATAAAATACGATTTGCAATAATACGCTCATTGGGATAATGTATATGCTTAATTACCATACATTAATATTCATTAAATATTAAAATAAAGTGCTATTTTTACTTGATTACACTTGTTCATGCAATTCACATATACATATATAAACGCACACAAGTACAAATTACAAAATTACATAACTATACAATAAGGTATTGTGTATATGTACAACCATGAATTATTCTCACACACATTTGTTGGGCATTTTCATGCACAGTGAATAGTTTATCTGTATTTAGGAAGGTAGCAGCAGAACTGAGAAGGGAGAATTAAATTTTATAGATGCTTCAAAGCAAAAACTCCAAAACTTATAGATAGTATCAGCCATCGGATATAGGTATAGTGAAGGAAAGGCAAAAATCATACATATCTCTGAAGTGTCTCTCCTGCAAGACTGGGTGTGTGGGTTTCACCCTCCATCTTGGGATGGGATTGTAAAGGCAGAATAATTGGAAGGGAATTAGATCTTGATAGGAGACACTTTCAGGTACTTCCCTTATCTCACCTACACTCAAAAATACACCTTTACTCAAGATCTCCTTGGCATGTGAAAAATGGAGAAGCAAGAAAATAAAGGGTCAAGTGCTCCTGGTCCACCCTAGGTTAAGTTGTAGGATAGTCAGAGTATTATGGTGTCTACTCAGAAAACGACCTCCAAGAATAAAGTTTTAATTACATTGATAGTCTGATGGAAAAGCAGAATTGACAAGAGATGGATAGAACATATAAGATTTTGAGGATTATTAACTTTGAGATGGAGGAAAATAAAGCATATTGAAATAAGCAATTTAACAACCTTGACCACATAGCATTGCTAGTTATTTATAAGCTAAATACAGAAGATAGTTATAAAAGGGTAGAGAAGGGGCTCCTGTGTGCCTCAGTGGGTTAAGCCTCTGCCTTTGGCTCAAGTCATGATCTCAGGGTCCTGGGATCGGAGCCCCAAGTTGGGCTCTCTACTCAGTTGGGAGCCTGCTTCCCCCTCTCTCTCTGCCTGCTTCTCTGCCTACTTGTGATATCTCTCTCTGTCAAATAAATAAATAAAATCTTTTTTTTTTTTTTTTTAAAGGGTAGGTAAGGAAAGAGGCGTATCAGATAGATAGTTTTCATGAACAAAGAGTTCAGGTAAGCAGAGAGCTTAGACAGCATATTGAAAGAGAAGAAAGGTCAATGGATGACAGGCTGAAAATGAGTCTCTATTATACATAATAGAAAAATAAGATTGATAAAAGAAAATTAGTGTTGGTGGAACAATTGTATTGAAAATTTAAGATGTGGGTAGATACATAGATAAGTAAGAAGATGGGCAATATACCTATGAAACCAGGTCTACAGCAAATCAGTTTTATTTCCTGTATAACAGAAAAAAAAAATTGCATTGATGAGATCCAAGTGCTAAGTGGCACAGATTATACCTTTACTAAGATACCCGAAGATATTATTACCAAAGAAGGAGCTTCCTGGAACGCCTGGGTGGCTCAGTCAGTTAAGTGTCTGCCTTTGGCTCAGGTCATGATCCCAGGGTCCTGGGATTGAGTCCCACCTCAGGCTCCTTGCTCAGCAGGGAGCCTGCTTCTCCCTCTGCAGCTCTCTGAGCTTCTGCCCTCTCTCTGACCAATAAATAAAATGTTTAAAAAAAAAAAAAAAAGATGGACCTTCCTGATATTTGTTTTAAGAATTTTATTTATTTCAGGGTGCCTGGGTGGCTCAGCTGGGTGGGTGGCTCAGCTGGGTAGGTGTCTGCCTTCGGCTCAGATCATGATCCCAGCGTCCTAAGATCAAGTCAGATATTGGGCTCTCTTCTCAGTGGGGAGCCTGCTTCTCCCTCTCCCCCTGCCAGCTGCTCCCTCTTGTTGTGCTCTCTCTCTTTCTCTGTCAAATAAATAAATGAAAATCCTTAAAAAATATAGAATTTTATTTACTTATTTGAGAAAGGGAGAAAAAGAAGGAGATTGAGAGAACAGGAGGGACATGGGGCAGAGAGAGAAGCAGGCTTCTCGCCAAGCAGGGAAGCATGATGTGGGGTCTATCCCAGGACCCAGAGATCATAACCTGAGCAGAAGACAGATGCTTAACTGAATAAGCCACCCAGGTACCAGCTTCCTGGTATTTCTACCTGTGTGTTAAAAGATAGCTGCAACTTAATAGTGAATAATCCTGTCCCCCAAACATTCAATATGTATTCTGCTGGAAACTTCTCCACATCATGGAAGAAAATCCATCTATTTGAAGAAATCTGCCTTGACATCCTAGAACCATTTCACCTGTAAATTCTGAGGTCTTAAAATTAGAATCTACTTCCAATTACGACTTTACAATACATATAAGTTCTAGGAAAACCCCAGCAAAGTATACAATAACTGCAGTGACATGAGCTATGATTATTAATAGGTTTAAGTTCTGGGATAAATAGTAGTAGCAAAATTTTTTTAAGCAGCAAATTTTGTTAATTTCTAATAAAACTTTTATGACAAGAATAGGTGATCTTTAATTTTTTTTTCTTCAATAGATAAATGGGGACAGAAGCAAAACAGTAAATAAAAAAAAATTATTTTGATATGAGTCCTGTATTTTGGCAAGCAATTAATCAGAAGGAGAATATGTTGCTTAAGAGTATTAATTACCTTGCATGGCTTTGACTACATTAGCATGGACTTGTTTTCTAACTTCTGAATCCCTGGAAATGAGAACTAAAAAAGATCTTTATAAAACAGTCTTAATTATATTTGTGAATTAAGTCTACTTCAAATATTTTTCTAAGTTTTAGAAATAGCTGGGACAATCATATTTTATTTCTTTTCTGTTTTATAGCTTTCTTCCTCTTCCTCTGAAGACAGGAAATCCAAACCATCAGATGGAACTCTTGGTATTGTATGTTTTCATTTTTTCCTTTATAAAGTCCAGAAAACTGAGATTAACTCTTACCAGTTGCCCTCCAAAGTAAAAAGTCAATTTCCCAAACCAGGTCTTAGACAGGAGATTCTCAAACTTCTGAGTAAACAGAGGAGCTAAAAAAAAAATTCTCTCTCTCTCTCTCTCTCTCTCTCTCTCTATATATATATATATATATATGGCGCCATGGACACTTCCTCAGAGATTCTACCAGGTTGGTCCATTGTAGAGCCTGAGTATCAATATATTTCTTTAAGCACCTAGGACTGATATTCACCACCCTAGACCAGTTGTTTTCACACTTAGGAAGGAAGAAAGGAAGGTGAGCCCTGAGAGCTTTAGAAGAATTCTCTTCCATTTCCCAGATGCACAATGTCCAAATGTATGTTCTTTTAAAATTTAATGCGTGAGGATGTGACTGGGGTTAAGGCATCAGTATGAGGTGCTTTCCTATTTTCTTTCACAACCACCCTTCAAAAAGGCTCCCCTCATACCCATCAAGAATCTTCTATGTATGCTGCATTGCCCTGAGGTTACAATGTCTGGTGAAGCAAACAGAATATTGGACATATGTGACATAGGGAAGCCTCCTCTAACCCACAAATCATTAATCACCTTCATCCAGCTCATTAAGAGACATGTTGACTTATTAAGTTCAGATAATTATTTATCAAAATTTGAAATGTATTTAGACCAATTTGATCAATTGTGTACTAATTATAATTATAGAGATAACTCAAGGAGAAAAAATTAATAGAGACCTATGTAGCAGTGATGTTAATAGATAAAAATATACATTTCAATGTATTTTCATATTTAACTTGTCATGAAATATATTAGGATGATTAGTAAAAGACCTCCAACCATAAATATATTTTACGTTAGCATAGAATTGTGTCAGTGTAGTAGGAAGAATATACAATTTCAAGAGAAATGGAAAGATGCATATTTTATATTGTTAAAGAATAGTTCAGAGTTTTTTTAGCTTTAGTTTCATTGTTTCAATTTACATATAATAAAATGCACTATCTAACATATGCAGGTAATTGTGTACAGCCATGTGTCCTCTAATCTAATTAAGATATAGAACAGTTCCATCACACTAAAAGGTGTCCTCCTTTCCTTTCCAACCCATCTTCTCCTCTAATCCCCAAGCCCTAACAATCTCTCATCTTTTTTTAGCTCGCTCGTTTCACACTCTCTTGGATTTCGTATAAAGGAATCTTAAATGGATGGTAGATCTTGTGTTTGACTTTTTAACTGATCATGATGTTTTTAGACCCACCCATGTCGTATCATTCCTTTCTAAGTCCATGTAGAATAGCAGTGTGTTTGTCCATTCCTCAACTGAAGAACAATTGAATTGTTTCCAATTCAGTATATGTGACAATATTCATTTTCAAATCTTTGTGTGAATATATGCTTTTATTTCTCTTAGGCAGATACACAGGAGTAGGATTACTAGATCATATATCAAGTGTATGTTTAACTTTGTTAAATATTGCCATATCATTTTCCAAAATGGCTTTGCCACTTTGCATTCCCACCAGTAACATATGAGTGTTCCTGTTGCTTCACATTCTCACCAATATTTGACATTGACAGCATTTTTAACTTTAGCCATTCTAGTAGGTATGTAGTAGTATCTCATAGTGATGCTGACCATCTTTCTTGTGCTTATTGATGACCCATGTATTGTATCTTGTGAAGTCTGTTTGGATCTTTCTGCCCTTCTCACATTGGATTGCCTTGTATTATTGAGTTGTTAGAGTTTTTATATACTGTAAAAACGAGCCCATTATCAAATATTCTTTGCAAATATTTTTCCAAGTTATGACTTGTCTTTTTATGTTCTTAACCATGAATTTCGAAGAGCAAAATTTTAATTTTGATGAAGTCCATTTCATCAATTATTCTTTTATAGTTTACGTTTTTCACATCTTATTGAAAGAATTTTTGCCTAACCCAATGTCACAAAGATTTTTTTTACAGTTTCTTCTAGACTTAATAATTTTGGCTCTTATATAAGACCTATAATCAATTTCCACTGTCCTAAAAATTTTAATTATAGCAGTTTTTTTGAGTTTTATCATAACTTGTGGCAAGAGGATTTTTTGGTATGTCTTATTCTACTATTCTGAAAACTCTCCCCAAATGGTTTAATTTAAAAATGTTGCTACTTTCTATTCACCTGAATTCACCCATATCTTTTGCAACTCCTTAAATTTCTGGTGAAAAATTGTAAGTGTCATTAGTACATACAGAGTTTTTCAAAATTGTTTAAAAACATACTTGAACAAAAATATTTGAAGAGTTATTCTAAACCATCATTTATCTTTGGTTCCAATGGCAAATAGGGATGCTATGTGCTAGTGCAGAGCCTTTGTTCTTTTTTTTTTTCTTTCTTTTTCTGAATCATTCTCATCTGCCAAAAGCTTTCTTAACATGGGATTTCTATTAAATAACTGCACAAAAAAATCAAAATTGGATAAACCAAAAAGCTGTGATATGAAATCATGTTTATGATATAACATGAGAGCTATGGGAGTCTGGACTCATGATTCATTGTGAAAAACCTCCATGAAACAACATGACACCATATGTAAGTAGCCTCAAAAAACAAAAGCTTATGGCTTAAAGTCATCCAGACCAATTTCCAGCTTGTGGCTGTATTCTTTTTTTAAATAACTTAGAAATCCTCTGGATTCTCTTATACTTGAATTCAGAGAATACTGACCATTAGAAAATTCTTTATTATATTAGGCCAAAACATGTCTGCTTCTAAATTTCCATCCATGAGTTCTAGGATTAATCTCTATAGACACAAAAACAAATTCAGCCTCTTCTTTAGCATCTTATAATATTTTAAGAGGGTTATCATAATCTCCTTTCTCAACTAGACTTCCCCTAGTCCTTTAACTCTTCCTTGGTTTCAAGGAATTTATCATTGACTGATCTCTTCTGCAAGCCTCTAATTTGTACTGATTCATCTTCATGTTGGTTCTCCATACTCTGGCTCTATCAGGCATTGCTAATCCCTTTGGATCTCAGCCCCCTAACTCCCATATGACATTTGGCACACCTGAGTTGTGTCATGAAGCTCCATGCAGATCTATATTTCATTATCTATGATAATGGCTGGGGCTTCATATATACCTAGAATATCTATAAATTTTAAGGTTTCTATGCAAAACCCTGCCCCAGGGTTTAAAAATCTAACTGTAGATGTACATAATGGAGAAAACTGGGCTTCATAAAACATATGATTGAAAAGTCACAAGGACTTCAGTTCATTTATACACAATATGATGGAGTTCAGAAATTAACAATCATCTAGCAACAACTTGCATGCAAGACATGGTAATAGATGTTTTCCTTTCTATAAACCATGTAGGAAGCAATTTTTTTTTTCATTTTATGTATGAAAAATCCTAGAATCTTTCCAATTTCAGCTTTGACAAGTAAAGAGCTTGGAAGTTATCACTCCCATCTTTATAATAAGAAAATAGCTGAACACACGGAAAATCAGTGGCTTGTCTTGGACCCCTCAGAGAATTGAGGCAAACTACCCAGGCAAACCGCCATCCTGAAATCTGGAGAGATAGATGAATGCAGAGAATCACAGCTGAGATCAGCTTACCTGGAGCCATAAACTGACAGAAACAGTTAAATGACAGCTTTCAAGAATTTTTGGAGGCAGAGTGCAGATGGGCTTGGGAGCAAGAAACTTATGGAGGCCTTCATTTTAGTGGGTTTCCCTTCCTTCCAGAAACCCTATGGGTTCTCACATATTGGATGCTGTATTTTTGAGATGTTTTATGTGATAAGCAAATGAATCAATCAGAACTAACTAATTTCTATGAATTTATAGCACCCAACAATAAAAATGTTAAGTGTGCCAAAGATTTGCAGCCTTGATTAAAGGATGCATTGGCATCACTGTGATTCCAAGATACCCAGGAACTAGAAACTGTGCTGGGGCCATAAGCTTAATTTCCTAATCTTTCAGGCCTGCCACTCTCTCCCAAATCTTGCAGAACCATGTCAATGCTTTAGGGTCAAGAAACATAAGCCATTTCTAAGGGCTCTAAATTTATTTTGACAAACTGCCCAAACTTTGTAGTTCTATTATGTGGATGTTTAAGACTATGATCCTTATGACTATGATCCCTTTCATTCCAGAGTTATCAGAAAGGTAAGAAAATCCCTTCTAGACCTAATCTAGGAGGCACTGGGAAAGAGAGGGCTGATGGAAAATTCTGTGGTCTCAGAGAATGGCACAGGTATGGTAGACACCCTTGGAGGCTAGGGGAAAAAAAAAAAAGGTTATTTGGAGGATTTTAAGAGAATCTAAGGAAACGTAAGGGAAATTCAACTGGTTAAGTAAGATGGGTAGTGATTTATTTTCCTTTTCCTTTTTCCTTTTTTTTTTTTTCTTAGAGTTTTGCTTCTGTTTTGTATAGCTAATGTATTTTTCTGGTAAAGGTTAATTTGGGGGTAATAATCTCACCTTCCCTTTATTTGCCAGATCTCTGAGGTTGATGTCATGTTAAGGCTAAGCATTAATTGAACTATCTTTCCTGCATTCCTTTATCTTTTAAATAATCCCTTTAAACCTCTACTTTCGTTAATTTGCTACTTTTCTCCATTAGATAGATAGGATGTATATCATTCTCTCTCCCTCATCTATGGATGAAGAACACAGGGCAAGAACAGCAAGACCAGATATATAACTAAGTATAACTAGATGTTGAGGGTTCTCAAAGAGAAACAAGAAGGAAGATGCTGATCAAATATTTCCACAAAACAGAGACCCCAGTAATAAGCTAATATTTTCTCATTTTCCCTGACATTTTGCCCCACAATATCCATCACATAAGATGGGGTTTTATTTAGGAAAGACCTGAAATCAAAATGGAATTATAAACAATAAAAAATGGTTTTTTTTAATGTAAACTTTGTTTATAACATCAGCACATGACCACCATAAAAACAATAACCATACTGGACCTAGATTGATGGAATGACCAGACACAGACTCTAAATAAGTTAAACAGGGCATTAAATAAATTTATATATGTAGAAGTATGGAGGAAGGTTAACACAGTTAGGACACATGGAAGAGATATGTAAGCATGTTAGCTTCTAGGACCAAGAGGTATCCAGATCCCTAAATCTTCCCTGGCATGCACATCTGCAAAGGTTACTATCCATGTCATTAAGGTCCATTTCAGGTTTTTTGATGCCCAACCATTTTCCATTAAGTCCAGATCAAAATTGCACATAAGCTGGTCTGGATTTGAGCCACAATCAGCCCATCTGAGCCAGTGTACCTCATCGATCTTGGAGTTATGCAATCAATACAGGAATGGATTACAAGGCACAGTACAGTTCACTCAGCATAATCACAGCTCACATTTATCATCCCAGGCCTTATTAGGCCAACACAGTTGACTGCAAGTATGTCTCTCAGCACCACACAGCAGAAGTAGAACAATGGTCAGTTAAACGCACATTTCAAAGAGTCTTGCCACCAGACCTGCCAATAGATACCAAGGCTTATTTTAAAGTTACTCTTTTACTAAATTATAAATGTTCATACTTTCATTTCTGTATTATCCCCACAAGCAAGACGCAACTATTAAGATTCTGCTAAGATTCTCTTAAGATTCTGATTCAAGTCAGATGTGGCCTTCCTTAGTGTCACCTTAGAAGACCACAGAAGCCTACTAGTAAAAAGTGGATACTGGTCCTCCTAAAAGGCCACTAAGCATTCAAAACAGAGCTAGCAGTTCTGAGACCCTCAAATCTTGTTTGAGGTTACACATAATCATTGAACATCTCTCCTTTCCACCACAAAACCATGCCTAACATAACCCTAAACACATCTGGCACCAAGTGTCTCTCCCTCCTATTCCTGTCCAGGGAGATATATCCACATCCACATCTGCATCTACATCAGTACGTCTATGTCTATCTACAGGGATTCACACACAGACACACATATATGTATACACATATATATAGCATATAATATATGTATTAACTTATACCTGTAATATACTATACTATGTAACTTTTATGCATTACACTTTCATCATAATGAAATGATTAATGAATGAGCATAGTAATAAAAGCTATATCTTATTAAGCAACTATCTATAGATAAGCTCATAAAAAAAAAAAAAATGCCTAGTAGATATTCTGTGACTATTCAGTGTACCAGTAGTTTTCAGCAGTGACTAAGCCTCTTTATGTCATTTCTAGAAGCCTAACATTTTTCTCATCCCCACAACAGGTTCAAAGTAAAAATTCCATAACCCCAAGTTCCAGGACCACATCAAGTTAATTCAGGTCCAGCCTTTTTACTGGCATAAGTTCACCTCCTATTTTTCTGACAACTACGGGGATCTCTTCAGACGATTACTTTGGTGAGGGAGTAAGACAGTAAACCTCATCAGGCACCCTCAAAGGACAAACCAGCCTTGAAATCCAAGAGGTGGGAAAGGAGAGTGTGAGAATATGATAAACATATTGTGTTCAGAACCCTTAGAATAGAAGTGTGAGATGATGCGGACACCTGGATGGCTCAGTTGGTTAAGTATCTGCCTTTGGCTGAGGGCATAATCCCAAGGTCCTGGGATCCAGTTCCACATCAGGATCCTTTCTCATTGGGGTGGGGGCGCGGGGAGCGTGCTTCCCCCTCTGCCTGCCACTCCCCCTGATTGTGTACTCACTCTCTCTCTCTGACAAATAAATAAATAAAATCTTTTAAAAAACCTATAAATAAAAAAAGAAGAGAATTTTGATGGTTGAGAGGTGTATATTCACATGAAGTGTGAGCTTCTATGCTTACTTGGGTCTGCTCTGTGTTGGCCCTGGGTTTCTCATCACTTACTGGAAAGAACCATATCCCTGGAATAGTCAGCCAGACAGGTGGCAAAATTAAAGGTGATGGGGTAATTCAATCATTTCTGAAAGCTCATTGTCCCTTTCCTTACTCTCTAGTCCTTGTCTTCAGCTGATTAGTTAACCAGTTACATTAATGATAAGGTGCAAACGATTGTTGAATATCACCATTATAGCCTCTCTAGAGATGGGCTATTTGGGGATTGGAACTAGCTTGTTACCCCTAACTGCTAATCCTAGGACTTCTTCTTACTTGGCAAATATAGACACACACCCCAGTCAAGATAATAAAGTTTTGTAATTAGGGACCTGGTTTCCAAAAGAAACGGCTGTTGAATTTTCTCTTTGTTATATTAAGAGGCCAATATCTCAACCAAAATAATTATTTCATATTTTTTGGTTAGTTAATAGTTTTCGAGACTTACAAGATTCCAGACCCTTGTTAGGTGCTGTGATAAAGGAGCAAATAAGATGTAGTCCTTACCTGAACTTAACTTTTTTAAAATGGTCCTTAAAATCAGCTCTAAGTGTCTTTTTTTCAAGAGGAATCTTAATACAAAATTTTTAATTTTACTGAATGTTTGTGTGACACTCTACCACTCCTCCGCCCAACCAGGTGATGCTATTAGGAAGTAGGGCTACTGGGAAGAAATTAGAGTTAGATAAGATCTGTGGGTGGAGTTCCCAGGATGGAATTCATGCCTTTATAAAAAGACACTGAAGAGCTCCCACACCCTCTCTCCTCGAGGAGAGAGGATAACAGCAAGAGGGCAGCAGTCTCCACTAGGAGAGGGTAGCGGCAAGAGGGCAGCAATCTGCAAACCAGGAAGAGAACTAGGAACCAAAATCTACTGGCGTCCTGATCTTGGACTTTCCAGTTTCCAGAACTGCAAGAAATAAATTGTGGTTTGAGCCACCTATTTTATGGTATCCTGTGGTAGCAGGCCAGGTTGACTGTTAAAGGTATATAAAGGAAGACTTTTTACAAAATTTTCAAAAAGAAAGACAAAGGATGGATTCCAAAGGAAGAGAGACTCATCCATCATTCGCTATCCATCATTCACTGGGTTCCTGCTCTGGGTCTGAGTATTGTGCTCAACATCGGAGAACGGGGCACCCATTTAACACCATTTTCAGAATGAGAAATTGGAATTTGCCAGTGACTTTAAAAAATTGTCTACCCTCCTCAAACTAATATTTTTGCCTCTGCACCAGAAGTAATTGATGTCCTAAGTTGCATATTAATTATCAGGGTTTTTGTTCATAGTTTTCTCACTTAGATTTCCCAAACAATACACTTTTTAGTTTTACAAGTCTTTGAATCTGTATAAATAGAACCTTATGACTTAGTTCTTTTACTTGAAAGTCCATTTGTGAGTTCCATGGTGATGCCCAGAGCTACAGTTTCTTTCTCATAGGTATATAATATTTTGTTACGAAAATGTATCACAGTGTATGTGTCTAATCTACTGATAATGGATAGTCAGATTATTTCCTCTTTTGGGGTTAATAAAAAAATGGCTATCAATATTTCTGTGCATGCCCACTTGAGCAACATTTAGTAAGTTTAATGACCTTTCGGATTTATTCTTTTGTGAAGTACCTATTTAAGTTTTCTGTTAAGTTTGTTGTCTTTGAGTTTTGCCATTCCCTATTGAATTGTTGAAGTTCCTTATATACTCTGGTTATCTGTATTCCTTGTTTATATATCTTTTCCCAGTTTCTGCCTTTTTTTCTCTTTTGGTTGTTAGTTTTCCCTCTACAGTGCCTTTAGATTAACAGAAGTTTTGAAAATCTGAATTTTAATGTAATCATATATTAGCAACATATTTTTTAATTGGTTAGTGGGGTTTTTGCCTTAAAAAGAAACTTCCCTGTCTTACAATCATGAAGATATCCTTGGATATCAACTTCTCAAAACTTTAATAGCTTTGGGTTTTACAAAACATCTATAATTCACTTGGAGTGGACTTTACTACTTAGTTTTATATGATAGATGTTTATATAGATTTGCACACATGTTTGCTATTTTCTGCACTCTTTATTCTTGAATCTCTGACCTTCCATCTTATATCACTTTCCTTCTATCTCAAGTATATCCTTTAGGGTTTCTTTTACTGGGAATCTGATGGTAAAAATAAATAAATACATACATACATACATACATACATACTATCTCTAGTTCCTTTTAGATGGCAAAGTATTTATTGCACTATCCTACACTAAAGACATTGTTTGCTGGTTATGCAACTTTATATCAATAGGTACTTTCCCTTAGCACATCATTTCATGGTCTTTTGCCTTCCCTTGTTGCTGAGAAAAAGTTTTATGTATTTCTAAGTCTTTCCTCAATGCCTGCTTTTAAATTTGTATTTGCTGTGTTGTCTAGTTATCAATTTTTTTATTTATCTGTCTTAAGATTTGGGGGACTCCTAGAAATAAAAGATTGGCATCTTCCCAGTTCCTCAAAGAATTTTCTGCCACTGTCTTTTCAAATATGGCCTCAGCCCATTCTTTATCTTTTTCTGTCTGGAATTCTATTTAGACATTTTGTAGATATCCACACTACCCTCCATATCCCCAAACTTATTTTTTATATTTTCCAGACCTTTATTTCTCTTTGCTAGATTAGACCTGATTTTTTTTTTTTTTAGTTGATAATTTCTTTTCAGTTTCCTTTTTTGTTTGTTTGTTTCAGATCTACTATAATGTTCCCTTCTTCTACTGGGTTTTTATTTTTTATATTATTGTTTTTATTTCTAAGAGTTCTGCTTGATTCTTTATCAAATATACTTGATTACTCTTTATTGTTTTTTGTCCCATGCACATGATTTCAAGCATGTCTTTTATTTATGTATAGTAAGCATAGATATTTTATATTCTGCATCTAAAAATTACAATATCTGAGGCTTGAGGATTTTTTTTTCTGATGGTTCTTGTTCATGGTACTTTGTTTCTCCCTGTCCGTATGTATTATTGTGGGAAACATTGGAAATGATTAAGATGAAAACGAGTTCCTTTTAAGTTTGACATTTGCCTCTGCCAAGTGCCTGGGGAAATTATCAGCCCCCAACACTTTTACTTTATATAAATTTAGGTTTGAAAACTGCATGAGGTCAGTCTGGTGTTTCTGAATGTTTACTAATGCTATCCCCCACCCCATCTCAGTGACATATTGAGGTAGCTAATTTCTCTTGTGGTCCCACTTGACAGTGGCAGGGAAGATGATTTCTGGATTATTATTATACACTCATTAGAGTACCAGCTTGAAGACATAAGGGCTTCATATTAGATGCTCCACCTTAGAGATGTCCTGGATTTTGTATTTTTTCCCAAACTTTGAGAGTTCTTCAAAATACAGTCCAAGTTCTTAGGCCCAGCAAGTGCCTACATGTGAAAGTTAGTTTTGTTGTTTTCTTTACTTCTTTGGGTTCCTGCCTTCAATTAGTTTTTAACTGAGAAGTTAACCTGAGAAGTCCTTGCTTTCCTGAAACTCATTAGTTCATTTAATATTTATCCAGGATTATTCTTTCTTAGATGGAGATCTACATGGGTCCATAATCCACAATGTTAATGAAAATGAATGCCTTAAATAAATTTTTAATTCTCTTAAATTCTGTACTCTACCATACTATATTTTCATTTGGATTATTCTATTTTATTAAATTAGGCAAGTGGAAAATTTAACTGAGTTTGTCAAGCGAAAGAGAAATTTTTTCTTAAATATTCAATAGACCTTATATACCTAGACATTCTATTATTCCCTGTAAAATTTTGGCTTTTAACTTTCTGAGTTCGTATCACTTACTCTTCTTAGATATTTTCTCAATATACATTTTATAAATTACTTGAATCTCTTTTTTATCCCTTGACCAATTAATTAGACTAAATCTTTTAAGACTATACTTATCTTCCTGTTAATGATTTTATGTGGTGAATGTTCATAAGATATTCTGACCTGATCTCAATTTGAAGGGCATAAAACCTCCGAAGGTCTATTTTTATGTCATTTACAATATTTCTTCTAATTGGCCTAAATCCATTTGGAATAGGCATATCCTTAAAATCTTCCTAACTTCTTCATCTACTGATTCATTGATTGACTTCATTCATTGATTTATTCACTCAATTACTGTTGGCTGGGGAATTTAAAAGCACAAATCTATGTTTGTGGAAACAGTAAATTATATAAGACAGGTATTCTTTTGGCTGTTAAGATTAATTCATTCAGTATGTTCCAGTTAATATTTTGCAAAAAAAAAAAAAAAAAAAAAAAGGGGGCAGAAATTTGAAGTTGAAAAAAATTCCATTTAAATTCTATAACTATAGCCAATGCTAGCAAAAGCATCAATGGTGACCAGCTAATCAAGTACTGGATTAAGGTAACTTGGTCCAGAGGAAACATTCAAATTATATTAATATTAAGACAAGGCCCAAATCAAAGTCAAACTAGAAAACAACAGAAATTGTTCATAAGTAGAAATTTTTATAAATACCCTTTTTGTGCCATTCTTGATTAAAAGGCCAGAATCATTTGTTGAAAGAGGAAGTCCCTTTGGGTTGCTCTTTTCTGCTGTTTTCAGGTACCAGAAACAACATACCTATCCTACCCTGAGGCATGTCTTTTCCACACCCATATCAATGATCTCAGGCATTCCGGATTTTTCTAGATCTTCTTAAAAGAATCAAAGTTTTCAAGAGGTAGACTCTCTTACCTCTGGGAGCTTGTAAACACCATCAAATTCGAGGTATACACATCCTCTTTAATCAACAAGACAGAAAGATAGCAGAACAGCCAGACTTTTAGATATCTGGGACCAAATTTTGACCTTTAGTGGTGAATTTTCTTTCTTTAGTTTGCAACCCAGTAATGTAACAGAATGAGAAGACAAGAGAATTTCTTGCCTTGGGATTTCTAAGGCAAACATAACCCAAGTTTGTTGGTGGGCAGGGCCCTAACTGTCAGAACTGGCCTGTTGCTACAAAACTGATTTATCCTGAAGGGCCAGGTCACTTACCCTGCATAGGGCACCAACATTTAAAGAATGGATTTAAATTGCAATCTGACGTTAGGTTTAGAGGCTGGACCACAGAGAACTGTTAGCTTTATCAGACCAAACAAACTGGGCACCCAAAGGCTCCATGAATTGGGCTGAGTAAATCTCTTTTTTGACTTGGCTCATCATGAAGCACGGCAGGAAACAGAAGCATATTTATCATTCCTATGAAGTAGATGCCCAGAAAACCAACCTAATTAAATACTCGATTTCTGCTTCCAAATTTAACACAGTTGAATAGGTAGAGTCTTTGCCTGAAAATCATCTCTTCTCTTCAGTTTGTTTTCCCCTGGTACCCAGAGATTTAAGTCTTCCCTCAGAGATTAAACCATTTCCAAGTATTTTGTGGCTTTGCAGCGTTCTGCACTAGTGTTTCTGACACAGGATCCTTCAGTGTGATTGTTAAGACCAAACACTAACTTCTTAATTGCAAAGAAGAGAACAAAAAAATGCTGATGTTTCCCATGCAGCCGAATTTTAAAGTGTACCAGGAAAGTGTCAGGAAATTAATTTGATGAATCAGTTGCTTATATTATATCACATACATTAATTAGCAGTGTGTTATTTTCTCTTTTGAACAGAAGTGAAGCTAAGAAGAATTATACTATGGTAAGATTTTCAGTATCTCTGTTGCAATGTGAAGGAGTGCAAAGGAAATTTTCTAAATACTTTTATTATCAATACTTCATTGCTCAGATCAAAGTTCTACTTAAATCTTCTTTTCTCTTTGCCATTCTTATTAACATTTGAATCAGATAAGTGAAATATTTTTAGAATAAGACATTAATCCTTATCTGAAAGAGATACATGACCATTGGATTTATTTTGATAAATTTTACAGGCTCATCTACTGGATCTTTGAACTGGTTACTGCAACCGTAGTAATCTCTTCCAGTTTTCAGGATTCCCATAAAGACTTGTGATGAGTGGAAACTGCATCAGAGCCTCCTTCTGAAATTATGGTTGTAAAACATTGGGGAATCTTAATCTTTTTTATTTTAAGATTTTATTAATTTGGGAGAGACAGAGAGAGAGAGAGAGAGCACAACTGGGGAGGGGGAGAGAGGGAGAAGTGGGCTTCCCACTGAGCAGGGAGCCTGATGCAGGGCTCCATCTCAGGACCCCAGAATCATGACCTGAGCTGAAGGCAGACTCTTAACAGACTAAGCCACCCAGGAACCCCGAATCTTAATCTTAATGTAATGATTATACAAATTAAAAGTGTATTCTTTCCCACTTGTGTTTCTTATTGTATCTCATTAGGTAATACTCTACATCGTTTAGCTAGAGTTCTTATGTTGAGCCTTTAAATCTCACTTTAATTTTCTACTCTTTGTGTAAAGTAGGTATATTAATTCCTAGAGTTGCCATAATAAAAGTGGAACACACGAGGTGGCTTAAAACAACAGATATTTATTATCTCATAGTTCTGGAGGCTAGAGGTCTGAAATCAAAATGTTGGCAAGGTTAGTTCCTTCTGAAGACTCCAAGGGACAATAGGTTCCATGCCTCTCTCCTAGCTTTTATTGGTTGTTGGTAATCCACGGATTCCTTGACTTACAAGAAATCTCTGCCTTAAACTGAGACTTGAAACTGTAAAATTCCTATAAGAAGCATAGGGTGAAAGCGCTTGACATTTGCCTTGGCAATGATCTTTTAGATGTAATGCCAAAACACAAGCAACAAAAACAAAGACAGACAAGAGGGCTTATGTCAAACTAAAAAGCTTCTAGGCCAAGGAAACAATCAACAAAATAAAATGGCAACCTATGGAATCAGAGAAAACATTTGTAAACTATACATTTGATAAATGGTTATTGTCTAAAATATATAAGTAACTCAAATAATTCAGGAGGAAAAAAAAACAATTAAAAAATGAGCGAAGTAGAACTTGTACAGGAATTCAGTAAAGTGTCAGGATATAAAATCAATGCACAGAAATCAGTTGCATTTCTCTACACCAACAACAAGACAGAAGAAAGAGAAATTAAGGAGTCAATCCCATTTACAGATGCACCAAAAACCATAAGATACCTAGGAATAAACCTAACCAAAGAGGCAAAGAATCTATACTCAGAAAACTATAAAGTACTCATGAAAGAAATTGAGGAAGACACAGGAAATGGAAAAATGTTCCATGCTCCTGGATTGGAAGAATAAATATTGTGAAGATGTCTATGCTACCTAAAGCAATCTACACATTTAATGCAATCTCTATCAAAATCCCATCCATTTTTTTCAAAGAAATGGAACAAATAATCCTAAAATTTATTTGGAACCAGAAAAGACCTCGAATAGCCAAAGGAATATTGAAAAAGAAAGCCAAAGTTGGTGGCATCACAATTCCGGACCAGGAAATTAAAGAAGAATTGAAAAAATTCATGGAAACAAATGATAATGAAAATACAACAGTTCAAAATCTGTGGGACACAACAAAGGCAGTCCTGAGAGGAAAATATATAGCGGTACAAGCCTTTCTCAAGAAACAAGAAAGGTCTCAGGTACACAACCTAACCCTACACCTAAAAGAGCTGGAGAAAGAACAAGAAAGAAACCCTAAACCCAGCAGGAGAAGAGAAATCATAAAGATCAGAGCAGAAATCAATGAAATAGAAACCAAAAAAACAATAGAACAAATCAACGAAACTAGGAGCTGGTTCTTTGAAAGAATTAATAAGATTGATAAGCCCCTGGCCAGACTTATCAAAAAGAAAAGAGAAAGGACCCAAATCAATAAAATCATGAATGAAAGAGGAGAGATCACAACTAACACCCAAGAAATACAGACAATTATAAGAACATATTATGAGCAACTCTACGCCAACAAATTTGACAATCTGGAAGAAATGGATGCATTCCTAGAGACATATAAACTACCACAACTGAACCAGGAAGAAATAGAAAGCCTGAACAGACCCATAACCAGTAAAGAGATTGAAACAGTCATCAAAAATCTCCAAACAAACAAAAGCCCAGGGCCAGATGGCTTCCCGGGGGAATTCTACCAAACATTTAAAGAAGAACTAATTCCTATTCTCCTGAGACTGTTCCAAAAAATAGAAATGGAAGGAAAACTTCCAAACTCATTTTATGAGGCCAGCATCACCTTGATCCCCAAACCAGACAAGGATCCCATCAAAAAAGAGAACTACAGACCAATATCCTTGATGAACACAGATGCAAAAATTCTCACCAAAATACTAGCCAATAGGATTCAACAGTACATTAAAAGGATTATTCACCACGACCAAGTGGGATTTATTCCAGGGCTGCAAGGTTGGTTCAACATCCGCAAATCAATCAATGTGATACAACACATTAATAAAAGAAAGAACAGGAACCATAGGATACTCTCCATAGATGCTGAAAAAGCATTTGACAAAGTACAGCATCCCTTCCTGATCAAAACTCTTCAAAGTGTAGGGATAGAGGGCACATACCTCAATATTATCAAAGCCATCTATGAAAAACCCACTGCAAATATCATTCTCAATGGAGAAAAACTGAAAGCTTTTCCGCTAAGGTCAGGAACACGGCAGGGATGTCCGTTATCACCACTGCTATTCAACATAGTACTAGAAGTCCTAGCCTCAGCAATCAGACAACAAAAAGAAATTAAAGGCATCCAAATCGGCAAAGAAGAAGTCAAACTATCACTCTTCGCAGATGATATGATACTATATGTGGAAAACCCAAAAGACTCCACTCCAAAACTGCTAGAACTTGTACAGGAATTCAGTAACGTGTCAGGATATAAAATCAATGCACAGAAATCAGTCGCATTTCTCTACACCAACAACAAGACAGAAGAAAGAGAAATTCAGGAGTCCATCCCATTTACAATTGCACCCAAAACTATAAGATACCTAGGAACAAACCTAACCAAAGAGACTAAGAATCTATACACAGAAAACTATAAAGTACTCATGAAAGAAATTGAGAAAGACACAAAGAAATGGAAAAATGTTCCATGCTCCTGGATTGGAAGAATAAATATTGTGAAAATGTCTATGCTACCTAAAGCAATCTACACATTTAATGCAATTCCTATCAAAGTACCATCCATTTTTTTCAAAGAAATAGAACAAATAATCCTAAAATTTATATGGAACCAGAAAAGACCGCGAATAGCCAAAGGAATATTGAAAAAGAAAGCCAGAGTTGGTGGCATCACAATTCCGGACTTCAAGCTCTATTACAAAGCTGTCATCATCAAGACAGCATGGTAGTGGCACAAAAACAGACACATAGATCAATGGAACAGAATAGAGAGCCCAGAAATAGACCCTCAACTCTATGGTCAACTAATCTTCGACAAAGCAGGAAAGAATGTCCAATGGAAAAAAGACAGCCTCTTCAATAAATGGTGTTGGGAAAATTGGATAGCCACATGCAGAAAAATGAAATTGGAACATTTCCTTACACCACACACGAAAATAGACTCAAAATGGATGAAGGACCTCAATGTGAGAAAGGAATCCATCAACATCCTTGAGGAGAACACAGGCAGCAACCTCTTTGACCTCAGCCGCAGCAACATCTTCCTAGGAACATCGCCAAAGGCAAGGGAAGCAAGGGCAAAAATGAACTATTGGGATTTTATCAAGATCAAAA
Organism: Lontra canadensis; assembly: GCF_010015895.1. Classification (NCBI taxonomy): domain Eukaryota; kingdom Metazoa; phylum Chordata; class Mammalia; order Carnivora; family Mustelidae; genus Lontra; species Lontra canadensis. The sequence continues at coordinate 4,933,002 of NW_022631076.1, read as the reverse complement.
GCTTTTGCACAGCAAAGGAAACAGTTCACAAAACCAAAAGACAACTGACAGAATGGGAGAAGATATTTGCAAACGACATATCAGATAAAGGGCTAGTGTCCAAAATCTATAAAGAACTTAACAAACTCAACACCCAAAGAACAAATAATCCAATCAAGAAATGGGCAGAGGACATGAACAGACATTTCTGCAAAGAAGACAGCCAGATGGCCAACAGACACATGAAAAAGTGCTCCACATCACTCGGCATCAGGGAAATACAAATGAAAACCAGAATGAGATACCACCTCACACCAGTCAGAATGGCTAAAATTAACAAGTCAGGAAATGACATATGCTGGCGAGGATGCAGAGAAAGGGGAACCCTCCTACACTGTTGGTGGGAATGCAAACTGGTGCAACCACTCTGGAAAATAGCATGGAGGTTCCTCAAAAAGTTGAAAATAGAGCTTCCCTATGACCTAGCCATTGCACTACTGGGTATTTACCCTAAAGATACAAATGTAGTAATCCGAAGGGGCACGTGCACCTGAATGTTTATAGCAGCAATGTCCACAATAGCCAAACTATGGAAAGAACCTAGATGTCCATCAACAGATGAATGGATAAAGAAGTAGTGGTATATATATACAATGGAATACTATGCAGCCATCAAAAGAAATGAAATCTTGCCATTTGCGATGATGTGGATGGAACTAGAGGGTATTATGCTTAGCGAAATAAGTTAATCGGAGAAAGACAACTATCATATGATCTCCCTGATATGAGGAAGTGGAGATGCAACGTGGCGGGGTTGGGGGGTAGGAAAAGAATAAATGAAGCAAGATGGGATCGGGAGGGAGACAAACCATAAGTGACTCTTAATCTCACAAAACAAACTGAGGGTTGCTAGGGGGAGGGGGGCTGGGAGAGGGGGGTGGGGTTATGGACATTGGGGAGGGTATGTGCTATGGTGAGTGCTGAGAAGTGTGTAAACCTGGTGATTCACAGACCTGTACCCCTGGGGATAAAAATACATTATATGTTTATAAAAAAAATAAAAAAAATTAATAAAAAAAATAAAAAATGAGCAAAGAAATTGAGTAGACATTTTTCCAAAGAAGATATACAAATGGCCAACAGGTGTATGAAAAAGTGCTTACCACCATTAATCATCAGAGAAATGCAAATCAAAACCATAATGGTATATTATGTTACACCTGTTAGGAAGGGTATCATAAAAAGGGAAAGGACAGTAGGTATTGGCAAGGATGTAGAGAAAAGGGAAACTTCCTACACTGTTGGTAGAAATTAAAATAAATGCAACCACAATGGAAAACTATATGGAGAGTCCTCTAAATATTAAAAACTAAACTACCAAAGAATCTAGCATTTCCACTTCGGGGTATATAGCCAAAGGAATTGAAATCAAGATCAAAGAGCTATCTGTGTTCTCATGCTCAAGTTCACTGCACCATGATTCACAATTGCCAAGACACAGAAGAAACCAACATGTCCATGATGGATGGATATATGGAGGAAATGTGGTCATATGCCTATAATGGAACATCATACAGCCTTAAAAAGAAAAAAAAAAGAAAAGAAAGAAAGAAATCCTGTCATTTGGGACAACACAATGAACCTGGAACCTTAGTGAAATAGGCCAGTTATAAGACAAACAATACATGATACCACTTATATAAGGAATCTAAAATAGTCAAAATCATGGAGGCAGAGAGTAGAGTAGTGGTTGCTGGGGGCCGAGGGGAGGGGAAGGGGGGAGTATTAGTCAAAAGGCATAAAATTTTTCTTATCTAAGATAAATAACTCCAGCAATCTATTGTACAACACAGTGCCTATAGTTGGCAAATTTTTAAGTACGCAATACAGTATTATTAAGATAATGGACCTTATGTTAAGTGTTCTTGTTACAAAAAAAAAAATAATAAGGACAAGAAAGAAGACATGAGCAAACCGTAGGTGATGGATATGTTTATGGCTTACATCATGGTAATGGTTTCAAAGTGTGTGTTTCTCTTTAAACCCTTCAGGTCTGTGTACCTTCAATAGGTACGGCTTTTTGTATGTCAATTATACCTCAATAATATGGTTGGGAAAAAAAAAACAGAATATAGGAAAATGTAATTCAAAACAATTACAGGGAGCTCTGTGCTCTTGTCATTTCTGTAAATATAAGAATCTTACAAGAAATGAGGGGAAAATTCCATTCTAATCTGGTGTGATCTTATTTTAGCTTGATTATATTGGCAAAGACTATTTCCAAATAAGGTCACATGCTGAGGTCCTGAGAAGACCTCAAGTTTGGTCTAACACTACTCAACCGAATTCACTGGGTAAAATCAATCTCATTTTCAGAAAGGAAGAAACAAAGAAATAGAGTACTAAACTTGTTGTTAGGGGAGGATCCGGGATTAACACCAACCCCCCAGTCCTGAGGCCAGGACTCTTCTTGATATAACACATACTGAGAAGCTGCCATAGTCGGAAGGATTTCCAGAGTGTGACTTTGGCTCTACTGTCAAACACATACACCCAAAATACCCTCTTTGAATTATTTCAGCTCTTTATTCGTTCCTCATTTGTGAACCATTTTGCCCTCTGTTCTGTGAGTTTCTCATGCCTAGTTTTCTCACCCCATCTCCCAAAATGAGAGCAGAGAAAACCACTTTATAGCTCTCTGCTATAGCTTGTGATAAAACCTAGAGGAACTTCAGGGCAAATGGGGGTGCTTGCCATTTTATGATATTGTTTTTGATATGCATATGTGTCCATTTGTTTGTTTTTCTCTTTCAGCACTCACTAAACTTATTTTATTCTTCTAATACATCCTGGCAGCAAAAGCTTCAAAGACCCCGCCAGCAAAAATATGACCAAAAAAATTTAAGATCAAGGGTACATCAGGCTCTATTTTAACATGCCTATGAATTGTCCAACACAGTCCCCAGAAGCATAAAGCACTCTTCATCAGGAAAAACAAGTTCTTTTATTATACATTTGGTGCAACTAGCCATAGACAACCATTTTTCAACACAAACTGAAATCAGGAAGCAATTTTATTTTTGTTTTCTGTTGTTTCTCCCATTCTAAGTCAGTTTCTTATCTGTGGTCCCTTTGTTCTTCTGTGGATGTACTTAAATCCTGTAACTTTTGTCCACAAAAGATTTTCTGCAGCGTCCCACCCACACCAATGCGAACAATGGCACCCTGTAGCCTCTTGCTTATAGCAATTATTTTACAAATCACTTATTTAAAAAGGTTTGAAATAGAGAAACCAACTCTCCTCAGGACTATTATATGACTCATAATTTGAAGTTTCAGTTTTTTAGCGAAGCTGTCAATATGGTTTAAAATAAGCAAAAGAAAAAAATAAAAAGCAAATGATTCTTTAAACAATTGATAGTGATTTAGCTTTTTGTGTCTCATTTATAGACTATCCAATTTCTTTTCTTCAGGCATTGAAACAACACTAGCACTCACATTTATGTGTTTTTATACACAACATAATTTGGTAATCAAGTATTATAAGAAGTTATGTTTCTAAAGCATGAAATTGATATATAGTACAGATCCATGACCTGTAACATCCAATTTTAAGTCTTTTATCCAGAAATAATGCCCTAACAGGTAACTCAAGATTTGATTGTATGCATTCAAAAATATTAAACATGTAAAGTGAATTGGGGAAGATTTATTCATCCCGCAGAGTAAGGGAAGATAATAACATACACATATTTTTTAAAATCTTTATTTCTGAGTTGGACCTTTTGGTTTTTAAAAAATATATATAAAAGGAAATAAAAGAATTTTAAGGAATAGATATCTACAGGCATGCATTTTGAAATTATTAATCTAATACTTTCATGTCAGTTCATGTAACCCTGCTTGGGATCTAAAGAAACACTGGCTCAAACCAATGGAACTTAGAGTCCATACAAGAATATGTAGGGCCAACCTAAAACTCATGAATTTTATATCCATTGCCCTTTAAACCTATTGCAAGTATAGCGAGTGTTCTCAACACGGCTGCCTCTTACTATCACATGCCCAGGATGCTAAGTATGCTAGGTGTGAGCACATTTCTGTTTCCTGCCACCAAAATTAAAGATGACCTGTCCATCTACATGGATACCTGTTTGTTTTAAAGAAATGGGTAGTTCAATTTTTAATGTCCAATTTATAGATCAAAATTATTTTACATCTTAATATCTTTCCTATAACATGTAAGTATTTATAGAGGTCCGAAAGCCTTAATAACTCAAATTAATATGTTCTGTGAAAATTTCAGATATCAGGTATGGCTAGCAGTGAGACACTCAGGGAGCTGCCTCTTATTGGATGAAGGAAGGGGGCTTTGAACATTTGTCACACATATTTTATATCTGTATGTGCTTGGTAAAGGTAAAGGCAAACAATTCACCCATTCTTGAAATACTCCTTCTTGTATCTGCAATCAGAAATACAGAATTTGGGCGCCTGGGTGGCTCAGTGGATTAAGCCTCTGCCTTCGGCTCAGGTCATGATCTCAGGGTCCTGCTATTGAGGCCCGCATTGGGCTCTCTGCTCATCAGGGAGCCTGCTTCCCCCCTCTCTCTCTCTGCCTATCTCTATGCCTACTTGTCTCTTTTTCAAATAAATACATAAAATCTTTAAAAAAAAAAAAAGTACGGAATTCATCCACTCACCCTAACCCTACCACCGTCAGAGATTATGGACCAGCAGAGACCTTGCCTAAGAAATGAAACAAGTTCTTGTAAGAGTAATTTTATCACTAGGTCAGGGAAGTGATCATTATGTGCTCTTGGGTCAGAACTGGGCATATTTTTAAATACCAGCAATTCATGAATTATGCAATTTTAAAAGCAGGAGGGAAGAATTGCAAATGAAAAAAATCAGTCCTGCTCTACATAGCAAGGTGAAAAGCCATCTCCATTGTGAGAGTTACACCTGGGGCTGGTGTGGGGATTAACTGAGTTAATGTAAGCAAAATGCATATGACCCAGAGGCATTCCATTAAGACAATAGCCATAAAAAATATTTTTAAGTTACTGCTGTATAATAAAAAAAAAAAAGAAGTATGTCTCCAGCACATTCCAGAAGAGAGACTTCCAAGAGAATCAAACTACATCCACCCTGTACTCTATCTGTAGAAACTGGAAAACCAAAGCAAGCCCATAACCCTATTTCTTTACCAGTTGTTGATCTGCCCAAGATAACCACTGCTTTTCACTGCTAAATAATTCACAATGTTGGCAAATGTTCTGGAAATAGTTCGGTGGATTCAGGTAATTAGAACTGGGTTCTACTAGCAGTAGAGAGAATTATCACAACTTAAGTACATAAGAGTTTATTTTTCCCTCAAATAAAATGAACTAGAAGCAGACTGCCATACCTGATAGGGTAGCCTCACAAGTATCTGGTGCTTTCAGTCTTTCTGTTTTACCATTCTCCATGTTAGCTTTTGTCCTCATGTCCCCACAATGGTACAAGATGACTGCTCAATTTCCAACCATCACAGCTGAGCACTAAGCACGAAGTAGCAGGAGGAAAGAAAGTCAAAAATCACATGTCACTTACCTGAGTAAGTCATCCTTAAAAATGTTTCTCGAAAGTTCCATCAAACTTTAGTACATGCCTCTCTTCACCACTCTAGATATGAGGAAGTATAGGAAATGTACATTTCCAGCTGGACGTGTCATCATATCAAATAAATTCCAGGCTGTATTGCTAAGGAAGAAAGAGAGGATGGTTATTGCTTAACAATTAGTCTTCTCAGGCACACTGAACAGAGAAGGAATTTTCCCAAGGGTTGGTAGAAATGGACACCATGCCCGAGAGGAAAGAGGTAGTCCTGCAAAGCAGGCAGCAGAGCCAATTCTGGAAAACTAGCTGTATACAAAGGATATCCAGAGAAGGGTTCAAATTCTTGGCTCTTTTCCCCCTTGGACTAGAAGACAAGCCATGTATGGCTTCCAGCTCTAGACATTTTCCCTACCCTGCAGTCATAGTTCCCCTCCTTCACGTTGTTTGTGCAGAGGTACTTACACAACAAAGGAAAATCCATAGCCACTCCTGGTTGGATGTGGGGTGAGAGATGCAGATGCTACTACACAAACTCTGGGCCCATCCTCCCCTCAATGAGCACCTGTGCAGTGGACGCAGCCTTATTTCAAGGGGACTGTGTTGAACAGGAGTTACCATGGTGATCAGTGATAATATGAGCAAGAGGCAGGAAGTCTTGGTGGGGGAGGTGGTGAACACCTGGGATAACAGCACAGACCTCGTAACAACGAACAACAATGGCCTAACGAACAACAGGGGACGGGGGGGTCACAGAACAGTTTCCCCACCTCCATCTATAGCTTCTTTCCTCAATATGCTAAGCTTGATGAACTTTACAGGTGCAAGAAAAACTAATTCTTGAGTTACAACCTCCATTCTTCACACTGGAATTATTTTAGTTTTCTATTATTTTATTATCAATGTAACAATCAGGCAGGCAAATAGTATAAAAACCTTCAAACAATAGAGAGTGTATCAGTGGAGGAGTAAAAGCATCCCCACACCCAACAAGTGTCAGTGCAGGTCACAGGAGTAACCAGTTTACATGGATCTCACACATACTTTCAGAATTTGTACGAATATAAAAATTAAGTTTTAATAAAAAAGATATATAGAGAAACAATTGTATAGGTACTTTTACAAAAATGCCGTCATATAAAAATAAATAAATAATTAATTAATTTAAAAAATTAAGCTAGGGAAAAAAATGCCATCATATGATCTATCCTTCACTTCCATGCCTTGGAATTTCTTGGAATGTACTCTCCCAGATCTTTCTACATCAGCACGTATAGATTTACCTTAATTAAATTCTGTAGCGTTTTGTTATATGTGGAATATAACATAATAGAGTAGCTCTCTATTGAGGATGTTTAGATTGACTTTGACCCTTTTCTTTTAATACATTAATGATGCAACAATCACTTTGAAGCCGTACAATGTGCATGAATGGTAAATTCCTAGCAATTAAAGTCTAGGGTTAAAAGGTACATACACCTTTCTACGTAAATGTAATTAAAAATTTTTTGAGTATATTAAAATTAATTTTTAAAAATATTGCCAAAGTTTTGCCAAAGAGCTTAGACAAATTTTTACTGCCACAGAGTGCACAAATGTATCTATTAACCCACACTAGATCATACATGATTGCTATAATTTTTGCCAATAAATAAATATAAAATAATAACTCCTTGTTATGACTTAGATTTTATTTATCGTATTTTGGGGAAAACCCATTGTTTTTATCAGCTACTTATTCAAATTTAGTAGAACATCTCCCTCCCACTTAATATAAAAAGTCCTAAAGAAGAGAAAAGAGACTCACTTTGGGGGGTGCACAGAGTTTGTGACAACACTCTCTTTCCTTAGAGTTGCAGGAGAGCAGGAGGGAAGGGCCCTCTTGTCATTTTGATTTCTGGTGTTAGAGACAGAAGGGATGATTGTGACCTTCTCCCTATCTGGATGTTTGCTGGGCCATGGCCTAGAGCCTTCAGTAAGAGAGACAAAGATGACACCTGTCTGGCCCTGTATCTCCACAGGCAGCTCCCCAGAACAAGCATAACAAACTTATCCTAATGGAAGTAATGGTGAGAAATGAGTTTGTAGTTACCAAAATTAGCTTGAGATATTGCCAAGGTCCATCTAGTGATGGAAGGGTTTTGCCAAAACAAAGTTAGACATATTTATTTGAAAACAAAAGAAAATAACCTTTCTTACTCATTTTCATTTGAGACCCCTCCAACTTTTTGCCAAAGCATGACTGCATTTTCCTATCTCTATATGTGTAAATCCATGAAACTCTGTGTGTGTGTGTCTGTGTGTGTGTATGTGTGTGTGTTTCTATGCATGTAGTAGTAGTGTTCTAAATGAGAAAATCATCATTTTGCTCAATCCAACCCAATTTTCTTTTCCATTGGAAAGTCACCTTGATTATCTCACTCAGTTTTAGGTTCTTTCATTCTAAATTATACTTACAGTCTTCGTTGCAACATCTACTTGCTACCTCACGAGCCCAAGTTTCAACCTGAAATCAAAAGCTCAAAAGTCCCTTTGAAACAGGACTGGAAATCAGACAGCCCACACTGAGTGGGTATGTGTTAAAATACTGAATTTTTTTTATTCTAGTTAGAAAATGTTTTCCGTTTGAGTTCTCGGTCTCCCTTGCCCATTCAAACCATACTAGCTCTCCTGACATTCACAGAACTTCCCCATAAGTCAATCAAAAACTGGGTTAATGCATTAGACTCTGAGAAGCTACTGCCAATGTCCTGAATCAAATTAATGACATCATTACATATTTTAATTGTCACCCCTCTCAGAACAATTAAATACAGCAGCATCTAGATTATTAGAGGAAAACATGCAAATGAATAAAGATCATTTTAGTTTTACAAAAACCAAAAGTCATTTACCAGTTTGGAGTTTTACCAGAATTCTACATTTAAACAACTGTCTACAATTAAATAATTTGTTAGTTTTTATAAAGTGCTGTCATTCTGAACGTAGAGTAAACTGATCAGCTCTTTAGCAAGTCTTTTGTGTTCATTTAAAAAAACTGATAGCATTGTGCATTCATATATGGTAAATGAGCCTTTAGGTTCCCATGGCAACTTGATCACACAAGTAGAAAAAAAATTCTTAAATAAATGGAACTGCCTATTCTATATCAGTTCTTTAGCCTAGCATTTCAGTTATCCCCAACCTAGATATTCATCTTTAGGGATTCACATATCTTGGTAAATCCCCAAGTTGTTGTTGATAAAAAATGAGAAATGACATAATGCTAACCATGGTGAATCCTGAAAAAAAAATCAGTCTTACATTGGGTTATCCTGAGGAATGGGATACCATTTTTCTCCCTACTGTGCAGCATTTGTTCTATGTCCTTTGAGAAATTTCATATATTCTACAAGTTACCTTCGATTAGCTTTATTGGTACACCTAAAAATCCTAAGTATTGATGGTATAAATGTCTCAGTGCTTCAAATGAAGAGACAAAAGAGTTCCTCCATGATGGGTTTGTCATCCAAAACTTGGTTCCCAAACTCAGGACTTATTTGATTGATTACATCAATGTCATCTGGGGCTCTTGTTTACATAGAGTCCTAGGTCTCACTCCAAGATATCTGAACTGGAATATCTAAGAATGGATGCATGAAATCTGAATTTTTAAGAAGTGCTCTAGTTGATATCCACGCACAGCTAATCTACAAATTAATAACATATTAACTATTTAATCATTCACAAACTGGCTTGATACTTTTTAATTAACTAACTGGCTGACTGAATTGATCAGTGTTACAATTCAAATAAAAGGGAAAAAGCCAGTGTGTTGACAGAAAAAACTAGCACCTGATTCCCATAATGCCTTACTGCTAGAGACAACACGCTGATATTTTCTAATCTAGTCTATTTCATATTTTTACAAATGTATTATTTACAAGCCACTTCATTAAGCTCATTCCCTTCTTAATAGATCCTGCCCAACAATTTGAGACACAATGATGTAAGGAAGTGTCTCAAACATACATGGCCGGACCCAGCCTATTGCAAGATTCTGCTTTAGCAAGATTTAGGTGATGCCCCTGCAGGGTTAACTCTTAAGTCTCCTCAGGGAATTGGTTCACCCCAAACTAGACTGTGGTCAAACCAGAGGAGATCAATCTACTGTAGAAATATCAGTTAGTAAATGGAAATCATAAAAAAGGAAATGTTCCCGTGACTAAACATAGATGTCCCGTTCCTGGGACCAAATTTCATGAATCCACAGAACTGAGAAGGTTCTTTCTGGCACAGGTCAGAGATGGCCAATGACCACTTTTATCTCTTTGAGCATCTCAATTCTATGCCTCCCATAGTCAATCTTCAAACTGGATACACTATAATCAATTAGATTTCCAACTCCAAACTTATTCATTCATATCCTTACTCCCTAAAATGATAACCAGGTTGTCTTGATTGAAGCTTAGCATTAGACTCAATCATCAGTAAGTAATCTCTTTAATTAATTCCAGGGATGATTAATCATCTACCCATGAGATCAGGGACTATGTCTGTTTCATCATTTAGTGCTTACAACTGTGCTTGACATACACTGGGCATCAACAAGTATTTGGAGAAAACATGCCTAGAGATTTCACTAGCTTAATCCAGAGAAACTAACCTAATTTCCCATCATCTCTAAATTTCTAGGGGAGGCTACAGCATGTTCTCATGTATGGATAACATGAAGTATTTAATTTGATTGACTAAATAAATTAGCAGATAGAAAAATGTATTGAAATCAATAGGAAAGTCAGGTACTTAACATATATAAATTCTATATCTTATCCTATGGGTATATTTGTATAAATATAGGCATTGAGACTAAACAGATTTTAGGCATGTTTAGATGAAATGTTGGAAAAGCATACATAAAGATTTCCTTTTCAGCATACATAATAGCAAAGAAATAAACCAAAACAAAGAAGCAAACAATAACAGAGGACAAAACTAAAGTTCAACAATGCTCAATAGTAGAAGATTGATTAAGTAAATACAGTATGTTCTACTCAATGAAATACTGTGTAGTTATAAGAATTTATCAAGGATATGAAATAATATCAAATAAAAAGGTTTTACATAAAATCATAAGTACACTATCTTTACAACTATGTTATAGCACTTGTCTAAGGGGAAAAGACATAAACCAAAGAGTAAACAAACCCACATATTACCAGTAGTGATGCTAGGATAGTAGGGTAGTATACTTTTTTCCTTTTTCTTTTTTATAAAGTTATTTGCAAATTGTTAGAAGATACTTGTTAATTGCCATGCCAGCTTCTATTTCCCATTCCTCTAGGATGCTAGATTTTCCACCTAGTGGTTTAGGCTGAATTGATTTACCCCAGCTCCAGGAATGAGCCCTGATTTGTCAAAGCTTATAGCATATCACATCCCTAGGCATTCATTGGTTCAAGAATAAATATATTTACTCATAGTTATATCTTTAGGATTAGTTTTTAGAACCCCCATGCTTGGTACCAGTTGGCCACAAAATAGAGAGATTATCCTAGATTCTCCATTGGGGGCCAATATAATCATATCATTCCTTAAAAGCAGAGAGATGTGAGAGAGGCAGAAGTCAGAAATATTTGAAGTGTGAGCAGGGCTCAACTTGCTGTTGCTGGTTTACAGCTGGAATGGCCACATGGAAGCATGAAAAAGAACTGAATTCTGACAGTATCCTGAATGAGCTTTGGAGCAGATTCTACCTCAGAGCCTCTAGTCATGAACACAGCTCCGTCAAAATCTTGATGTTGGTCTCCTGAGACCATACACAGAGAGACCAGTCAAGCCACACTGTGTCCAGACTTTTGATCCATGGAAAAACAGCAGATAATAAACAGATGTTGTTTTAAGCCACCACTAAGTCTGTGGTGATTTGTTAGGGTAGCAATAGTAAACTTGTACAGTGAGTCAACGTTTTATAAGCCTGGGAGAAGAGTGGTGCTTTAAATCAAAGCACAAAAGCCAAAGAAGAGGTTAATTTCCTTAGGCTTTCTTGTGAAATAATAATCTTCCTTTCAATTTAAAATACAATTTGATGAGAATTTATACTAAATAATAATCACTTATTGGCAGAGTCTAGAAGAAAGCTACTCAGAGATCAATGCAATATATCTTTCTTAATTTAAGCATTTTTCCCCTCATCAGATAAAATCAAGAGTTTGGAGGGACGACAAGGATGCTATTGCAAATCTGGTTACTATGATAGGTTGTAGTCATGAAATGGACCTTGGAAAAGAATAAAACCTTTCCTTGATTATGTGTAAGCAATTTGTTTTAGTTTTAGATTATTTGATTGCTACCAAAATTTGCCCATTATCTAACAGGAAAAATGTGAGAGTTCATTGCAATAGAAAGCATTGCCCCAAATTGCAAACTAACTCATGTTTCAGCAATAAAAAATTGCTTTTGAAAACAACTAGAATTACAATCACAATTGCTATTAAAAAAAAGGAAATCATATCCCTTCTTAGTATGTTTTGTGGTTAATAAGCATGTTCTACATAACAGAGTTTTACAAGTTAGAAATACTAGATAAATCATAGTTTTTGTACCTCCTTGAAGACACAAAGACAAACCATAAGAGTCTTTTAATCTCAGGAAACAAACTGAGAGTTGCTGGAGGGGAGGGGGATGGGAGGGATGGGATGGCTGGGTGATGCACCTTGGAGAGGGTCTGTGCTATGGTGAGTGCTGTGAATTATGTAAGACTAATGAGTCACAGACCTGCACGCCTGAAACAAATATGGGGCACGTATACCCCAATGTTAATAGCAGCAATGTCCACAATAGCCAAACTATGGGAAGAGCCTAGATGTCCTTCAACAGATGAATGTATAATGAAGATGTGGGATGTATATGCGTGCACGCACACACACACACACACACACACACACACACACACACACACAATGGAATATTATGCAGCCATCAAAAACCCCCAAATCTTGCCTTTTGCAACAACTCAGGTAGAACTAGAGGGTATAATGCTAAGCGAAATAAGTCAATCAGAGAAAGATAATCATCATATGATCTCACTGATACGAGGAATTTGAGAAATGAGACAGAGGATCATAGGGTAAGGAAGGGAAAAATCAAATAAGATGAAACCAGAGAGGGAGACAAATCATAAGAGACTCTTAATCTCAGGAAACAAACTGAGGGTTGTTGGAGGGGAGGCGGGTAGGAGGGATGGGTTTGCAGAGAGATGGACACTGGGGAGGGTATGTGCTATGGTGAGCACTGTGAATTGTGTAAGACTGATGATTCACAGACCTGTACCCTCAAAACAAATAATACATTATATGTTAATTTAAAAAAAAGTCTACAGCAAAAACAGCTCACAACAGATATTCTGAATCCTGCAGGGTGTTACTAATTATAATTAAATTCTCTAATTTTTTAAATATTTTTTTCCATTTTATTGAGGTATAATTAAAAAGCAGCTCTGTGTAAGTTTAAGGTATACACCATAATGACTCAACATACATATATTGCAATAGAATTACCACAGTAAGTTTAGTTAACATCTACCACCTTATATAATTATATCCTCCCTCAGTTTTTTTTCCCTGTGACAACTTTTTAGTATCTACTGTCTTAGTAACTTTCAAATATACCATACAACATTAACTACAGTCATCATGTTGTATATTACATATTTAAAAATACTTTATCTCGTTAATAGTCTTCATTGTTGAGCTGGGAAACTTCAGTTCATTTGCTCCACTTCAAATTTTTTAGTTCTGATTTGAAAATCTAAACTTTTCTACTCTGCCAAGGTTTTCCCCCCCAAAAAGGAAAATTCTATCCCAGTTTCTGACTTTTTCTCATTCAATCCTTAATAAATGAAGAGGAAACATTTGTGTTTTCATGATACCAATCTCTTTAAGTGGCATAATTGTAAAATATGCATACTTCCACATTCAACTGGTCCCACATCTAATGTAGAAGGTAAACCATGTTTAACGATTTTAACCTATTTTTTCCTAATGAAAATCTAATGGAGATGGCCTCAAGTTGACTAGCAGTTACCACCTCAATGAATAATTTCCTTTCCTGGTTAATTCACATGATCATTAAAAGGGTAAACGTCCTTTTATTTGTCAAAAACTTACCTCTGAGGAGCTGAAAAGTCTGTAAGGATGTAGTACATGATTCTGATCATCAGCCTGAGGAGAAAATAGGTTTAGTTAACACCATTTTCACCAAGAGAAAACCCAAATAGCTGAGGACATATGAGGAAATATGAGGACAGAGTTTCCAATATTAGAACATTCCAAGCAGCCTGATTTCACCTTAGGTTGTTAGGTAACTGAGAGAAAATGGGCACTCACCCTAACCTATCTTTTTTGGTTGGTTCCACAGTCTAAAATCCCTTGATAATTACCCATCCATTTCCTGAGTACCTCATCTTGAAATCACTTTCCCTTCTGGGATCGTAGAACTCATACCACCTGAACTACTCAGCAGATATGGCTTTCTCTTGCCAGTCACATTTTATATAGAAATATCTTTTCACTTCTAGTTCATTGTAAATAGGAGTAAAGGGAGAAATGGGAAGGTAATTGGTATTTTTTGAGTGGCTAGTATGTCGCAGGCACTTTTATATGTGGGAAATGGATTTCCTTAGGGCTGTCTCACCCCAGAAAGTTTGAGGCAATAACACGCTGCTTGAAGATGCCTGGCAGTAACACTGATTTCTCCCTGTAGAAAGATGAGTCCTGTGTGACTCTGAGGTTAGTCCAAGTACCTGGAAATCGCAAGTTTTGTTAACATGCCCATAAAGGAAAGTGGATAAACTGATAACCAATTTCTTCCTTTATGTTTATAGAAATACTAATAGCTAGCATTTACTGAGTACTTTCTGTGGGGCAGGCCCTATTCTTTTTTTTTTTTTTTTTTTCCAGCTTCAGGACCATTTTATTTCCTTTTTTATGTGAATTGTCTATTCATGAGTTTTCTCATGTTTTCTTTTTATAAATTTTATAATTTTATTTTTTATAAACATATATATATTTTTCCCCCCCAGGGGTACAGGTCTGTGAATCTCCACGTTTACACACTTCACAGCACTTACCATAGCACATACCCTACCCAATGTCCATAACCCCCCCCCAACCCCCCTCTGCCCAGCAACCCTCAGTTTGTTTTGTGAGATTAAGAGTCACTTATGGTTTGTCTCCCTCCCAATCCCAACTTGTTTCATTTACTCTTCTCCTACCCCATTAACCCCCCATGTTGCATCTCCTCTCCCTCATATCAGGGAGATCATATGATAGTTGTCTTTCTCCGATTGACTGATTTCGCTAAGCATGATACCCTCTAGTTCCATCCACGTCGTTGCAAATGGCAAGATTTCATTTCTTTTGATGGCTGCATAGTATTCCATTGTGTATATATACCACATCTTCTTTATCCATTCGTCTGTTGATGGACATCTAGGTTCTTTCCATAGTTTGGCTATTGTAGACATTGCTGCTATAAGCATTCGGGTGCACGTGCCCCTTCGGATCACTACGTTTGTATCTTTAGGGTAAATACCCAGCAGTGCAATTGCTGGGTCATAGGGTAGTTCTATTTTCAACATTTTGAGGAACCTCCATGCTGTTTTCCAGAGTGGTTGCACCAGCTTGCATTCCCACCAACAGTGTAGGAGGGTTCCCCTTTCTCCGCATCCTTGCCAGCATCTGTCATTTCCGGACTTGTTAATTTTAGCCATTCTGACTGGTGTGAGGTGGTATCTCATTGTGGTTTTGATTTGTATTTCCCTGATGCCGAGTGATGTGGAGCACTTTTTCATGTGTCTGTTGGCCATCTGGCTGTCTTCTTTGCAGAAATGTCTGTTCATGTCTTCTGCCCATTTCTTGATTGGATTATTTGTTCTTTGGGTGTTGAGTTTGCTAAGTTCTTTATAGATTCTGGACACTAGCCCTTTATCTGATATGTCGTTTGCAAATATCTTCTCCCATTCTGTCAGTTGTCTTTTGGTTTTGGGAACTGTTTCCTTTGCTGTGCAAAAGCTTTTGATCTTGATAAAATCCCAATAGTTCATTTTTGCCCTTGCTTCCCTTGCCTTTGGCGATGTTCCTAGGAAGATGTTGCTGCGGCTGAGGTCGAAGAGGTTGCTGCCTGTGTTCTCCTCAAGGATGTTGATGGATTCCTTTCTCACATTGAGGTCCTTCATCCATTTTGAGTCTATTTTCGTGTGGTGTAGGAAATGATCCAATTTCATTTTTCTGCATGTGGCTATCCAATTTTCCCAACACCATTTTTTGAAAAGGCTGTCTTTTTTCCATTGGACATTCTTTCCTGCTTTGTCGAAGATTAGTTGACCATAGAGTTGAGGGTCTATTTCTGGGCTCTCTATTCTGTTCCATTGATCTATGTGTCTGTTTTTGTGCCAGTACCATGCTGTCTTGATGATGACAGCTTTGTAGTAGAGCTTGAAGTCCGGAATTGTGATGCCACCGACTTTGGCTTTCTTTTTCAATATTCCTTTGGCTATTCGCGGTCTTTTCTGGTTCCATATAAATTTTAGGATTATTTGTTCCATTTCTTTGAAAAAAATGGATGGTACTTTGATAGGAATTGCATTAAATGTGTAGATTGCTTTAGGTAGCATAGACATTTTCACAATATTTATTCTTCCAATCCAGGAGCATGGAACATTTTTCCATTTCTTTGTGTCTTCCTCAATTTCTTTCATGAGTACTTTATAGTTTTCTGTGTATAGATTCTTAGTCTCTTTGGTTAGGTTTATTCCTAGGTATCTTATAGTTTTTGGTGCAATTGTAAATGGGATTAATTTCTCTTTCTTCTGTCTTGTTGTTGGTGTAGAGAAATGCGAGTGATTTCTGTGCATTGATTTTATATCCTGACACTTTACTGAATTCCTGTACCAGTTCTAGCAGTTTTGGAGTGGAGTCTTTTGGGTTTTCCACATATAATATCATATCATCTGCGAAGAGTGATAGTTTGACTTCTTCTTTGCCGATTTGGATGCCTTTAATTTCTTTTTGTTGTCTGATTGCTGAGGCTAGGACTTCTAGTACTATGTTGAATAGCAGTGGTGATAACGGACATCCCTGCCGTGTTCCTGACCTTAGCGGAAAAGCTTTCAGTTTTTCTCCATTGAGAATGATATTTGCGATGGGTTTTTCATAGATGGCTTTGATAATATTGAGGTATGTGCCCTCTATCCCTACACTTTGAAGAGTTTTGATCAGGAAGGGATGCTGTACTTTGTCAAATGCTTTTTCAGCATCTATGGAGAGTATCCTATGGTTCCTGTTCTTTCTTTTATTAATGTGTTGTATCACATTGATTGATTTGCGGATGTTGAACCAACCTTGCAGCCCTGGAATAAATCCCACTTGGTCGTGGTGAATAATCCTTTTAATGTACTGTTGAATCCTATTGGCTAGTATTTTGGTGAGAATTTTTGCATCTGTGTTCATCAAGGATATTGGTCTGTAGTTCTCTTTTTTGACGGGTTCCTTGTCTGGTTTGGGGATCAAGGTGATGCTGGCCTCATAAAATGAGTTTGGAAGTTTTCCTTCCATTTCTATTTTTTGGAACAGTCTCAGGAGAATAGGAATTAGTTCTTCTTTAAATGTTTGGTAGAATTCCCCTGGGAAGCCGTCTGGCCCTGGGCTTTTGTTTGTTTGGAGATTTTTGATGACTGTTTCAATCTCTTTACTGGTTATGGGTCTGTTCAGGCTTTCTATTTCTTCCTGGTTCAGTTGTGGTAGTTTATATGTCTCTAGGAATGCATCCATTTCTTCCAGATTGTCAAATTTGTTGGCGTAGAGTTGCTCATAATATGTTCTTATAATTGTCTATATTTCTTGGGTGTTAGTTGTGATCTCTCCTCTTTCATTCATGATTTTATTGATTTGGGTCCTTTCTCTTCTCTTTTTGATAAGTCTGGCCAGGGGCTTATCAATCTTATTAATTCTTTCAAAGAACCAGCTCCTAGTTTCATTGATTTGTTCTATTGTTTTTTTGGTTTCTATTTCATTGATTTCTGCTCTGATCTTTATGATTTCTCTTCTCCTGCTGGGTTTAGGGTTTCTTTCTTGTTCTTTCTCCAGCTCCGTTAGGTGTAGGGTTAGGTTGTGTACCTGAGACCTTTCTTGTTTCTTGAGAAAGGCTTGTACCGCTATATATTTTCCTCTCAGGACTGCCTTTGTTGTGTCCCACAGATTTTGAACCATTGTATTTTCATTATCATTTGTTTCCATGAATTTTTTCAATTCTTCTTTAATTTCCTGGTTGACCCATTCATTCTTTAGAAGGATGCTGTTTAGTCGCCATGTATTTGGGTTCTTTCCAAATTTCCTCTTGCGATTGAGTTCTAGCTTCAGAGCATTGTGGTCTGAAAATATGCAGGGAATGATCCCAATCTTTTGATAACAGTTAAGACCTGATTTAGAACCAAGGATGTGATCTATTCTGGAGAATGTTCCATGTGCACTAGAGAAGAATGTGTATTCTGTTGCTTTGGGATGAAATGTTCTGAATATATCTGTGATGTCCATCTGGTCCAGTGTGTCATTTAAGGCCTTTATTTCCTTGTTGATCTTTTGCTTGGATGATCTGTCCATTTCAGTGAGGGGAGTGTTAAAGTCCCCTACTATTATTGTATGATTGTCAATGTGTTTCTTTGATTTTGTTATTAATTGGTTTATATAGTTGGCTGCTCCCACGTTAGGGGCATAGATATTTAAAATTGTTAGATCTTCTTGTTGGACAGATCCTTTGAGTATGATATAGTGTCCATCTTCATCTCTTATTATAGTCTTTGGTTTAAAATCTAAGTGATCTGATATAAGGATTGCCACTCCTGCTTTCTTCTGATGTCCATTAGCATGGTAAATTCTTTTCCACCCCCTCACTTTAAATCTGAAAGTGTCTTCGGGTTTAAAATGAGTTTCTTGTAGGCAACATATAGATGGGTTTTGTTTTTTTACCCATTCTGATACCCTGTGTCTTTTGATTGGGGCATTTAGCCCATTAACATTCAGGGTAACTATTGAGAGATATGAATTTAGTGCCATTGTATTGCCTGTAAGGTGACTGTTATTGTATATTGTTTCTGTTCCTTTCTGATCTCCTACTTTTAGGCTCTCTCTTTGCTTAGAGGACCCCTTTCAATATTTCCTGTAGAGCTGGCTTGGTGTTTGCAAATTCTTTCAGTTTTTGTTTGTCCTGGAAGCTTTTAATCTCTCCTTCTATTTTCAATGATAGCCTAGCTGGATATAGTATTCTTGGCTGCATGTTTTTCTCGTTTAGTACTCTGAATATATCATGCCAGCTCTTTCTGGCCTGCCAGGTCTCTGTGGATAAGTCTGCTGCCAATCTAATATTTTTACCATTTTTTGTTACAGACTTCTTCTCCCAGGCTGCTTTCAGGATTTTCTCTTTGTCACTAAGACTTGTAAATTTTACTATTAGGTGATGGTGTGTGGACCTATTCTTATTGATTTTGAGTGGGGTTCTCTGAACTTCCTGGATTTTGATGCTTGTTCCCTTTGCCATATTGGGGAAATTCTCTACAATAATTCTCTCCAATATACCTTCTGCTCCCCTCTCTCTTTCTTCTTCTTCTGGAATCCCAATTATTCTAATGTTGTTTCGTCTTATGGTGTCACTTATCTCTCGAATTCTGCCCTCGTGGTCCAGTAGCTGTTTGTCCCTCTTTTGTTCAGCTTCTTTATTCTCTGTCATTTGGTCTTCTATATCGCTAATTCTTTCTTCTGCCTCATTTATCCTAGCAGTGAGAGCCTCCATTTTTTATTGCACCTCATTAATAGCTTTTTTGATTTCAACTTGATTAGATTTTAGTTCTTTTATTTCTCCAGAAAGGGCTTTTATATCTCCCGAGAGGGTTTCTCTAATATCTTCCATGCCTTTTTCGAGCCCGGCTAGAACCTTGAGAATCGTCATTCTGAACTCTAGATCTGACATATTACCAATGTCTGCATTGATTAGGTCCCTAGCCTTTGGTACTGCCTCTTGTTCTTTTTTTTGTGGTGAATTTTTCCTCCTTGTCATTTTGTCCAGATAAGAGTATATGAAGGAACTAGTAAAATACTAAAAGGGTGGCAACAACCCCAGGAAAATATGCTTTAGCCAAATCAGAAGAGATCCCAAATCATGAGGGGGCGGGGAAGGGGATAAAAAGAGGTTCAGAAAGAAAAAAAAAAAAAAAGAAAAAAGAAAAAAGAAACAAATAAAAAAAGAAAACCAATAATGAAAAAAATATAAAAAGGAAAAAAATATATATATATTAGATAAACTAGTTAAAAAACGTTAAAAAAGAAAAGGGTAAAAGTTTAAAAAAATTTAGCAGAAGAAGAGAAAAAAAATTGAAAAAGAAAAAAAATTAAATTAACTGCAAGGCTAAAGAATCATGGGGAGAAAGCCATGAGTTCCGTGCTTTGCTTTCTCCTCCTCTGGAATTCCGCTGCTCTCCTTGGTATTGAAACTACACTCCTCGTAAGTGAACTTGGTCCTGGCTGGGTTTCTTGTTGATCTTCTGGGGGAGGGGCCTGTTGTAGTGATTCTCAAGTGTCTTTGCCCCAGGCGGAGTCGCACCGCCCTTACCAGGGGCCGGGCTGAGTAATCCGCTCGGGTTTGCTTTCGGGAGCTTTTGTTCCCTGAGCGCTTTCCGTAGAGTCCGGAGGACAGGAAAGAAGATGGCGGCCTCCCAGTCTCCGGCCCAGAGGAGCCGAGAGCCCGGGGCCCCACTCCTCAGTGCGCCCTCAGAGAACAGCGCCCAATTACTCCCGTCTGCCTGGCCTCCGGCCGCGCTCCGAGCTCACCGAGCCTGCAACCGGTTCAAGGTAACCCCGAGCTGAGAGTCACTCCTCGGCTCCGTCTCTGTAGCCGGCTTCCCGGTTGTAATATCTGCAAGCTCTGCGACACTCAGACACCCCGATCCTTCTGTGACCCTGCAGGACCTGAGGCCACACTGGCCCCGCATGGGCTTCACCCCAGTTAAGCCTCTGGAGTGATGTCCCTCAGCGGAACAGACTTTTAAAAGTCCTGATTTTGTGCTCCGTGGCTCCGCCGCTTGCCGGGAGCTGGCCCCTCCCCCCGCGGTCTATCTTCCCGTCCCTTTGGATTCACTTCTCCGCCAGTCCTACCTTTCAGAAAGTGGTTGATTTTCTGTTTCTAGAATTGCTGTTCTTCTTCTCTTCGATCTCCCGTTGGATTTGTAGGTGTTTGCAATCTTTAGATAAGCTATCTAGCTGATCTCCCGCAACCTGAAGTAGTCTCAGCTGCTACTTCTCCGCCACCTTGACTCCTCCCCTCCGGCAGGCCCTATTCTAAAGTACTTTACATGATTGTCTCATTGCATTCCCACAACTACCATAGAAGTACTTACTATTTTTGTTCCCATTTTCACTTAAGGAAACCGAGATGCAGCAAGGTTAGGTAACTCCTCTAAGGTTTCCTGACAGGTGAATGGTAGAGAGTTTAAATATGATCAGTATGGATCTGGAGCCCCTGCAACTAACCACTACTCATGGGTCCCAATGTAAGTCCCTGGTATAGAATGGCAAGCATGTAGGGAGAGACTGAGCTTCCCAGATCTGACAAGATGAATGCAGTGTCACCAGCAGCTGTGGGCCATCTCCTCATGCCTCCATACTATTGCCCCCCCCCCCATGCTCAGTCAGGAATTTGGGACCAAGAGAAGCTATCTGATAATGACATAGGCTTCTGCTTTCTACATTTCATGTCAGCCTTGCCTAATGAGTGAGATTGAAGTGACATCCATCAGTGGGTATGCTTTCTTCCTTTGAGTGTGGGCCAGATTTTGTGACTCCCTTCTAATGAAAAGAATACAGAAGAAGTGATAGGATGTCACTTCTGAGAGGAAGTTATAAAGACTCTGTCCTCTGCCTTAGATGTGCTCTCTCACTGTCTTGGATTGTTTCTGTGTTGGAAGTCAGCTGCCATGCCATAAGGCCACACTGAGGAGAACAGTGCCAACAGCCACGTGAGTGAGCTCATAAGCAAATCCCTCAAGCTGAGCCTAGAGACAACAGCAAGTCTGGCCAAAACTTGGAGTGAAGCCTCATAAGGGACCCCCACAGGAACCACTTGCTAAGCTGCTTCTGAAATTTTGACCCACAGAAATGGTACCATAATAAATGTTATTGTTTTCAGCTTTTAAGTTTTGGAATGACTTTTTTGTTATTGTAATTTACTGTTACACAGCAATAGATAATGGCAACATATCATAAGGGATGTTTATTAGGCATCAGAGAAGGTGCTAAGCCCTCTGCATCTCATTTGCCTTTCACAACAACCCCATAAAATACATACCATGATCATCATCCTTTATATATTAGGAGACTGGAGTATGAAGAAATAAAATAGCCAGGTGAGGCTCATCCGGTTTATAAATCGAGTACTTGGGCTTGTATCAAAGAATGTCTAAATGCAGGGTCTAGCATGTAGTGTGTACCATTGAATCTGTGTTGACTGATTGATTCAAAATGGCCATGTCCAAAAAATGACAATAAGTTAGAAAAAACAACAAGTTCTATTATTTATAGTCAATGGTAACAGGCCAAGGGGAAGTAGATTATCCCCACGAAGACTTACTTAGCATGCCTCTCTTAATTTAGTGTTCACATGAGGCTTCTGGTTTTCTTCTCTTTATGATTAACGTTCTGGGATCATGATCCTCCATACCCAAGAACTGATATAAAACTGTCCAGAGATCCAATCATCCCTGTCATTTACTATACCTATCTGTAGGCATGGAACCATGGCATAAGAGTAGAGGGCTGAAGGCAGCACTAGTTTCAAGACTCCTTGACCTACTTGTCCTGCCTTCTTCTTCCAGTTTCTGCATACTTTATCTTTCCATTGTTTTGGACACACAATTCTCCTTATAAGTTCAATCCCTTACCAGTTCCTAATCTTGACTTTGAGCCAAGGTGCTTTGAGGAAGTTCTGACCCCATGCACTTGGGCTTGTCATCATGGTTAATTGTCAAAGCCCAATTAAACATGAGCTAAAAACCTGTAATTGGCCTCTGCCCAAATCCCAAGTCTGTCTCTCCATCTGGTTACTTTTTTTTTTCCATCTTGTTACTTTTAATAAAGGTGTGAACCTTATCTTTTTAAGTTTTTTTTTAAATTCCAGTTAGTTAACATACAGTATAATGTTATTTTCAGGTGTACAATATAGTGATTCAACAACTGCATACAACACCCAGTGCTTATCACAAGTGTACTCCTTAATCCCCATCACCTATTTAACCCATCCCCCCATACACCTTCTTTCTGGTAACCATCAGTTTGTTCTCTATAGTAGAGCCTGTATTTCGATTCTCTCTCTCTCTCTCTCTCTCTTTTTCCCTGATTGTTTGTTTTGCTTCTTAAATTCTACATATGAGTGAAATTGTATGGTATTTGCCTTTCTCTGATTAACTTATTTCACTTAATATAATATTCTCTAGTTCCATCCATGTCATTGCAAGCAGCAAGATTTCATTATTATTGATGGTTTAATAATATTCTATTATATATACATATACATATACATATATACGTATATATGTATGGATAAATACAATGTGGTATTTAGGGAGGGTATGTGCTATGGTGAGTGCTGTGAAGTGTATAAACCTGGTGATTCACAGACCTGTACCCCTGGGGCTAATAATACATTATATGTTAATAAAAAATAAAAAATAAACTGAATAAAAGAAAGAAAAAAGACAATGTGGTATCTGTGTGTATATATATATATACACACATACAATGTGGAATGTGTATATCCATTCATCAACTAATGCATACTTGAGCTGTTTCCATAATTTGGCTATCATAAATAATGGGCTTGAGCTTTTTTTAAAAAATTCTATATCCTTTCTATTTATACATTATGTGTGTGTGGCCTAGTTTGGCCATGCCAGTCCATATCTAGAAATAAGAGCCCTATGTTTTGACCTTTTATCATACCCTCTGGGCAGCAGACAAGCTTTGATAAATGACTTTTTCATGTAGACAGCCTACCTACCTATTGGCTAAGACTCCAAACCACTGCCTCCTCATAACTGTGCCTTTCCTACAATTGTACTATCTTTTGTTCTATCTTGAATCTCCATCATCTACTACTTGCTTGAGCAATATTAATCTAAAGCCTCTTGGACATTCATGTACTATACCCAACACCTTAACATTCTTCAACCCTGTCTGGAACAAGTGTATAAGACAGATGATTATATGTATTAATGTTATCACTAGTAAAAAGAATATGAAAATATTTTCTTTATGCCAGGAAGTGTGATTACACTATGTACATATATTATTTATTCCATCTAACATTAAGGTAGTTTGTATTGCATCCATTTTGAAATGAGCAAACTCGGGTTCATAAAGCTTAGCAAGTTACCCAGTATCAAAGCCAATCAGTGGAAGAGACAAATGTCTATCCTAGTCTTCTACTTTTGGCAATGATGGAATACTTGGTATCATACAAAATCTCCCATCATAACAATTGTAAAAGCTGAGTGAAATTTAAGCAAGCTAACTAAAGGCATTGGAGAGCAACCAAGATATCCAGACATTGAGACAAGTCCAAAATATGATATTTTAGAGAGTAAAATGTTGGTTTTCAGGGGTTGTGTTGTCAAAAAGTACTTTCAGTTTTAAAGATGACACTGGTTAATAATATTGTATCACATACTTAAAATTTACCCAAAGAGTAAATATTAAGTATTCTTACCACAAAAACATACACAGTTAAAACAAACAAATAAACAAAAAGCTATTATTTTTTACCCCCTAGGACTTATGTCAATATCACAACAGGGCATAGAAGCTAAGAGTTACTGGTAGTCCTTCTGGCCTGGAAAAGCAAAAACTAAAAATCAGGATTCTTGAGGCAGCCAGGGCTTAAGGAGCCAACTCCTGGAGAATAGAGAACTCCAGGGAAGCAAGCTTGACATACTGGGCACAATTTCCCCTTGAGGCATCTGCCAACTCATGGCTGAGAATGTATCTGGCACAGCATATAAAAAACCCAGACAAAGCATAGCTGCTAAGAGGCTAAAGAACTAAGCAGAGATTTCCCAGCATCACACTTCTGAGAAAACAAAATTAGAATGCAGAATATGCCCACCCCCCAAAAAAAAAAAAAAACTAAAAATAGCCCCAGCTTTTCCGTTGAACCGCTAAAGGGCCATGCTCAAAGAATAAGGGAAAGCCTATAATAAACACATCTTGACTGCATCAAGGTGACCTACCTAAAGTCTAACTACCTGCCAGGAAAAAAAAAAAAATTAAATCCTTTCTGGAATAAATATTATCATCCAGATCCTCTACAAATTTTCTTGCTCACTTCAGGCATTTGGTCAAAATATCAGCTGGCATGCCAGGAAACTTAAATGAGCAAAATATAAGGGAAAAAAAGAAAAAGGAAAGAAACTCACAGTGATTCAGAGTTATACATAGGCATGAAATAATTATGGCCTTTTTGCTAAAGCAAATAAAGGAAAGGATAGAAATTTCACTCAAGAATTGGAATACATTTTTAAAAATTAATGGAAATCCTAAAACTGAAAAATAAAATAACAATTTAAGAATTTGATAGATGGATTTAATAGCAGAGTGGACAGAGAAGAAAAGAGAGTTAATTACCTAGAAAATAGATCAAACTGCAGAGCACAGATGAAAAAGATGAAATATACAGAATAGAAGGCAAGAGAAATATGAGACATAGTAGAAAGCTCTAAAAAAATGAAATTGGAGATGCAGAAAGAGCAGAGAAAGAATAGAGAATCGGGAATATTTAAACAGTTACTGGAAATGGTTAGGCTGGCCTTGACCTATTGAGGCCATAAAAAAGACAAGGATGCCAACTATCACCAAATGCATCCAGCATTATATTGGAGGACCTAGCCACTGCAATAAGAAAACAAAACAACAAAAGAATGGGGAGGTAGGAAGGGAGGGAAGAAGAAAGGGTGAGAGGGAGGAAAACAAAACAAGTAAAATGTGAAGATTTAGAAGGAAAGAAATAAAGCTCTCATTGTTTGCAAATGAAATGATTGTGGGTGAGAAAATTCGAAAGACTTTACAGATCAACTGCTAGAGCTAATACATGTCTTATCAGAATCTCTAAATAAAAGATCAATTTATGAAAATAAATTACATTTCTATATACTGGCAACAAACACTTTAAATATTTCATTTAAAAATAATAGTATGAAGGGGAGGAGTCAAGATGGCAGAGAAGTAGCAGGCTGAGACGACATCAGGTAGCAGGAGACCAGCTAGATAGCTTATCTAACCATTGTGAACACCTACAAATCCAAATCCAATGGGAAATCGAAGAGAAAAAGAGCAACAATTCTAGAAACAGAAAATTGATCACTTTCTGAAAGGTAGGACCTGCGAAGAAGTGAATCCAAAGTGACGAACGATAGACCGCGGGGGGAGGGGCCGACTCCCGGCAAGCGGCGGAGCAACGGAGCACAAAATCAGGACTTTTAAAATTTAAGTCTGCTCCACGGAGGGACATCGCTCCAGAGGCTAAACCGGGGGAAGCCCACGCGGGGTCAGCATAACCACAGGTCCCGTGGGGTCACAGAAGGACGAGGGGTGTCTGAGCGTCACAGAGCTCGCAGGTATTAGAGCAGGGAAGCCGGCTACAGAGACAAAGCCGAGGAGTGAGCTCTCAGCTAGGGGTTACCTTGAACCCGGCAAAGGCTGGGTGAGCTCGGAGCACGGCCGGAGGCCACGGAGACGGAAGCGACCAGGCGCTTTTCTCCAAGTGCAAGCAATTGAGTACTTTCCTCCAAGCACAACCAGAGGCCAGGGAGACAGGGGTGGTTGGGCACTTTTCTCTGAGGCACACTGAGGAGCAGGACCCTGAGCTCTTGGCTCCTCCAGGCCAGAGATTGGGAGGCCGCCATCTTCATTCCTATCCTCTGGAACTCTACAGAAAGCATTCAGGGAACAAAAGCTCCTGAAAGCAAACCCGAGCAGACTACTTAGCCCAGCCCCTGGTAAGGGCAGTGCAATTCCACCTGGGACAAAGACACTTGAGAATCACTACAATGGGCCCCACCCCCAGAAGATCAACAAGAAACCCAACCAAGACCAACTCCACTCACCAAAGAGAACAGCGGAATTCCAGAAGAGGAGAAAGCAAAACTTATCTGGACAAAATGACAAGGCGGAAAAACTCACCACAAAAAAAAGGACAAGAGGCAGTACAGAAGGCTGGGGACCTAATCAATACAGACATTGCTAATATGACAGATCTATAGTTCAGAATGACGATTCTCAAGGTTCTAGCCGGGCTCAAAAAAGGCATAGAAGATATTAGAGAATCCCTCTCTGGAGAGATAAAAGCCCCTTCCATAGAAATATAAGAACTAAAATCTAACCAAGTTGAAATCAAAAAAGCTATTAATGAGGTGCAATCGAAAATGGAAGCTCTTACTGCTAGGATAAATGAGGCAAAGAAAGAATTAGTGACATAGAAGACCAAATGACAGAGAATAAAGAAGCTGAGCAAAAGAGAGACAAACAAATACTGGACCACGAGGAGAGAATTCGAGAGATAAGTGACACCATAAGACAACACAACATTAGAATAATTGGGATTCCAGAAGAAGAAGAAAGAGAGAGGGGAGCAGAAGGTATATTGGAGAGAATTATTGTAGAGAATTTCCCTAATATGGCAAAGGGAACAAACATCAAAATACAGGAGATGCTAAGAACACCCCTCAAAATCAATAAAAATAGGTCCACACCTCATCACCTGATAGTAAAACTTACAAGTCTTAGTGACAAAGAGAAAATCCTGAAAGCAGCCCGGGAAAAGAAGTCTGTAACATACAAGGGTAAAAACATTAGATTGGCAGCAGACCTATACACAGAGACCTGGCAGGCCAGAAAGAACTGGCATGATATATTCAGAGCACTAAATGCGAAAAACATGCAGCCAAGAATACTATATCCAGCTAGGCTATCATTGAAAATAGAAGGAGAGATAAAAAGCTTCCAGGACAAACAAAAACTGAAAGAATTTGCAAACACCAAACCAGCTCTACAGGAAATATTGAAAGGGGTCCTCTAAGCAAAGAGAGAGCCTAAAAGTAGGAGATCAGAAAGAAACAGAGACAATATACAGTAACAGTCACCTTACAGGCAATACAATGGCACTAAATTTATATCTCTCAATAGTACCCTGAATGTTAATGGGCTAAATGCCCCAATCAAAAGACACAGGGTATCAGAATGGATTTAAAAAAAAAAAAAAAAAAAAAAACATGAATATACTGTCTGCAAGAAACTCATTTTAGACCCGAAGACACCTCCAGATTTAAAGTAAGGGGGTGGAAAACAATGTACCATGCTAATGGAAATCAGAAGAAAGCTGGGGTGGCAATCCTTATATCAGATCAATTAGATTTTAAGCCAAAGGGTCTGTCCAAAAAGAAGACCTAACAATTTTAAATATCTATGCCCCTAATGTGGGAGCAGCCAACTATATAAACCAATTAATAACAAAATCAAAGAAATACATCAACAATAATACAATAAAAGTAGGGGACTTTAACACTCCCCTCACTGAAATGGACAGATCATCCAAGCAAAAGATCAACAAGGAAATAAAGGCCTTAAGTGACACACTGGACCAGATGGACATCACAGATATATTCAGAACATTTCATCCCAAAGCAACAGAATACACATTCTTCTCTAGTGCACAGGGAACATTCTCCAGAATAGATCACATCCTGGGTCATTAATCAGGTCTCAACCGGTATCAAAAGATTGGGATCATTCCCTGCACATTTTCAGACCACAATGCTCTGAAGCTAGAACTCAATCCCAAGAGGAAATTTGGGAAGAACCCAAATACATGGAGACTAAACAGCATCCTTCTAAAAAGTGAATGGGTCAACCAGGAAACTAAAGAGAATTGAAAAAATTCGTGGAAACAAATGATAATGAAAACACAATGGTTCAAAATCTGTGGGACACAACAAAGGCAGTCCTGAGAGGAAAATATATAGCGGTACAAGCCTTTCTCAAGAAGCAAGAAAGGTCTCATATACACAACCTAACCCTACATCTAAAGGAGCTGGAGAAAGAGCAACAAAGAAAGCCTAAACCCTAGCAGGAGAAGAGAAATCATAAAGATCAGAGCAGAAATCAATGAAATAGAAACTAAAAAAAAAAAAAAAAAAAAAAAAAAAAAAAAAAAAAAAAAAAAAAACAATAGAACAAATAAACAAAACTAGAAGCTGGTTCTTTGAAAGAATTAATAAGATTGACAAACCCCTGGCCAGACTTATCAAAAAGAAAAGAGAAAGGACCCAAACAAATAAAATCATGAATGAAAGAGGAGAGATCACAACCAACACCAAAGAAATACAAACAATTATAAGAACATACTATGAGCAACTCTATGCCAACAAATTTGACAATCTGGAAGAAATGGATACATTTCTAGAGACATATAAACTACCACAACTGAACCAGGAAGAAATAGAAAACCTGAACAGACCCATAACCAGTAAGGAGATTGAAACAGTCATCAAAAATCTCCAAACAAACAAAAGCCCAGGGCCAGACGGCTTCCCAGGGGAATTCTACCAAACATTTAAAGAAGAACTAATTCCTATTCTCCTGAGACTGTTCCAAAAAATAGAAATGGAAGGAAAACTTCCAAACTCATTTTATGAGGCCAGCATCACCTTGATCCCCAAACCAGACAAGGATCTCATCAAAAAAGAGAATTACAGACCAATATCCTTGATGAACACAGATGCGAAATTTCTCACCAAAATACTGGCCAATAGGATCCAACAGTACGTTAAAAGGATTATTCACCACGACCAAGTGGATTTATTCCAGGGCTACAAGGTTGGTTCAACGTCCACAAATCAATCAATGTGATACAATACATTACTAAAAGAAAGAATAAGAACCATATGATACTCTCAATAGATGCTGAAAAAGCATTTGACAAAGTGCAGCATCCCTTCCTGATTACAACTCTTCAAAGTGTAGGGATAGAGGGTACATACCTCAATGTTATCAAAGCCATCTATGAAAAACCCACTGCAAATATCATTCTCAATGGAGAAAAACTGAAAGCTTTTCCGCTACGGTCAGGAACATGGCAGGGATGTCCACTATCACCACTGCTGTTCAACATAGTACTAGAAGTCCTAGCCTCAGCAATCAGACAACAAAAAGAAATTAAAGGCATCCAAATCAGCGAAGAAGTCAAACTATCACTCTTCGCAGATGATATGATACTATATGTGGAAAATCCAAAAGGCTCCACTCCAAAACTGCTAGAACTTGTACAGGAATTCAGTAACGTGTCAGGATATAAAGTCAATGCACAGAAACCAGTTGTATTTCTTTACACTAACAAGACAGAAGAAAGAGAAATTAAGGAGTCCATCCCATTTACAACTGCACCCAAAACCATAAGATACCTAGGAATAAACCTAACCAAAGAGGCAAAGAATCTATACTCAGAAAACTATAAAGTACTCATGAAAGAAATTGAGGAAGACACAAGGAAATGGAAAAATGTTCCATGCTCATGGATTGGAAGAACAAATATTGTGAAAATGTCTATGCTACCTAAAGCAATCTACACATTTAATGCAATCCCTGTCAAAATCCCATCCCTTTTTTTTTTTTTTTCAAAGAAATAGAACAAACAATCCTAAAATTTATATGGAACCAGAAAAGACCTCGAATAGCCAAATGAATATTGAAAAAGAAAGCCAAAGTTGGTGGCATCACAATTCCGGACTTCAAGCTCTATTACAAAGCTGTCATCATCAAGACAGTATGGTACTGGCACAAAAACAGACACATAGATCAATGGAACATAATAGAGAACCCAGAAATAGACACTCAACTGTATGGTCGACTAATCTTCAACAAAGCAGGAAGAACTGTCCAATGGAAAAAAGACAGTCTCTTCAACAAGTGGTGCTGGGAAAATAGGACAGCCACATGCGGAAGAATGAAATTGGACCATTTCCTTACACCACACATGAAAATAGACCAAAAATGGATGAAGGACCTCAATGTGAGAAAGGAATCCATCAAAATCCTTGAGGAGAACACAGGCAGCAACCTCTTTGACCTCAGCCGCAGCAACTTCTTACTGGGAATATCGCCAAAGACAACAGAAGCAAGGACATAAATGAACTATTGGGATTTCATGAAGATCAAAAGCTTTTGCACAGCAAAGGAAACAGTTCCCAAAACCAAAAGACAACTGACAGAATGGGAGAAGATATTTGCAAACGACATATCAGATAAAGGGCTAGTATCCAAAATCTATAAAGAACTTAGCAAACTCAACACCCAAAGAACAAATAATCCAATCAAGAAATGGGCAGAGGACATGTACAGACATTTCTGCAAAGAAGACATCCAGATGGCCAACCGACACATGATAAAGTGCTCCACATCACTCGGCATCAGGGAAATACAAATCAAAACCACAGTGAGATACCACCTCACACCAGTCAGAATGGTTAAAATTAACAAGTCAAGAAATGACAGATGCTAGCGAAGATGTGGAGAGAGGGGAACCATCCTACACTGTTTGTGGGAAGGCAAGCTGATGCAACCACTCTGGAAAACAACATGGAGTTTCCTCAAAAAACTGAAAATAGAGCTACCCTATGACCCAGCGATTGCACTGCTGGGTATATATCCTAAAGATACAAACGTGGTGCTCCAAAGGGGCACATGCACCCGAATGTTTATAGCAGCAATGTCCACAATAGCCAAACTATGGAAAGAACCTAGATGTCCATCAACAGATGAATGGATAAAGAAGATGTGGTATATATACACAATGGAATACTATGCAGCCATCAAAAGAAATGAAATCTTGCCATTTACGATGCTGTGGATGGAACTAGAGGGTATTACACTTAGCAAAATAAGTCAATCAGAGAAAAACAACTATCATATGATCTCCCTGATATGAGGAAGTGCAGATGTAATGTGGGGGGTTTGGGGTGTAGGAAAAGAAAAAGTGAAAGAAGGTGGGATTGGGAGGGAGACAAACCATAAAAGACTCAATCTCAAAAAACAGACTGAGGGTTTCTGGGGGGAGGGGGGACAGGAGAGGGGGGTGGAGATATGGACATTGGGGAGGGTATGTGCTATGATGGGTGCTGTGAAATGTGTAAACCTGGTGATTCACAGACCTGTACCCCTGGGGATAAAAATACATTATATGTTTATTAAAAAAATAAATTAATTAATTTTAAAAAAAGTAATATAAACTGAAAAAAAATAATAATAATAGTATTTGCAGGAATTAAAAAAACTCACATATCTAGAAATATCTAATGTAAGATACGTAAGACATCTCTTGAAAAAAATTATAAAAAGTACTGAAATAAACTAAAAAGACTCAAATAAATGGAGGGATATACCATATTCATGGAGTGTAATACTCAATATTATAAAGACATCATTTTTTTTCTGAACTGATTTATAGATAAATCAAAATCCCAGCCAATATAGTAGCAAGATCTCTGTTGTGTGTGTGTGTCAGTAAGTATGGTCATTGACTCTTAAACTCTATGAAAAGAACAATGGTCAAGAAGATCAAAAACCATTGTCAAGAGCAAAGTTGCATAATAACACTACTATATATCAGTGTTTATTATAAAACTACAAATATTATTGAGTGTATTTTGTCACAGCATAGATAAACAAACCCATAAAACAAAATGGAGACACCAGAACAGACCAACTCACATCATGTCACCTAACTCATGACAAAAATGCCACTATAACAGAAAGAACAAAATGATTTTTTCATTAAGTGAAGCTGGATCAGATCAATATACATTGAGGGGGAAGGAATTTTAACCTCTAGGTCATCCCATGCACATTAATACAATTCCAGATTGGAAAGGTACAACAATAAAGTGTCTAGAAAAAAACAAAAGAAAATACCTGTATTTATTTATAAATACCTTATCTATCTAGATAAGGAAAAACTATATATGTAAGGCATAAAAAAAAAAATCACTGACCATAATGGAAAAAAATAAAAAGCAGACTTCCTTAAACTTAAGAGCTTCCTCAGCAAATGATTTAGAGGAAGAGTAAAAGAGCAGACCATAAAGTGGAAAAGGATACTTGGAATGCAGAAATACAAATAGCTCACATCTTCAATACATATTAGGAGATCGAATGATCTTTATTAAGATAAAATCAGATGACCCCATTAAAACTGTGTCAAAGACTTGAATAGGTACTTCACAAAAAAAGAATATTCAAATGGTCAGTTAGAATACTAAAATAGTCTCAGCATCATTTGTCATCAGGGGAATGCTAGTCAAAACCATAATAAGAGGGGCACCTGGGTGGCTCAGTGGATTAAGCCTCTGCCTTTGGCTCAGGTCATTGTCCCAGGGTCCTGGGATTGAGCCCCACCTCGGGCTCTCTGCTCAGAGGGGAGCCTGCCTCCCTCCACCACCGCCTGCCTCTCTACCTACTTGTGATTTCTGTCTGTCAAATAAACAAATAAAATCTTAAAAAAAAACCACAGTAAGATACCATTCTACGTAGAATAGCTAATAAAAAAGTAAAAACAAACAAAAATTGATAATATCAAATATCAATTCAATTATGAACCAGTTGGAACATTCACACACTTTTGATAAGAAACAGTTGGGCAGTCAGTACCTGCTGAAATTAAAAACATACAAATCGTATGATGCAACAATTCTTCTCCAAGGTATATGCTCCTCCGACAGGAATAAATACGTGCACCAGCAATGCCCATAGCAGCATTATTTGTGAGTCACACTGGAAACAACACAGGTATCCATCAATGGAAGATAAAAGGACTGCAGTGAAATCATACCATGCAGCAGCAAAGAAATGAAACACTACTTCGCACAAAAGATGGATGAATGTCAGCAAGAGCAAAAGAAGCCACAGACAAAAGACTATGTAAAATATGATTCCATTTAGACTACATTCAAAACTAGGCTAAATGATTCTATGGAATGAATGTTGGGATAGTGGTTGCTTTTGAGGGATGTTGAGGGGTGGGCAGCCGAAAGGAGACTTCTGGGGGCTGGTAATATTCCATACCTTGGTCTGCACACTGGATTCACAGATATAATCACCTTGCAAAGCTTCATCAAGCAGTGCCTTTAAAATCACTACATTTTGGGGGCACCTGGAGGGCTCAATCGATTAAGTGTCTACCTTCCGTTCAGGGTCCTGGGAGCAAGTACCACATCCAGCTCCCAGCTCAGCTCACTTGTGATCTCTGTCACTATCTCTGTCTGTCTCTCTCAAGTAAATAAATAAAATCTTTAAATAACAAAAATAGTAAAATAAAATCACTACATTTTCTTTTGTGTATGTTACATTCAACGGTAATGTTTACCAAACAGACACTTCCATATCAGCACCTTCTCACTCACTGGGCTACGTTGCCTCTTGAGGTCCCTGACAAAAGAAAATAAGCAATTCTTACTGGACTGCCTCTGTGCTGGCTATCTGCCTACTGTCCCCTGCTTCATCGAACTTCCTTACACAGTCCCCTTGCCTTTCGATAATTAGTTGTCTCCCGATCTTTCCATCTGCTCCCATACCAGATCCCTGATCCTGCCTCTCTTACATTCCTTATCAACACAAGCTCGGGCGAAGCAGGGAACCGCAGAGCAAGTGCAGATCTTCAGATGAAACCAGAAAAGTGCAAATTTTCTCCCAGTCCTCCCAAGAGAATAAGAGAGTCTCCAAGGGAAAAGTTCACTCCAAAGTGTTCCCAAACTAGTCCAAACACTTCAGCTGGAAGAACACACTTACACAGCCTTGAGCACAGGGTGGGCAATTTACAAATACTTATTGGCTAAGCCAGTGCATAACTTAATAAAATTCTCTGGAAATACCATCTCCCCCCAATCCTGTATCTCTAACTCTAGGGAACTTCTCAGCACCAGTTTGCCAGAGCTAGAATATGAACTGGGGACTTTACCACAGGGGGGGAACGTATAGTAATTATGCCTGTACTCCTGTTAGGAAAAACAGCAAGCACTGCAATTTACATTCAGTTGGCTTAGTTTACTTTAAATTTGCCTCTATATTTAAATCATGCCTGTTTCTAATGCAACTGGGAGAAAAGGAGGTGAAGGCAAGGAGAAGTTAACAGGAACGCAATATTATTCAACTAAATTAGAACTCTGGAAAAGTACTGCTGATTAGGGATGGTAAAGTCATTCTGGGTGAGCTCATCGATTTAACCTGCCCAACTATGTGCCCGGGCACTAATTTACTCTGATAAAATGTTACTAATAAAATGATGGACCTCAAACCTGATTCACTAAGCCTGGCACATCAGAGAGAGACCCTCCATCAGTGAAATGGTAGACCCCCTACTATCACATTATGTCCTTGGAATCCAAAGGCCCCACTGAAGCAAAGCCTATAATGGAATTATCACAGCTTGCTGCCTCTCAATTTCGCATTTATGCCTCCTTCTTCAGTGTCATATCCCCATACTAATTACCTGCACACTCTGTTTCATTTAATAATAATCCCAAACAAAGAGGCCAATGAGAAAAGAAGCAAGTAGGGGTGAGGGGAAGAGAAGGGGACGGAAGGATGAGGATTGCTGTGTGTGGTAACAAATAAGGTTTAATCTAACTGGACTACATGCCCAGAAAAATAGCCAAGGGAAGCCAACTGTTCACAAAGGCAAATAAATGCATTTCTAAAATGAATGTTCATGAATTTAGACAAAATTGGGCCTCTGTTTCTGTTACAGTAGATTTTTGTAGGAGCTGCAAAGACCACCCCAAGGGAAATGGCCAACAGTGCTTTTTGTCCCATGCACCTCGCACTCTGTTCCTGCAGGCTTGTCAAGTCCGGGTCCCACCAAGGAATGAGAATGCTGCTTGCTGCTCCTATTTATGAAGTTGACTCTGCCAAGAGGAAGTTGAGTTCCAAGCACCATGAGCAGTAGTCTTGTATCTTCCTTTGCAAATCTCCACCACACGTGTCCAGGCGCGTTTGCTAGCACCTAGTTCTTATTTTAATGACTCTATGGGCTGAAAACCAGTTGTGGGGTGCAACTTACTTGATGGCCTTTCACCATATTCTTGCTGAATTCTGTTCCCAAAGTCAGGGCATCTTGCCTCTTCCTGTAATGTCTGGGCTGGCTGTGAACCCCCCATAGTTCCCGCATGGTTCTGCGCTTAGGTATAAATTCTCCACCTGCTAAAAAGGAATTTCTCCACATTCCTACTTTCACTACAAGTTTGAAACTCCATTCCCGAATGTTTCCCAGGTTTCTGGTCTTTTGTCTGACTTAGAAAAACGTCCTCACTATTATCAAGTCCTTTCTAGCCAATGTTTAGTTGGATAGTCTTTTAGGTTTTCATATCCACTTTCCTCCCAGGATATTGTCACGTACATCGTCACCCCTCTGCTGTAGAGAAGTTTTGGATGCCTTGACCTCCTCTGGTCCAAATTACTGAGATAGTCCCACCCAGCCCAGGACCAGAACCTGAGAAGTTCAGGTTCTCATTTATTTAGGAAGGCAGCTTGCATATATGTTCCTTAAATTTCCTTGAAATAGCCTTCTTTTTATATGACTCAAATACACCAAACACAGAGACATGCCCTCTAGAATGTCTGATCCCTGCCTGCTATAGACTGAATGTTTGTTTCCTCCTTCAGATTCTTGGGTTGAAGCCCTAAATCCCAAGGTGGTAGAGATAGGGTCTTTAAGAGGTGGTTTAGGTTAGAAGGTAGGGCCCCCATGCTGAGATTGGGGTCTTCTGAGAAGAGGAAGAAAGGTTTCTATGTTCACACACTCACGCTCAAGAGGAAAAAGCCTATGAGGATGACACAGTGAGAGACAGCCATTTGCAAGCCAGGAAGAACTCTCTCACCAGAATCCAACCCAGCCTGACGATGTGGGAATTCTCAGCCTTCAGAACCCTGAGAAAATAAATTTCCATTGTTTAAGCCACCCAGCTTCTGGTACTTGTTACAGCAGCCAAAGCTCACACACTATCCTGCCCCTTTAGATATTTAATGGTGTTTCCTGCATTGCCCTGGTCTGCTTCCTTAGCCCTAATCTTGACTAAGGAAATCTGGCTGGCCCTTTCTCGCTGCTGTCATGAGAGTATGCTGTGTGAGTCGGGCTACTTTGTCTATGGACTTCTCAGAGATCTGCGAGGAGTCTTAAGGCATCAGGGCTGTGCTTCTGTGTGGAATCCAGTGATGCTGGTGTGTGGTGCGGCTGGATGTACCGAAGTCCAGGAGAGAGGCCACAAAGACAATAAGGCATCTAAAAGCTTCTGAGGTGTGATTACCAAAATATGGCTAATTCTCTATATGATCTGGTACATTTTATTTTTTTGAGAGAGGGCGTGAGTGCATGTGAGTGTGGAGTGGGTTGAGGGACAGAGTGGGAGGGAGTGAGAAAATCGTAAGCAGGCTCCAAGCCCATTGTGGAGCCAGACTAGGAGCTTGATGTCCGGACCCTGAGATCATGACCTGAGCTGAAACCAAGAGTCAGATGCTCAACCAACTAAGGCACCCAGAAACCCCCAATCTAGTACATTTTAAATGCTTTCTCCTCTGCTTTTGGTCAGCCTTCCACACTATAACTGCACACCTCCCTTTTAATAAGTCAGTATTTATTCAGATATGGAAAACTCAGCCTCTAAAATCGAACATTATTATAAGGTTTTAAATCCCTCAAAACACCATATATATTTTTTACCTCATTGTTTGACATATGTTTTCCTCATCTAAGATCTTTGGACAATGGGATTTTATAAACCACATTTTCTATACCTTAAACAGTTGTTTGGGTTTTTTTCCCCCTATACCCTAAACAGTTTTATTTACATATTATAATGGCTACAATTTATAAAAATCAACTATATTCCTAGTATAGATTGAGTACTCTCCATAGGTTATTAACTGAATATTATAATTACACTCCATGAATTGGATTTTACTTATCCTTGTTTTGTAGATAAGAAAAATAAGACTCAGAGAATTTAGATTAATCAGCACACAATCAAAAAGAACTACAAAGGGGCACCTGGGTGGCTCAGTCATTAAGCATCTGTCTTCAGCTCAGGTGATGATCCCAGGGTCCTGCGATCAAGCCCCAAGTCCGCGTCCCTGCTCAAGCAGGGAGCCTACGTCTCCCTCTCCTGCTCCCATGCTCTCTCTCTGTCAAATAAATAAATAAAATCTTTAAAAAAAAAATTACTAAGCAATAAAGACAGTGTATGAGTTAGAGCTCACTGACTTCCAAATCCATGTTCTTCCTTTTATGCCAGTTTTCAAGCCAAAGTGTGTGCCCATGGATCCTCTTGGAAGCTTCTTTGTCATTCACATTCCCAGGAAACTTCAGACTCCCAACACACACACACACACACACACACACACACACACACACCCCCTAAATTCTGATTCAGGAGCCTTTCCTTTATTTGTTTAGTAACCAACCAATCCTAATGCTGATTATCTGATGACCACACACTGATAAATACAATCAGTACCTTAAGTCCTCCCCTTTATCTCCCTAACCCATCAATTTACCAAGTTTTCTCTCAGGTACATTTTGCTGTATTCAAGTTCTTCCCTATGACCCTAACCTTTGACTGCTGAATATCTCTTTACTTTTAAGGCTAAGGGAATCTGATGTCCTTTGTCTTAAGGGCTAATTACACTCCACCTACTCTTGGTAATCACCAAATCAGCCTGCTCACAGAGGAGCTCTGACCTTTTCCTTCTCCTGGCTATGAAACCTTTCAGCAGCCTAAAAGTTCAATTTCATTTAAGGCTTTCCATTTTCTGATCCAAGCCTTCTGATGTTGTCCTAGATGAGAGACTTCTATCCCATTTATCTTATTTTTCTAATCTCATCTACTAATTTCCTCATTCATGCTGTTGCATCATCTTCCATTTTTCTGTTCAAGGTCTCCCTGCTGCTCCCTTGTCCACAGGCAATACATGCCTTCTCCAAAGATCAGTCTCTGCATCAAAATCTGCAATATCTCTAATTGCCCTTAGGAAATGTATACTTCCTGGGCTGGCAACTAAGAGCCTCCGCAGTCTCCTATTTACATGCCCTCATATCCTGCTAAAACTTGACAACCTCTCTGCTCACTGCTACCCAGATATGCCTTAATAACCCTACCTTTGTGCTCATATTCTATTTTCTTCTGTAGAGCCTTGGTCCCTCTTTCTGTCTGCCTACCCAAAGCCCCTTCTCCTTGAACTACAACTTCTAGTAGAAGTCCTTCCTCATTATGAAATATCCCCAGACTACAGCGTCCTTGCCTCTTCCAAACTGAGAGTATTTTCTACCTTCTTTGACTAGCAAACACATACCTCTTGTGGTGCTATCTGTGTTGCTCTGTAATCTTCCAAATTAAAATGAAAAATAAAAAAAAATCCTTAGTGTCAAGGATCTGGGAATTTTAGGTGAATAAATCTTTTGGTTCAGATAATCTGGATAACTTCAAGTCACCTTTTTTTTTTTTAAGGTTTTATTTATTTATTTGACAGAGAGAGATCACAAGTAGGCAGAGAGGCAGGCGGGGGTGGTGGAGAAGCAGGCTCCCTGCTGAGCAGAGAACCTGATGCGGGACTCAATCCCAGGACCCCGGGATCATGACCTGAGCTGAAGGCAAAGGCTTTAACCCACCGAGCCACCCAGGCGCCCCTTCAAGTCACCTCTTAAGGCAACTGGCATAGATACACCATCTAAGGTTTAGTTAAAAACTCAACTTATATTAGTCATCAGGCATATATGATCCATGCAGATTCATTTGTGTAATATAATATAGACATAGTCACTCTCTATTCATCTCTGGATAATTAT
This sequence comes from Lontra canadensis, assembly GCF_010015895.1. Classification (NCBI taxonomy): domain Eukaryota; kingdom Metazoa; phylum Chordata; class Mammalia; order Carnivora; family Mustelidae; genus Lontra; species Lontra canadensis. The sequence continues at coordinate 4,893,471 of NW_022631076.1, read as the reverse complement.
CTTCTTATTTGCAATCTTCTCATTAGAGTATTAGATGTTAATTTCTATACACAGGATGTACAGAGCTGATAATATCTCTGTAGTTAGAGAGATAATAAGTACCCTTAACTCAGAATGTATGGTTTTGTTCAACTTCTGCCATGTCTCTTTAAACTTATCTTCAATATCACTTTCTACTTATGTAATAGCCTTTTATAACCAAGAACAAAGTCATGTCGAATAGAAATGTAAATTTTAAATAATATAACACTTATTTCTAATGTAGACTGCAATAGAATAGTCTAAAAGTTGCAGTTATTCTCCCAGTAACAATTATAATCTCTCTCTAGCAAGGTCAGTGGTGGGACTAAGCTTCTTTGGGATTCTTTGGAGGACAGAAAAGAGTGAAAGCCTAATATGAGATCCATGGTCTCCTGTGATGTTAAACTTAATTTAATCATTAAGACATCAGAAAATTAGAATAAAATCTAATTAAGGGAAAATAGACTTTTTATCACTAACAATATGACTCAATTTATTGGGACAACTAAACCATACAAGCCATGGAGACATGCTCACCAAGTGTACCATCTCTCACAAAATGTTCTAAGTTGTACTTTATCCAAAGGCTAAAAGGAAAATTGTTTTTCCTCTTTGCCATGATCACATCTGAGCTCTTTACAGAACATTTCAGCAACCAAATGGACTCTGATATTTATAACTAATAGAATGGTTTATGTCTTGCTTTCATGGTAGTTTTTAAATTATGTATTGAGATGATCTGTCTGATTTCTCTTCTTAAGCCATCTAACTGCAGCAATTAAACCTTTTAAAACCCATTAGGATATTCAGCTCACATCAATCTCTGAAACCGACCCTCCATTCAGTATAGAAATTTTTTTAAAGATTTGAAATTCTCTCTTTCAGCATTAGGAGAATGTTGAACTCAACTTTCCTTTTGGTCAAGACCCAATCCTACTTTCTCAGACTCCTGAGGACTAGCCCTTGAGCTCTAGTTCGTGGCAGCAACTCCCCCAGACATTACTAGTTCCTCCTCCTGACCCCTTGGAACTGGACAAAATGGCTGCTATTTAAACTTGTACCATTTATTTTCCCACATTTACTATGTGATTTAGTAACATTAGCTACTATAAATACATATTTATTATTATATGTATTATATTTTATTCTTATATATTTATTTCTCATTTTATATATTTATTTCTTACTTATATAAATTTAAAAAGAGCTGTTCCTAACCAGTGCACAGTACCTCCCAAGAGAGGTTCAGAAACCAACCTTCCTCCATCTTGTAGACGCTTCCAAGTGTGCTGTGCCCATCTGCATCAGTTCTACAGCAAGGAGAGGGTGGAGAAAGGCCACTTGCTTCTAAAGTTTCTTGGCCTACAAGTGACATTCCTTTCTTCTGGTGAGAACTAGTCATATAAGACCTGCTGATCTTATATCAGCTTTCTAGATCCATGAGTTAGCCTTTCCACCCAAAAATAGCCTGAATGCAAGCCTATCTTTAGAGAGCTCTCTTTTTCCAGACTCAATCCGACTCTATTGGTTCTATGGAATGTCTAACCTTGCCTGTCCTTCCATGGTCTAGCCTATCCTACTCCTTACTAAGCTCCTTATGTAAGTCTATTTTTGTTAGGCTACATGACAGTTTGAGGAATAAGCTCATAAGAAAAATCATGTCCAAGAAAGCATTTTTAAAAATGAAATGTGTGATATGTTTGTATTGGTTCATTTAATTTCATCAAACCTACAGAAACATGTTAAGAAAGGAGAATTAGAGCAAACTTTCTCATTCAACACTTTTCATAGTAACCCACATAGGAAAAGAGTGTTGAGGTAAAGGTCAACAACAAAGTAAAAACAAATTAAAAATTATTGAATCATAACTTTCATAGTGTTCTTATCTGACATAGCTTTAGACCATCAAGAATATTCTTTTGTATTAAGTAAAAATTTAACTTTATTTTTCTTTGAAATGGATGGTCAGTTGTGTTAATACCATCTCCAATAATGATCAGGAACACCATCTGTGTTGGTCAGTTTTATGTGTCAACTTGGCTAGATTCAAGTCTCCACTTTTCAATTAAACACTAATCTAGGTGTTGCTGTGAAGATATTTTAGAGATGTGTCTAAAGTCCATATTCAGTTGATTTTAAGTAAGGAACATTATCCTAGTGTGGGGGAGGGGGGCAGATTCAACCTGGTGAAAGGTCTTAAGAGCAGAAGTAAGGCTTCCCTGAAGAAGAAATTTCACCTGCAGACAGCAACTTCAGCTCGAGAATTTTGGTCTGCCCTTCCGAAGCCTGCCCTATAGATTTTGGAATCACCTACCCAGCCATCACAATCAATTAAGCCAATTTCTTGTAATAAATGTCTTAGTACACATCAAAAAAAAAATTATTGAATCATCTAAATAGTGAAGATAAAGACAAAAGAGGACTGTAAGTGGGCCCTTTCAAGGATATCCGAATTAAATGAAATTAAGATGATGTAAGTATATCAGTAATTTAAAGAGCATCATAGTGTGCATGATTATTGACTTTATGGCTCATTGAAATCTAGAATAAAAGCAAAATTGCATTTATTATATATCATAATCAGTTAGAAATACATGTGCATGCATGTGTGTATGGGAGAAAGAGAAAGTTCTGTATAGACCATACTTACACATATAGAATACATGTTAGGAAGGAAAATTTCATTTAGAACTTAGATTTACTCAGTAGGAAATAATGATGACAGTCAACCCCAAAGTCAAGGCAGAGTCATAAGCATTATTCTTTATGTATTACTCATCCAGGAGTAATACATAAAATACAAAATACAAAAAGTGATCAGGGTGAGGCAAGTCCAGTTCCCAGCATTTACCAAATTTCACAATTTCATTTCAAAGAATTGCAAAGATGTTATTTGAAAATATGCATCAGAAATGGAAAACAAACTCCATGAGCACATTTGCAATAATGTAGTAGATAGTATGTGTAAAGAGACAGAAATAGGAGGAAAGGGCAAACTGGGGCTGGCTTCAGCTCCCCAGGTCGTTGGTACTTAGAGTGAGCAACTAAAGAGAATGCCAAAAGAACTCAGAAGGTAGAACATGCTCCTGGGCCAATCTCAGAAAAGGCCAGAGAAGAATGGGGCAAATGATGAGAGGTAAAGAGAATCCAGAAAGTCCTTTCCCCTAGAGGGCAATAGTTACCGTCATCATCTTCAACGACATTAACCAATTTCCCCCAGGTGACCAGTGTCCTTGTCCTCATCCTTCTTACCTATTATTTATACCAGATGAGCATTCTTAACTCAATTATATAAGGAATTTAATTAGTATAAAGTATTATACCAAACTTTAAGCAAATAAAGTACAAAGAAACCCTAAAAATAGCTGGGCGAATCCCAGTCTAAAAATCTACATCTTTCACTCACCAACTTTGACATTTTGTCCTTTTTTTAAAGCTGGAAGGGAGGTATTTTATATGCACAATTTTCCCTATTCAAAGAATACTTTTCTGGGATTGCTGTTTACATTAACCCTTACACTCAACAAAACCCAAATGGAATACATGACCAAGCTACTAAGACAAAGCTCCTCTTTCCTAGGGTGAATGCTAACACGTAACACAAACACAGCCATGACATCTCAGAACTAGGTGAACAGCTATTATTCTTCCCAGCCACCTCTGCCCACAACTCCCAGAAGTTCCTGCATTTTTTCACTTTCTGTCTCCAGTAAGTTATGATCACAAAACCCCCACAGCCTGCTTAACTCATGTTACATACTCTTGACCTATGGCTCCCTTGTCATTGATAACCTTTCTAACCTTGGTGAAAAAACATAATTCAATTCCCCTTGATTCTCTTTCTTTCTAGAGCTTTTCCTTCCTTCCCCCAAATGATTTATAATTCCCATCAACTCCTTCCATTGGCTTCCAGGAATATGAAAGGACTATTCTTCAGACTCCAGTGTATGATCTGAAAACCTAGAAGCTAGTAGCAAAAGGTTCTAATAGCACCCTTAAAGTCATCTAGAAGAAATGCTTCTTCAAGCAAATTCCAATTAAGTTAAAATTCAATATATTTACATGCATATTGTATAGGCAGTATATTTATAAGTGATGATCAGGATTAATCAAAGAGATAATGCTAAGCTTTTCTTATTATTCAAGTGTTCACAAATACATGGCATTCTTATTCATTAAAATTCAAATTCAGGTAAGTAGCATCCACCACTCATAACTGAATGTTAACCATGCAGGTCATAAAAGAAGCTACCAGAATTCCGAAGTTACCCTCAATTTAAAGCTGCAAAAGAAAGTAATTAGGTGAAGAGAAGCTATGGCTTTAAAACAAGGATTGATAGTCATTTTAAATAACAAAATGTCAATATTTGCAGAAAATTGAGACACTTCACAAATAATAAACAGTGCTATTGTCTCCATGAATTGTGGGCCAGCTATAATAAATATTGAAATTCAACAATTCATCACCAGAACTATCCTTTATTTTAGCTACTTTCATCTGGCAGTAAATAGAAATTATATTTGTTGGATAAACCTAGAAAAAGGAGAAACCTCTCTGCCCTTTATTTTTCTTGATGAATTTGGCCCAGGACAAGAATTTCAAATTATATGCGGACAGGGAAAATAACTTGGCATCCTGAAGGACCAAAAGATGTTACAAACATAATTATCTCAGTATCAGCACCACATGGTAACACTGTCAGACTGAGAGGGGGGAAATATCCCATGAGATAGAAAATGCAAACTGGTGATCTTGCCAATAGAAAGATGGATCTGTGTGCATTTGCAATGGCCAAATTTTTAAAACTCTTTCTATTTTTTTAAATTTCATATTTATTCATCTATTTTCCTTTTTCTGACCATGAAGATGGACTCCATTTTCCTTCAACAATCTTGGCAAAGCATTAGGTCATTAGTACATGTTGACTGATTTTGAAGTTATCACATCATCATCATATTTGTCAATTTAAAAAAAAGTGGAAAAAATAGCATGACAAAATAGAATAAAAAAGAGCTACCAGCCATGTGTAAATATCCTCTAAGCTTTGTATTTTCACTTCTAACGGGGAACACTGCTGTTCCTGGGTGGACTGTGTTGTCAATGCAGAATCGAAGTTGTAGAACAATCCATCTGTCACTGATGGACCTGTCAGCAAGTCCACAGGGAAACTCAAGGCCATCATTATCTAAACATTTTCCCAATATACCGAAAGTCAGTGTTAACATTTTTTAAGTCCTAGAATTAGGAGGAGGTTTTTGTTTTTGTTTCTACTAATCTTATAGCTCTCTCTCTAGGCGGTGATCCAATGTTCTAAAATACACAGAAAGACAAGGCAAGTTGCCCCTCTCTTCTCAATAATAGCAAGACTTAGAAAAAGTCACCTCTATGGAGACACAAGGACCCGCCATGCTAGGCACAGGACAGTGATGGAATGAACTGAGCCCCCCAGGGAGTGAGAAGATGCATCCCCTATCCAACATAGATCATCAAACTGCAGGAGAGAGATCCTGGCACCCACAGAGGGACAGCTGTGCTACTAGCTCTCTGGCTGGAATAAAAAAGAAAGTTATAAAGGAGTAATATAAACAGCAGAACAGAGATTTCAATCCAAATGTTATTTATGATGAAGAGGTGGATCAAATAAAATTTATGTCTAAAGTGTATTAAGTAAAATATTAAGCTTTAACTTTTTTATTCTAATAAACAGAGTTTTGCTGCTTAAAACTTTGATTTGTCTTCATTTTATAACTTTCTTCTCCAGTCAAGGAAAACTAGATTCAGATTGACATGGTCACTCCATCATTTGGGCCAACAGAAATGATGAAAGACCAGTTTGGAGAGCTTTCCCTGTAAGCCGCCTGCTGGACTCAAAGGAAGGGCTCTCTCTCCACTTAAATGACTTGCCCTTTCTGTTTCCCCAACAGAACAGCACTAATCACTCTGTGAAAGGACCAAACTCCTCTCATAGGTGATTATAGCTACATTATTGTGTCGGTTGTGTACATTTTTTACATTCAAAATCAGTCAGTTTTAGATAATATTGGGCACACTAGGTACCATATATGATGTACCAATTAGAAAAGAATGCACTTGGAATTCAAAATTTTCCAGACTGGATTAATGGACTCTGCTGCTCCCACAAAATAATACCTTCTACTTATTTGCTCGAGTCAGAAATTTGTAGACCATTCTTTAGTTCTCCCTTTTTACCTATGAATCTAATCAGTCACAGATTCCTCTAGATGGCAGCTCACAGTTTCTCATAAACTCTATTCCAGCGTCATGGCGTTGGTTTGGTCCTTCATATTTTCTCCATGAAGCATATTAGTAGCATCTTTGCTTGGCAACTTTTCATACTTTCCCTCTGTTTGTGTGAATGAGCTGACACTTGGGGGCCAAAATGTTCTACTATCTTGGACTCACTGCTGTAGGACGAGGAATTTACGATGCATTTTCATACCAAGAGCACCGGCAGAATCCCCACCTTCAACATCACTGTCACCATGACTGTGAAGACTCCTGTCCTGCTGATGGGCAAAGAAGGTCCACAGTGGTATGATCAACAGGAAATGTTAAGAAATGGCTTCCCACTTGTGGAATTCCCAGTACTCCTCATCTGTCCCTTCTAATACTTCCCCACATTTTACTGTTCCAGTGATTTTCATTCCATATCATACATTTTTTTTTTCCTCTCTATTGGATTTTTCCATTCAGAAGACAAATGACTCTAAAACTTCATGGTTGAAAATAACTAGGTATTAGCTCACAGTTCTACAGTCTGGGCTGGGCTCAACTGGGTCATTCTTTGGCATGCATTACCTGGAGTCACTCATCCAGTTACTGGATTTCCATGATGGCTTTGCTCATGTGTCTGACCTCAACTGGAAGGAAGGCTGGAACAGCAGAAGTCTAGCTAGGCATATCTCCTCTGTACCCTTCTATCTCCACCATGGTAATCAAACTCTTTACAACATAGTTTGGGACTCCAAAGGCCTTTCTTCATTGAGTAAAAACGTCTGTGGCAAAAAACAAACAAACAAACAAACACCCAGGCCTTCCTATAAATAATGGCACTCACATGTATAGGTTTTGATTGTCTTTTTTTTTTTTTTTAAGATTTTATTTATTTATTTGACAGACAGAGATCACAAGCAAGCAGAGAGGCAGGCAGAGAGAGAGAGACGGGGAAGCAGGCTCCCTGCTGAGCAGATAGCCTGAGGGAGGGCTCCATCCTGGGACCCTGAGCTCATGACCTGAGCTGAAGGCAGAGACTTTAACCCACTGAGCCCCCCAGGTGCCCCTGATTGTCTTTTTATTTTGATTTTTCCCTTCAGTTTTATTTTTATTTAAGTAATCTCTACACCTAATGTGGGGCTCAAACTCAGAACCCTAAGATCAAGAGTCCCATGCTCTTCTGACTGAGTCCGCCAGGCACCCCTAAATTTTCTTTTTAGCATCTTGCTCTTAAATATGATCAGATTATGCAAGGGTACCAGGCAGTCAAGGAAACCATTTAATGTTAAATTCAGGAACCAAAACAAAACAACAGAAAAAATATCAACTTGGAGGAGTCATAGCTGATACAAAGAGGTAAATAAATAAATAAATCATCATCGCTATCCTCAGAGTTAAAAGAACAGAGTTCCATCTTAAAAGATAAATATTCTAAGAAATACCATTTTAAGCAATAATAAACTCAACAGAAAGGTTAGCAGGTAAAGTCAAAAAATATCCCAGAAAAAGATCGTAAGGTAAAGAAGAAAATAAATAAGAAAATTAGAGGCCCAATCCAAGAGGTACAAAATCCAAATACTAGGATCCCAAAAATAAATGTTAAAGAAAAATTAAAAGAAAGAAACCATCAAAGAAATACAAACAATAATAATAACAAAATAAAAAAAAAACAAATTTCCCTATTGAATAGGCCTACAAAGTCCTCAGAACAATGGATAAAATTAGAGTTTACACAAGTACATCATTGTGAGATTTCAGAATACTGGGGCCAGAGAAAAGATCACACAAGCTTTAGAAGAGAGGGAAAAAAATAAAACAGATATCACACAAGGACCAAGTTTCAAAATATCATTAGACTTCTCTACAACCTTCTCCTAAATTATGAAAATTGAGAAGCGCCTTCCAAGTTCTGAAAAAATTACTTCCAATCTACAATGTTTTGCCCAAACACTTAATCACAGTGGAGGTTTTTTTTCCCCTGTAAGATCTTTAAAAATGTATTTGGCATGCATGAATTTTTAGGAAGATATTATAAGACATGCTCTAGCAAAATGAGGAAGTAAACCAAATAGGGAAAACATGGAATCGGGAAATGAAGATTCTACTATCTCTAATATCTCTAGGCTGATAGTAAAAATTATATATAGATAGATAGAGATAGATAGAGATATCTCAAGATGGCAGTTATATAACATATCTGGAATTCAATTAATTTAAACAGGAGCAGATCTGAAGGCCTTATGAGAAATTTTTTTTTCCAGTAAAATGAAACTGATAAAATATCTAAAGTGTTTTAATATACTGACAGGAAGTTAGAGTTCATTATGTAAAGAGAAAGAATTACGAAGAAAAGAATAACCATAGTATACTACCTGCTCAGCCAGTTATTGTGTTTACTTATATAAACACTGAATAATATTCTCAATATTTACTAAAATCATGATAAAAATCATGATAAAAGTATACTGGGAATATGTGCATAGGGACAGGAAATATACACGTGTAGCCTAGGGAATGAAAGTGTAAAAGAAAGTTAAATTCTCATCTTCCACAGTAGGGAACAAACAGGTGATGCTCAAAACTGATCAACCAAAAGGTAGTAACATATGCACGTTATTTGTAAATACAGAGGCACATATCAAACAAGGCAACAGAAAGAATTGAAAAGTAATTGATTTGGGAAGAGGGAAATGGTAGGGGACAGGGAAATTATTTTTATATCAAACCTTAGAGAACTGCATGACTATTTAAAAGTATAACATTGAATAAAAAAAAACAGAAAAAAATAGTTACCTTTGGAAATTCCTATTGCGCACATATTCCACTTTTATTTCTAGTAGCAGATACTTCTGCTAGTACGGCAAATAAAGGCTTTAAACTCCCTCAATTCATTCTTTCATGACCATTACATTCTTGAACATTTACACTTCGTTGCCAATTTTTCTCTCTATATATATTTATTCCTGGACAATCAGTGCTCAAATGATGTATAAGGTGTCAAAAAATGAATGAATGTGAAGTGACAGATTGTCTTTAAATAGGGAAGCTGCTGATAAAGCCAACAAGTGCACCAATAAAACTATATACCTTGGCAACTGCTCCAGACCTGAAGATCAAGCAAAAGTACCGTCTTGTCTTTGATTCCACCTCCCAGATAAAATTGCATGCAATGAATGGTCAGAGGGTTATAACTATCCTGGGGGAAATTACCAGCAAAAGTAAATAAATTCCATACAGCATGAGCCAAACTGCTTTATTAAACTGATTGGCAACACAATGGTTTCTTCCATTTGCTGATATGAGGATTGGAGTTCTCAAATCCATGAAAATCATTTAATTTCTCAAACCTAGATGAAAGAGAGAAATGGAAGAAGGTGGTCCAGGGCCCAGGAGGAATTTATTTGTCTTTTTCCAACTTATTGTCGATGCTGTCCCACTCTGAAGCAATGCATTTTTGATTCTCATGTTTGGATGGCATTTCTGCTTAGGGAATCACTCACATTTTGATCTTTAATTCCTTCGGGGACAGCCAGTGAAAAGTGCTTTTATAAGTTACAGTTCTGACCTTTTTAGGATTCTGTTATTTGATTAAAAAGCATTAGAGGTCTTTCTGTATGGCAGTGTTTATTGCCTGTAACAAAGTAATCAGAAATGCAACCAAAGAGTAATTTGTAAAGGGTTATGGATTCATTCCCAACAAATATTTATTGTTACCGGTGCAATTCCACACTGAAAATGAAATACACCAGAGATCTGTTTGTCTTCCTCTCTTGGGACCCATGACACTCAACTGTACTAGAGGTGAAAACAATTTATAAAAACAGCATTTGACTCCTTGAGAGATTCAAACCCTTGAATGAGATCCAAGTGAAAACTTGCTTATAAAGCTCCCTCCAGGGAAAGTGTGACATGGCATGATGTGAGTATTGCTCTAGATAACACCTTAATTTCTTAAACTATGTGGTCTCTAGATGCATAGGGGAATCCCAAGACCTTTCCAGGTGTCCCATGAGGTCAAAACCATTTTCATAATATTATCAAAGTATAATTTATTTTCATTGTGTTTACATTAGCACTGGTGGTGCAAAAATAATTGCAGATAAAACTTGGGTGCCTGAGCGTGAATCGAGACAGTAGCACCAAGCTTATCTAGTTTTTATTTTGTTTTGCTTTCAAATAACAGTTATATTGAGATATAATTCACATACAATATAATTCACTCATTTAAAGCATACAGTCTCTAGGGTGATATTTATTACCACCACCAATTCTCAGGTTTCCAAACATCACTTGGGGGTTCACCATTTCAATTCAATTCTTACACTGTCTTCGTGGAGATAACATCAGATCCCACAAGTCAAGGGCAGCTTGCCACAAGACTGCTCCCCAACCTCAATGCCAGTGCAAGTCCAGACTACCATCTGTAATTCTGACCGATCGGCTGCCAATCAGAGGTTTCCCTCCTAGGGTTTGATAATTTGCTGGAGTGGTTCACAAAACTCAGGGAACTATTTATTTATGTTACCTGTCTATAACAAAGAAGAGTATAAAGGATAGAGATGAACAACCAGATGAAGGTGAAGTCCAGAAATATCCCACGTGCAGGAGCTGCTGTCTCCCATGGAGTTAGAGCACGCCACCCTCCCAGCATGTCCATGCATTCACTAACCTGGAAGCTCATCAAATCTAATTGCTCGGGAGCTTTTATAGAGCTTTAATCTCCAGCTCTCACTCCACTTGCAGACAGTCAGTGGGTAGGGATGAAAGTTCCAAAATTCCCATCACTTGGATTTTCTGGTGACCAGACGTCTCTTGAGGCTATCCAGGGACCCCATCCTAAGTCACCTCATCAACATAAACTCAGGTGTGATAAAAAGGGGTTCCTTATGAATAACACTCCTATTACTCAGGAAATTCCAGTTACTCATAGGAAATTCCAAATTTAGGAGCTCTATGCCAGGAACTGAGGACAAAGATCAAATCTATTTCTTATTATGCCACAAATGCAATGGTTTTTAGTATATCCACAGATATATACATCCCTCTCCACCATCAATTTTAAAATATTTTTGTTACCTTTAAAAGAAACTCCATAACCTTTAGGTATTATCCTCCCTACGTACCCCCATCCACCCCAGCCTTGAGCAACCACTAATCTACTTTCTGTCTCTATAGAATTACCTTTCTGGGCATTTCATATAAATGGAACCATATAATATGTGGTCTTTTATAAAGAGTTTCTTTCATTTAAAGTAATATCTTCAAGTTTCATCTATGTTCTAGCATGTATCAGTACTTCATTTCTTTTTACAGGCAGATAATATTCCATTGTATAGATATACCACATGGTGTTTATCCATTAATCCTTAAGTGACATTGGGCATTGGGTTGTTTTCACCAATTGTCTATGAATAACGTCACTATAAACAATGAGTAGAAGTTTTTGTGTGAGCATGTCTTCATTTCTCTTAGGTATATATTTCAGAGTGGATTTGCGGAGTCATATGGCAACTCTATGTTTAACTACTTGAAGAACTTCCAGACTACTTTCCAAAGTAGCGACACCATTTTATCCCCACATTTCCCCCAGATATTGGCATAACTTACCGCCTCACTGCCTTCATATCTCTGCTCAGATATCCTTGAGGAGACTTTCCCTGACTGCCCTGTCTAATTCATACCTTCCTGCAACCATCAGTTCTTTTATTCCGCTTTCTTTGTTTTCATAGCCTTTGTCACCGCGTGACATATTATATATTTAAATATTGGTTTATTTTCTGTCTCGCATGTTAGAATGTCCTTTGATGACAGCAGAAATGTTTTCTGGGTTTTTTTTTTTAAGATTTTATTTATTTATTTGATAGACAGAGATCACAAGTAGGCAGAGAGGCAGGCAGAGGGGGAGGAGGAAGCAGGCTCCCCACTCAGCAGGGAATCCAATGTGGGACTTGATCCCAGGACCCTGAGATCATGACCAGAGCCGAAGGCAGAGGCTTTAACCCACTGAGCCACCCACGTGCTCCGTTTTCTGGTTTTGTTTTGTTTTGTTTTGTTTTTCAGTGCTATAACCCAAATCCTGTAAAACTATCCAGCATATAATAAGTAACAATAAGTATTTATTAAATCAACAAACTAATGACTCCATTGTAAATGCAGATTGACTTGATCTGCCTTTACTTTTTCACTTAGTAGAATGTAGAAGTAGGCTTTAGAATAATAGTGTATAAAAAAGTACTTTTTAAAGAAGCAGGAGATGTGACTCATTACACCGGTACTTGGTAAGAAATCATTGAGAAATTAAGTATGTCCTTAAGGAAATTGAAAAACTAAGCTACGGCATGAAGTTTAGGTCATTCAGTTTTAGGATCATGATTTCCTGGTGTTTGGCTTTAGGTTTGGACCCTCAAAGGTCAATTGGGAAAGGAACTAAAGAAGCATGTAGTGAGTTAATTCAAACAAAGATAAGATAAAACTTTCCCCAATGAGGATTGCTAAGCTTTGAAAAACAATCATAGTAAACTGGTGGAATGGGCTTCAAAATAACATCAGGGAGTAGTGAGAAGAACTCCAGAAAAGAATTTGTCTCAGCCCTATTGCTAAATGGCTGTATAACTCTGAACAAAATATTTAGTTTCAATAGTTTTCAACAAACCTTTGCCTGTCAAATGAGAGTGTTCAGACAATCCCTATGGTTTCTTAATATCCTTCTCTGAAAACACCAGAAAATAACTTTAGCTAATAGGGATGATATTGAATGCAATCCTCTATAGTTAAGGAAGTAGTTGATGGGGAATTAATGACTTGTAATTTTAAAACAACACATATAACTAATCATTTCAATTGAGATAGACTTATTAAGTTTATTGCTATTGGTAATAACAGTAAGAAAGTGGGTGATGTGATATTTCAGGGAGGGGTAGTAATTTAGGTTCTCAGCTTAACTCTTCGCTGCTCATTGTCCATGTAGTTATAGACTATGTAAAACTGACTCTACTTAATCAACTGGGTTTAGAACAATTCAGTCTGATGTGCGGATAACAGGCCCATCAGTTAAATGTTAATTAATATAGTTGCCTCAAGATTAATTCTGTAACCAGCCCAAGCTGGCCCAAATGGAAAATCTGAATAAAGCTTTTGCATATAAAAACATGTGAGTATTTAGAAACCAACAGCCTCTGGGGCACCTGGGCGGCTCCGAGGGTTAAGTTTCTCTCTTCCTCTCAGGTCATGATCCCAGAGTTCTGGGATGGAGCCCCACATCAGGGAGCCTTCTTCCCCCCTCTCTCTGCCTGCTTCTGCCTACTTGTGATCTCTGTCAAATGAATAAATAAAATCTTAAAAAAAAAAAAAGAAAAGAAAAAACAGCCTCCAATTTGGAATTTCAGGACCTATTTTATTAAAGATTTACCTGTTCAAATTCAGAAAAAGAAATGCTTCCCTACAGAATTCAGATGACAAATGAAACTCTTTCCTCCCTGAACGATATTGCATTTTTGCAAACTGGTGTTGTTGGGTATATGCTGCCATCACTGTAGACCAAAAATTCAACTAATTTTAAGCAAGACTAGGCTATTCTCCTCACAAATGATTACTGAGCCATTACCTTCCTTGTAAATATCTGTGCCAAGAAAATGTTTTCCTGAAAGTAGCTCCCCCCGCCTCATTAATTACCATTTTTGTGGCACACCAAAATCAATAGGTCTCATTTGGTGCCTGATGTGTCCTATTGACAAATAAAGGGTGGGTCCCCAATGTGTAGCTTTCACCGTCTACCTGGAGCTTCTGGCACTCCAGGTGTGAGCGATCAGGATACTGTTTAATTCAGTGCATTGTGCTGCTCATTGGCCCGTGGTAGTTTTTTATCTCCTCATCACTCCAGCAAAGCTAAGTTTATCTTTGTTTTGTTTTGTTTTTCTCTAAGAGAATTCTCAGTTATGGTTACAGCAACAAAGCAACTCACATATTTCTGTCACCTCCTACATTTCCATTTCTCACCATCAAAATAAATGAATATTCTAGTCTGTTTTAAAACAGCACATTTTACAGATAATTGCCTTCATAAAACCTGGCCCGCAAGTATACCATTAACACTGAAAGTGTAGGATTTTATTGTCTCAAACACCAAAACCAGAGATATTCTCTAAGGATTTGCTAATAGGTGGCCTTTTGGAATAAAACTGATTAGAGCACTGGCTTATCCTCGAAATTTTTAAAGGGATGTTCCAATAAAATATTCTTCAACTCCTTAATCCAATACTTGATACATGAAGACATGTCAGCCTTGAAATTCAAGTTGTTAGGACTATACCACAACCTCAGAAAGAATGAGAACATTACCTTATTTTTGTTTCTTACCCTCTTGACCCTCTAGCAATGAATTCGGGATCTTAAGTCATACTCTGCCTGCCTGCTCAGGAAACCTTCAGAGCATTAGATTTTATTTATTTATTTTTAAAGATTTATTCATTTGAGAGAGAGAATGTGTGTGTGTGCATGCGTGTGTATGCACAAAGTGGGGGATGGGCAAAGGAAGAGGGTAAGAGAGAACCCTCGAGTAGACTCCCTACTGAGTGTGGAGCCCAGATGTGGGGCTCAATCCCCAGACCCTGAAATCAGGACCTGAGCCAAAATCAAGAGTTGGATGCTCAACCAACTGAGTCACCCAGAGCATTAGATTTTAATAACAGGGCAACAATGCAGCATAATCAAAGAGTGGATGAGAGTTCCCAGGTTTTATGGAGAGTGATTCTGATATTGAAGCCAAGGATAGAATCTTCAAGTACTGAAGCTACCAGTATTAATTCATTATTAAAATTATCACCATCATAATTATCATTGTCACCATCATCATCAGAGCCATTTATTCATTGTCTACTAAGATAAATGTAATAAGTGTTATTCTAAGTGCTTTCATATGCATACTATGGTTTGTTTGCAAAGATGTTCATAACAGTTTTTCCATATCTATGAGCACATCCCTTTGCAGTGTGACTTTGCCACTCTTCCCACCTAAAGCAGTGCTATTTTCTCCTCTTCTTGAATCTAGTCTGGTGTTGCACTGTTTTAGCCAGGAGTATGAAAAGAGTGACTTTCTGTGATTCCTGATCCTTGGCCACATTAGGTCTTAAAAGTTTTGTAGCTTCCATTGTTCATTGTGGCTGCCCAAGACCACCATGTAGAAGGGCTTGGCAGAAGAAAAGACCAGATGGAAGGTGACAGACAGAGACAGCAAGAAAGAAAGAAGAGAGAAGTCCAGGTAACAACCACCTGACGTAAAAACGAGGCCGTCTTGGACCACCTAGCTTCCATTTGAGCCACTAGATGTCAGCAGATTGCAGCTTCATGAGGCACCATGGGCCAGGCTACCAGACAGGACACCCCATCCCACCCAAATTGCAAAATCATAAGCAGAGAAATGATTTTTTGTTTCAGGCTACTAAATTTTGTGGTGATTTGTACACAGTAATAGATAACTGAAACATGCCCATTTCCTGATCTAATCCTCAATGGAGCATTGTGTTATTTCCAGTGCTTCTACCACACTGTCTTCAGTATCAGTCTGTCAAATATTTATTAAGTACTTGAGCATCCTCACATTATACAATGTACTTGTTTGCTAAAACAAAATATAAGATACTAACTTCAATAAAATAAATGGGAGAGATGATTAATTGATATGAAACAAAGTTATTATCAACAGTTGTGATCTCTCTTCTGGCTTGGGTGGCTGGGCATGAAGGAATGGATCTAGAGCTCATTCTCTCTGGTTGCAACCTGCCCAGATAGATTGGTCAGGAAATAGGGGGTGGAGTGGAGGCTTAGACCATCTAAGTTTTCATAACACCATTACCACTTTAGGTGTCCAAAGTGCATCCTGGGTCTTCCAAGGATTCTGGCCACTTGAAAGGATAGTTGTTCACTTGGAGAGATTTAGAAAATAAGCTGAGCAATCCTGAGGCCCACCTGTGTGTGCTTCCTGCTGGATAATCATTGGACCTGCTGGTTGCAGTGGGAATGATGACACAGCCCAACCACACAGCTGACGTAATAGTGTTCATTCAAGTCAAGACTGGTTCACCCAAGTAGAGACCAGATGAGCTCCAGGGTTGGATTAAGCTCTCATACAGGGACGTACAACTAGATCAGGTATTCCTCCAAATATTTTCTGAAATCAACTTTAAAACTCAAAGAATTTAACACTTCTGTTCTCAGTTTCTACTGTGACAGACTTTCCCTAAGGCAGTGGTTGACTAATGTCTATCTGGTCAGAGAGAAGAAATGCCATGAAGAACAGAAAGAATATAGCTTTCAAAATCCCGTCCTAACACATGGAATATGGTTTAGTGCCATGTGGAGGGGAAATAAGCTCAAGAAGATTTCAGAGAAATTGGGCATCATCACTACTGGTCAAAGGAGTCAGGGAAAGCTTCATGGAGGAGGCAGGATATCAGCCACTCAATCAGGAACAGTTTAAATTACCAAAAATAGAATCAGCATTGTCAAGATTTTCATAAAGCCCCTCTTAGCCATTCTTGTTTGGATGTGGACATTTCTTGAGTTCATTCTGAGACACATGCCGGGCTAGGTTTATTCTAAACAAGGCAGTATTTATAATCCTAATACTTCACATTTTTATGCTACTCTGTTTGGCAAAGTAGTTTTACTTATATTATCTCATTTGATATAACAGTGTTCACTCTAAATTATTATTATAAGAGACAGTTTTGTCATTCAGGCATGCTATCACCAGCCAGATACCGTATTTTGTTCTTTTCTGAACTATTAGGTGGTTTGCTTTGTTTGATTTTGTTTTCTGCTTTCATGGCCATACATTCTAAGTAATAAGTCTGAGTTGTTCAGGGATTGCAATGGTAATTCCCTCCTTGAGAGTTTCTTAAATCCCTTATTCTTAGTCTCCTCACAAATGAAATACAGTGTTTTTCCCTTATGGACATCAATACACCTAAACACATGGATGTGCCATTTTAAAATATTCCTGACCTTTCCTCCCTCCATTCATCACTGCTGACTCACCTGGACAACAGGACATCTTACAATAATGCTATGTCTTGCCCTTCAGGTTTCCTGACGCTGGTTTTTTAATATTTGGCTCATGTTCAGAGCATATAACTTTATTTTTGGCCATCCCCTTCCAGATTTTGCAACCCAATTCACCCTGTACTCCAATTCTAAAATGTTTCTTATCTCATAGGACTTATTAAATAAGCATGCTTCACTCAAGGCCACATAATTTTATTTTTCTCTCAATTAAGTGATGTGACAGTCCACTGGGGAGGTAGAAATCTTTAAAGATTATCACTCTTACTCTAACAACAAGAAAACTATGGATAATTCCCCAAATTTGAACTTTTCTTGAACCCACCAGGCAGTTAAAGTCACACCTGAAATCTATGTAAAGAGAGGCACCTCGGGGCACCTGGGTAGCTCAGAGGGTTAAGCCTCTGTCTTCTACTCAGGTCATGATCCCAGGGTCCTGGGATCGAGCCCCACATCCTGCTGAGCCTGCTTCCCTTCCTCTCTCTCTGCCTGCTTCTCTGCCTACTTGTGATCTCTGTCTGTCAAATAAATAAATAAAATGTTAAAAAAAAAAAAAAAAAGACCAGCACCTCCATGGACAGAAACATGGAAGATAGGCACTGACTTACAGCACAGGAAGAAAACCAGTAAAACAGGGCTTCCCTATAGGAGAGTAAGAAGGAGATTTAATGGCTAAAGACTGAATGTGAGCTCATGTGAGATTCTGTACAGGATCTCTGGGAGCTGCATACCCACTGGCAGGACCCTCATCAGTGATCTCAGGAAAGATCAGGAGCAAGAGAAGGCCTCCATTGTCATCCAGCCTGGGTTTGGAGAGTGGCTGCCTCTAGAAAATACACAAAGTCCCATCTGGCTCCTTTTCCATGATGCAACAAAAGCCTTAGGTTGCTGGAGGAATGACCTTCAAGCCTGTACCTGCCAAGACACAAGTGAAGACCCCAGGTGGCTGTGGGAAGGGAAAATGGAAAAACTTTCTGCCCTGGAGAAAGATGGGAGAAGGGCAGAATCACTGAAAAAGTCCCACACTAGGTACCAGGGACATAGGGCTTATCTAACATGAAGGCTAGACTGGGACATTGGAAACCACACACCCCATTCCCTACCAGGCCCTCAAGCACAGAGTCACAAGCAACTTTTCCATATCTATAAGCACATCCCTTTGCAGTAAGATTCTACCACTCTTCTATCAAAAGTAGTGCTCTTTTCTCCTCTTCTTGAATCTAGTCTGGGGGTGGTGCATTTTTGCCAACAGAGTGGGAGAAAAGTGACTTTCTGTGATTCTTGAGCCTTGGTCGTGTGAAGTCTGACAACTTTGGTAGCGTCTGTTGTTTGACGTTGCTACCTACCACCATGTAGAAAACAACTCTCCAAGGTGCAGGTATAAAGACACGGCCTAATGATGAAGATGAAACAGACTCAGAAAAAACTCCCCAGCAAATGAGTCCTCAGCCTAAGCACAAGATAATGAAAAAGAAGCACAAAGTAATGATAAAGAAATTTGAAGCAAGTGGTGTACTGAAGGCAGAATCACAACAAAACTCAAATGCAGTTCAGAATTCAGTAATCCAGGAAACTTTAAATCTACCAGAATTAAATATATATATATATATATATATATATATGTATTTATATAAATATGTATTTATATATGTATTTATATAAATACATATATATGTATGTATATATATATATATTTAATTCTGGTAGATATATATATATTTAATTGTCATTTTCTTGAACCATATTGTGTATACTATATGTTCATTAAATAATTTTGTATTATAGAATGCAAAATGAAAAATGACTTTATAGATTTTTTTGGTATAATACATATTCAAAAGTATTATGTGCTAAGAATAAATGGTTAATATTCATTAAATTTATATCAAACTATGTTTTCAAATTTTCACTTGCAATTGACCAAGTCCTTATCAAATACTACACTACTTTTAAAAGATTTTATTTGTTTGTTTGTTCAGAGAGAGAGAGAGCACAAATCGGGGAGGGGCAAAGGGAGAGAGAGAATCTGAAGCAGACTCTGTGCTAAGCACAGAGCTGACTCAGAACTCTATCCCAGGACTCCACGATCATGCCCTGAGCCAAAGGCAGAGGCTTAACTGACTGAGCTACCCAGGCACCCAATACTTGCACTTTTTAAATGTGCTATACCTTCTGATTGGTTTGTGGCATTTTATATACCTTAAAGTAATAAAACAACATCTTATAAAGATATCCTTCAATAAAAATTAGGGATCAAAGGGGCTTTCTTGAGGGGTATTTTGAATTTTTAGGTTTTCACTATATTCGATTATTAAAGAAAAATGTTTGCCATGCCATGTCGAGCATTGTGCTGTTAGTCAAAGCGGGGAGGCTCCAAAGAATAGTATTAGCTACCATTTACTGAGGCTAGACATGTGTGAGGCACAGGCAAAGGCTCTACCTTTATTATCTTAGCTAGTCCTTCATCACCTCCTGGGGTCATTACTTTGCCCAGTTTCCAAATAAGGCAACAGAATATCAGAGAAATTAGTCTTACATAGCCGGGGGATCATAAATGCAGGTCTGTTTCTAAAGCCTGTGTCTCTAACCGGTCCCTAAAACATAGTCAGTTTCCTCACAGACATGCGTTATAATATAGTCGAAGAGGTAAGGTACATACTATACAGAGGAGTCAGTTACAACACAAAGCAGTCAAGAAAGGTAAAGGCAGAGGTAAAAGAGTTGGAGGCCCAGAGGAATGTATTCAGTGGGTAAGGCTGCCTGAGTTCAGAATCTGCTCCAATATCTGGATGGCCTTATTCAAGTGATTTAATCCCCTTAAACCTCAAATTTCACATCTGTTAAACGGAAAAAATTAAAGAGGCTCCCTCCTAAACTAGAACACAAGATCCCATAAAGCTGTCTTAAGGATTAACCAAAGTTATATCAGAAGTTGTTCCTGGAAACTGTAAACATTATGAATATTAGCGACCATCTGATAACTAACATCTCCCCCACCTCCACTGGATTGAGAGTTCCTTAAGGACAGAGAAATGCCTGTCTGACTTGCTCATAGTTTTATCTACTAGCTCCGCACAGAGTAAGGCCTCAGTAAGTACCATCTAAAAAATATTCCAGGGCACCTGGGTGGCTCAGTGGGTTAATCCTCTGCCTTCGGCTCAGGTCATGATTTCAGGGTCCTGGGATCGAGCCCCACATCGGGCTCTCTGCTTGGCGGGGAACCTGCTTCCTCCTCTCTCTCTGCCTGCCTCTCTGCCTACTTGTGATCCCTCTCTGTCAAATAAATAAATAAAATCTTTAAAAAAAAAAAAATTCCAGGTGGAGAGAGGAGGGGTTTTGTGGATTGCTAATTTTAGGAAACAGAGAGGGCTTTACAGAGAAGATGAAATGAGAGCCAGCCCTCAAATGATTTGGTGATTTTAAATAAATGGAGAGGAAAGTGAATTGCATTTCAGGTGAGTAGAATAGCATTTGGAAAGCTAATAGGGTGAGAACAGGAATTTTATATTTGAGGGACAATGAGGAGACCAAGCTGGCCGAAGCAGAGAATTCATGTTGGAAGGCAATAAGGGGAGAAGGCTGTCAAAGGAGACCGGAATTGGAATATAGGGTCTTGGATACCAGAAAAGACAAGCAATCCTCTTTCCTTCTTTCAACCTCCGCATCCCAGAAAGGGCTTATCTTTTTGGTCCCTCTTCATTCCCTTGGGGATAAGGCTCTGGTCATTATATTTTGACACATATAAGCTCCCCAGTGCTACTAGAACTAAGAAATATGAATCATCTTATAACGCAGGTTCAGGTGTCGAAGCTAAAAGGCTTTGCTCATGAGATCCCCACAGACCCACTACAGAGTACAGCATTACAGCAATCTTTCTGCTTCCCTCTGAAAGATGCAGGGCTTAGGCAGCTCTGCAGGAGTTTGAATAAATCTCCCTCCTGTGACATTAAAAATGAATGAGAGGTTGGTGCCAAGACTCTTAATGGTCCCATTATATGGTATTACTAATGATAATACTCAACTTTGTCTCAAAATTGCACAAGGAATGGGCTGGCTATAAGCTTTCAGCATCTGGAAATCAGTTTGAGCATGGAAATTTGAATGATTTGAACAAATCCTTCCTGAGACTGTTAGGAAACTCAGAACACAATCCTTGTCAAGGCTATCAATTAAGCATGGGGATTGGAAACTGTACCTTGCATTTGGCTAGGTTCCCTTTGAAAACCAAGAAACATAGAACATAGGAAATTCTCAGTATCATGACTGCTTTTTTCAAAGGATAATGCCTCTTATCTATGGCCACTGACAGCACTCAGAACTATTATTTTTCTTCAAAGATAATTCTCCAGTAAAATCACTTGTACCGTCCTACCTGCTCTCAGTAATAACTGTTTCTTTGTATCCTATTTTAGCATGCTTTTTTACTATCACCTCAAGTCTTCCAAGAGTATTTATAATTCTGCCACTTAATCATCTGCTTTGTCTCTCTGAGCAATTAATTTCCTTGCTGACATTGCAGAGGAACAGCATTCCTCATATCTGCCACTCACTGAAGCTGAGTTTCTACATCATGTTATGGAGAGAACTGGGACCATATGTAGCCCAGAACTCTAGACTCCTGTCTCTGTTCCTTCTACTGTAAGACCTTACCTTTTATGTAATAATCTAATGGGTTACTCTGTCTCTCCCCAAAATGCACATTTTTCAAAAGAACCTAAGTAAGAGGGAAATGTATAACTCTCAAGGAATGAATTACTAAAGGGTGTACAAGGACACATTCTGGACAGTTTTAAATCATTCTCTGTAAGAGACAGTCTTCTTATCCATCCTCCCCAGGTCCTGTCTACTCATAAAGAAATTCCAAGGATCTAAAATGTGTAGATTTTTCTACACTATACAGTATCCACAGACAAGCTTAAGACTCTTTTTTTTTTAAAGATTTTATTTTAGTATTTATTTGCCAGAGAGAAAGAGAGAGAGAGTGAGACTATGAGGGTACAAACAAGGGGAGCAGCAGGCAGAAGGAGAAGCAGGCTCCCTGCTGAGCAGGGACCACCCCCCCCGCCACCACCACCACCAAGTGGGACTGGAGCACCAAACCATGAGATCATGACCTGAGCTGAAGTCATATGCTTAACAGACTGAGCCACCCAGGCATCCCCAGGCTTAATATTCTTAAAGAAATACTTATTCATTCAAAAGCCAGTTTCATCATCTATTAATTTCAGTCATTCTGATGGCTAGATGTGTAAAAATAAAGATAACTTTTGATCACAAAGTGTTCTCAGTTTAGTCTAGAAGGCAGACATTTGAACGGTTATTGTCCTACATAACAAATGTTATAGTTGATGGAGGTCTTGAATGCCAATATGCAGCAAAAGATTCTATTAGCTTCTAGGATGGTTAAGGAAGTTTTCAAGGGTGGCATGGCACCAAAATAGAGTCTTGAAGGATGTGTTAGGAATTAAACAGATGGAAAGAGAGAAAAAGGGAATTGCAATTTGGAACACAAGCAAAGTCATGGCAGTGTATGTCATCATAGTGTGTCTGGGGAACTATAAATGCCTTGGTATGCCTACTGTTTCAATCATAAAAGAGAAACAGAGATTGATGAGTTTAAGAGTAGGCAAAGAGAAGTCCTGAATGCTAATCTAAGAACTCGAATTTTGCCGAGCTGTGAGCTACTTTCTATTTGCCAGATCCCAACTTAATTAATGTTACTTTTATAAAGCAGTGAGTGAAAGTTCAGAATTCTAAGACACACTAAAATCAGATATAAAACTGTCTACTGCCATCGCCATTTGGATGTTTAATAAGCATCTGAAATTTAATGTCTCCAAATAGAACAACTGCTTACCCAATCCATCCCTCTCCAGAAAGCTCTTCCCATCTCAATAAATGGCATCACCATCCATCTAGTTGTTCAACTCTAAAACCAAGAGTAACTCTTGATTACTCCTTTTCCTTTATTTTCCACTTCCAAATCATTACGAAGTCTGGCCATACTACCTCCAACAATTATTCCGGATCCAACCATTTCACATCAGTTTCATATGTGTTATCCAATCCAAGTCTGAGTCTCCCAACTGGAATATGAACACACCCTACTAACTGCTCTCATGCTGCAGCTTTTTCCCTCTAATAGTTTTTCTCCACAAAGCATTCACAGTGATCTCTCTTTTTTTTTTTTCCAGACTTATAGAGATATAATTGATGTAGAACACTGTTTAAGTTTAAGTCGTACAAAGGTTGAACTCATTCATTTCTGTATTGCAAAGTAATTACCGTGACTGTGTTAGCTAAGACCTCCACCACATTACATAACTACCATCTCTTTTTTATGATGTGAATATTTAAGATCTACTCCTTTAACAACTTTGAAATATATAATACCTTATTGTTAACTATAGTCACAATGCTATGTATTTTTTTAATTTTATTTTATTTTTTCAGTGTTCCAAGAGTCATTGTTTATGTACCACACTCAGTGCTCCATGCGACACGTGCTCTGAGAAACAATGCTGTATTAAATACACATCTTTTAACTACAATGAAGTATCTGAAAAAGAAATAAAGAAAACAATCCCATTCACAATATTATCAAAAACAATAAAATACTTAGGAATAAACTTAAATCAAGGAGGTGAAAGAGCAGTACACTGAAAACTATAATTCTTTGATGAAAGAAGTTGAAGAAGATACACAGACACGCGTGTGCATGCACACACACACAAATAGAAAGATATCCCATGTTCATGAATTGGAAGAATTAATATTGTTAAAATGTCTATTCTACCCAAATCCATCTATAGATTCAATACAATCTTATCAAAATTCCAATTGTGTTTTCACATAAATAGAGAAAACAATCCTAAAATTTGTATGGAACCACAAAAGATCCTAAATAGTCAAAACAATCTTGAGAAAGCAAAACAAAGCCATAGGCATCACAGTTCCTGATTTCCAGCTATATTACAAAGCTACAGTAATCAAAACTGTATGGTGCTGACATAAAAACAGATACACCGAACCAACAGAAGAGAATCAAGATACCCCAAAATACCCCACACAATAATCAACCAATATTTGACAAGAGGGCCAAGAATAAACCTTGGGAAAAAATAGTCTCTTCAACAAACAATAGTGGGAAAACTAGACAGCCACATGGAGAATAATGAAACTGGATGCCTATCTTACACCATACACAAAAATCAACTCAAGATGGATTAAAGATTTGACTGTAAGACCACCATAAACTGCTAGAAGAAAACATAGGAAGTATGCTCCTTGACCTTAGTGTCAGCAATAAATATTTTTGGATATGATACCGAAAGTCAGGTCAACAAAAGCAAAAATAAACAGGTGGGACTATATCAAATTTTAAAACTTCTACACGGCAAAGGAAACCAATAGAATGAGAGAAAATACTTACATACCATATATCTGATAAGGGGTTAATATTCAAAATATATAAAGAATACAAATGACTCCAGTTTTCCCAGCACCATTTATTGAAGAGACTGTCTTTTTTCCACTGTATATTTTTTCCTGTTTTGTCAAAGATTATTTGACCATAGAGTTGAGGGTCCATATCTGGGCTCTCTACTCTGTTCCACTGGTCTAAGTGTCTGTTTTTATGCCAGTACCATGCTGTCTTGGTGATCACAGCTTTGTAGTAAAGCTTGAAATCAGGTAATGTGATGCCGCCAGTTTTATTTTTGTTTTTCAACATTTCCTTAGCGAGTCGGGGTCTCTTCTGATTCCATACAAATTTTAGGTATATGTAAAAGAATGAAACTTGACGATTCTCTTACACCGTACACAAAGATAAACTTGAAATGGTTGAAAGACCTCAACGTGAGGCAGGAATCCATCAGAATCATAGAGGAGAACATAGGCAGTAACCTCTTCGATATCAGCCACAGCAACTTCTTTCAAGATATGTCTCCAAAGGCAAAGGAAACAAAAGTGAAAATGAACTTTTGGGACTTCATCAAGATCAAAAGCTTCTGCACAGCAAAGGAAACAGTCAACAAAACAAGGAGGCAACCCATGGAATGGGAGAAGATATTTGCAAATGACAGTACAGACAAAAGGTTGATATCCAGGACCTATAAAGAACTCTTCAAACTCAACACACACAAAACAGACAATCATATTAAAAAATGGGCAGAAGATATGAACAGACACTTCTCCAATGAAGACATACAAATGGCTATCAGACACACAAAAAATGTTCATCATCACTAGCCATCAGGGAGATTCAAATTAAAACCACATTGAGATACCACCTTACACCAGTTAGAATGGCCAAAATTAGCAAGTCAGGAAACAACATGTGTTGGAGAGGATGTGGAGAAAGGGGAACCCTCTTACACTGTTGGTGGGAATGCAAGTTGGTGCAGCCACTTTGGAGAACAGTGTGGAGATTCCTCAAGAAATTAAAAATAGAGCTTCCCTATGACCCTGCAATTGCACTACTGGGTATTTACCCCAAAGATACAGATGTAGTGAAAAGAAGGGCCATCTGTACCCCAATGTTTATAGCAGCAATGGCCATGGTCGCCAAACTGTGGAAAGAACCAAGATGCCCTTCAACGGACGAATGGATAAGGAAGATGTGGTCCATATACACTATGGAGTATTATGCCTCCATCAGAAAGGATGAATACCCAACTTTTGTATCAACATGGACGGGACTGGAAGAGATGATGCTGAGTTAAATAAGTCAAGCAGAGAGAGTCAATTATCATATGGTTTCACTTATTTGTGGAACATAACAAATAACATGGAGGACAAGGGGAGATGGAGAGGAGAAGGGAGTTGAGGGAAATTGGAAGGGGAGGTGAACCATGAGAGACTATGGACTCTGAAAAAGAACCTAAGGGTTTTGAAGGGGCGGGGGTGGGAGGTTGGGGGAACCAGGTGGTGGGTACTAGGGTGGGCACGGATTGCATGGAGCACTGGGAGGGGTGCAAAAACAATGAATACTGTTATGTTGAAAAGAAATTTTTAAACAAAGAATACAAATGACTCAATTGCAAAAAGACAATCTGATTAAAAATGGGCAAAGGAATGGATAAAGATATGGTCCTTTAATATAATGGAGTATTATGCCTCCATCAGAAAGGATGAATACCCAACTTCTGTATCAACATGTATGGGACTAGAGGAGATTATGCTGAGTGAAATAAATCAAGCAGAGAGAATCAATTATCATATGGTTTCATATACTTGTTGAGCATAAGGAATGACACAGAGGACATTGGGTAAAGGAGAAGAGAAGGGAGTTGGGGGAAATCATTCTCTCTCATTCTCCCACCACCCCCAATTTCTCTCTTTCTGTTTCTCTCACTTTTTTTTTCTTCCTGTACACACACACATGCACGAACAAGTATAAAATCTTCAATATGTTTTCAGATATACCTGTCTTGAAATAACCTTTCTAAAGATGGCTTTCAAAGGGCTATACATTGTGAAGCTAACGTTGTTTTTCTTTCCAATCCTAAAATGATTTGTCACTCTGCTTCTGGTGCTTCATTTGATTTCATCACTAGGGAAATTAATTTAATGGCTGTTTACAATTCTGCATGACATTGTCTTTGTGTCCTATGGTTCTAGAAAGCAGTTTGGCAGCACACTCAGTAGATTGATCTTACTTACTTTTTGAGTAGCAGAGTCTGCTGCTCTTTGATGATTGTGAATAGCAAAAAAAAAAGGTTTATTTAACATAGCCCTCATAGTACTTCCCTATTTATCCCTGAAGGATACAGCCTTACAAATAATCAACAAGCCCAAATACTACAATGAGCTTTAGAAAGCATGAAAATGGCTTCATATGCACAATGTATATGTTGTATCTTTTTGAAACTTACATATATTGTACTTGAGCATCATCACCCACATAATTTTCCTATTTCAGGGTTGGATATTTTATGCCCCAACTCATCTGTGAGAATGTGCTATATTTTTAAAGGTCAAATGCAAAATTGTCCACCTTGATAGCTACCCTTACAAGCTCAGAAAAGTTCCTCTTATAATGGGTAGGGGGAAGTATATATAGCCTTTCTATATAAGTGTTTTGAAATACTGCTCTAATTTTTCTTTGAAAGTAACCTTCCCACCTACCTATCACAAATAATAATAGCTAAGAATGACAAGGAGTTTTAAAATGTAAAGAGAGCTCTGTCACACACTTCTCTCAATAAACTCCTATTAGATGATAAAGCTGAGATTTAAATCCACAATTTTTTTATTCTAAGCCCCATGCTCCTTACATTGGAGTTTGTTTATATAAAAGTGTATAAATTAATGTCAATGTTTCTAACTTAGTAAAGTGGATGATATGAAAGCACAAGAAAGATAGGAGCCTAAATATAGGAGTATTCTACTCGAAACTGAAATATTCAGGGTATAAAACCTTAATCTGTAAAAATTTTAAAAGCTTGTCATTTCACATAGATCAATGGAACAAAATAGAAAGCCCAAAAATACACCCCCAACTCTATGGTCAATTAATCTTTGACAAAGCAGAAAGAGTATCCAATGGAAAAAGGACAGTCTCTTCAATAAATGGTGCTGGGAAAATTGGACAGCCACATGCAGAAGGATTAAAATGGACCATTCTTTTATACTACACACAAAAATAGACTCAAAATGGATGAAAGATCTAAATGTGAGACAAGAATCCATCAAAATCCTAGAGAAGAACAAAGGCAATAACCTCTTTGACCTTGGCCACAGCAACATCTTGCAAGACACATCTCTAAAGGCAAGGGAAACAAAGGCAAAAATGAACTATTGGGACTTCAAGATAAAAAGCTCCTGCACGGCAAAGGAAAGAGTCAACAAAACTAAAAGCGAGAAGGTATTTGCAAATGACATATTAGATAATAAGCTGGTATCCAAGATCTATAAAGAACTTCTCAAACTCAATAGCCAAAAAACAAATAATTCAGTCAAGAAATGAGCAGAAGACATAAACAGACACTTCTCCAAAGAAAGACATAAAATGGCCAGCAGACACGTGAAAAAATGTTCCACATCACCTGTCATCAGAGAAATACAAATCAAAACCACAATAAGATACCACTTTACACCAGTTAGAATGGCTAAAATTAACAAAACAGGGAACAACAAATGTTAGCAAAGATGTGAAGAAAGGGGAACCCTCTTACACTGTTGGTGGGAATGCAAGCTGGTACAGCCACTCTGGAAAAGAGTATGGAGGTTCCTCATGAAGTTAAAAATAGAGCAATAGACCTATTGGATATTTACTCCAAAGATACAGATGTAGCGAAAAGAAGGGGCACCTGCACCCCAATATTCATAACAGCAATGTCCACAATAGCCAAATTGTGGAAGAAGCCAAGATGTCCTTCAACAGATGAATGGATAAAGATGTGATTCGTATATACAATGGAATATTACTCAGCCATCAGAAGGAATGAATACCTACCATTTACCTCAACATGGATGGAACTGGAGGGTACTATGCTAAGTGAAATAAGTCAGTCAGAGAAAAAAAATTTTAAGTGAAATAAGTCAGAGAAAGAAAATTATCATATTGTTTCACCCATATGTGGACTTTAAGAAATAAAGTCATAGGGGAAGGGAGGGAAAACTGAATGGGAAGAAATCAGAAAGGGAGACACACCATGACAGACTCTTGACTCTAGGAAACAAACTGAGGGTTGTGGAACGGGAGGTGGGTGGGGGGATCGGCATTAGGGAGGGCACATGATGTGATGAGCACTGGGTGTTATACACAACTAATGAATCATTGAACACTACATCAAAAACTAAAAAAAAAAAAAAAAAAAAAAAAGGAAAAAAAAGAAAAGAAATTTGGAAATAGAGAGGGAGGACCACATGAGGACACAGGAAGATGGAGACCAAGGAGAGAGGCCTCAGTAAAAAACAGTCCTGCCAACAACTTGAACTTGTACTTCCAGATTCTCGGTCTGTGGTAAAATAAATTTCTGTTGTTTAAGCCATAAACAAACAAATAAATAAATAAATGCCTGTCATTTGAAGCAATAAAGTTTTCCATATTCTAGAATGGAGATTTCTTTTGAAACTTGCTGCTAGTTTGTTCTAAGCCAGTTCCCTGGAAGTATGGATTATTTATTTATCCAAGCAAGTGTTTTAGAAGAAAACACTGTAGGACTCATTAATCTAAATGAAGATGTTTTAGGGCCACTAGTTGACACATGAGTCAGCATAAATGATGTATTTAGAAAGTTTTGTGTGGAGGGATTTTATTATTTACTTATTTATTTATTTATTTTTGAGGAAAGGGTGGGCTGGGAAGGAAATCATCTGTTTTTCTTTGAAAATGAGAAATTAATAGGAAAAATCTTTTTTATCATATAAATTTAGATGATACTCTATTTGAGCTCATGCTAGATCTTGAGGCAATAGAAGTAATATTTTTATTAGGTTTTAAGAACTATTTGCAAGAGACGGAGTACAAAGCAGAGAAGCATCATTTACTGATACTGCCAAAGATGTCACAAACTAATAACCATAATTAACATTTTCAGAGCAATTTGGAACTTATAAAGGCATCCTTTGAAATCAAATATTGTTTCATTGGATAATGTGAATCAGGAATTATATCCACTTCTATGTATTCCAATCCACCCGTTGTGAGAAAGATTCAGTGAGAGGTGGAAACTGTTCTGTCATCCAGAGCTTCTGATTCTGGCACCTTCTTGCCTGCCACTGAATATGACTGTTACCCCCATATAGTCAAACAAACTGAAAGAGGTAAATACTTCTTGGCCCTCAACTTTTGAAAGTCCCCCATTGTGTCCTGGCATTTTCACATCCTACCAGTTTATTCAATAACCTTTTTTTATAGGCTCTGTTGTTTCATCAAGAAATGATCCCTTGGTGTGTGTTAAATATGTGTTAAGGGGCAGTGAGGAGGAGACACAGTGGTTCTATTTTTTCAGAAATTTCCCCTTTCTTCTCCAGCCTATTATGGAGGGGTCTGAAAATGCAGTTCTGGGAAAGACTGCTTCATCTCTCAGTTTCCAAAAGTACCAAAGAAATGTGCAAAAATGAAAAAAAAATTAAAGTCCTGGGTTTGAGTAAATTTAAGCAAATACATATTTCTTCATTTGTACCTCTTTTAGAGAATGGTTTCATCAAATGTAATAGTATCGATGAGAGTACATTATAACATTTGAAGCGTTTATAATGGCCACCACCACTGTTACCACCCTGCCCAAATGCCTCACTAGATATTATAAAGATAACTAAACAAGTGTTCTCTTGCCAGCCAGCTCCAGTCAATCAGGAGTGGCTTCCTGGGGCTGTGTGCTGAGAAAGACTCTGAGTCTGCACACTAGCACTGAGGGAAAATACAGTAACATCTAATATGTCTTATGTGAAGACATGAGGAGTGGAGAATGATCACATAGGTGTCAGATACTGGCCATCTCAGGGATAGAGAGATGGTGAAATGTGATAGATCTTTGGGTCATTATTGACACGTTAGCTCTTATCACAAACTAAGAGACCAGCCTCACTATCTATCTTTGTAGAATATACTGACCCAGAATATAACCACAAGTAAAAAATAAATAAAATTTTAGTGAGCTAGAATAAACAACCTAGAAATTTTTTTAAATGAGCTTTATCTCACAATCCATAGTCTTCTTCCAACAACTTTTCCTTAAATTTTCAAAGTTAAGGTTTTCACATAATTTGAGTCAGAACGAAATGAAGGGATTGTTTTTGCTTGGATAGCTTCTCACCATCCTTAATCTTCTATTCCCGAAATTAAACTCTAATAAAGCTTGTTCAAAATACTCATTTTTCAAAATCCCCAGACTAAAGGAATCAAAATAGCATTAAAAATACTTGTGCTTCCTAACCCTCTTTTCTCAGACTAGAGATAGGGCTACCAACAGAATGATCAGCAAGAAGGAAGGTCCAGCAAAATTATGGGTGCAATACAAGACCTACACCCAAACCTTCAAACTCACTGCTCTTATTAACAACACATCTAATGGGGGAAAATAGGAGAGCAACAGAGGAGTACCAACTTCACCCCAGAGTTACGGCCTGCCTCTTAAAAAAGTAATTCAAGAGATTAATTCACTACTGAGGTGAAACTCTTAATTATTTTTTCTCCCTCACTATCTTTTGCTATCCAAAAGAACTTTCAGAAGGTTTATGTATAGTTGTCAGATTTGGAGCTGTACTCTTACAGTACGAAATTAAATTGCAATACAACCTCTCCCCCACATCACCACTGCAAATGCTTGAAATTTTGTTCTTACAAAAGGATATTCCTTTTAAATATGTTTTTCTCCAATGTGACTTGTTGCAAGGAATTTCTTTAGTGAGAAAAGCCACCTAACTGTTCCTTTCCCTGCCTTTGGAAATGTCTTTGCTAATAGAGATGCTTGAAATGACCTTGGTGTCAAGCTGCACCTGCTGGCCAATGAAAATTACCTTTGACCTAGATCTCAGAAAAGGAAGATGCATTGAGCTTGAATTAATTTCCGAGGTAACGATACACATTCCAGAGACTTGAGCAAATGTGTTTATGGAAGATCTAAAAGAGCCACTCAACTCAGCCCAAGTTCAAACATGTTCATCTTACATTATCAAGCTCTGGCCTTTCCTTTGAAAATATGAACCGAAATTCAATTCCTGTGCAAATTAATTATAAACATTTAGGACTACCAGAATTTCTCAACCAACCACATTTTGAAGTATGAAGTAAAGTAGAAATAGGAATCTTTACAAATACTGACATGATCAGGGTACTTATTTTTAAACTCCAGATTGAGAATGTTGCTACCTTGCTGAACAGATCTATTGATTGAATCAAACTTTTTATACAAATGTATAGCAGTTGCAAATATAGGGGTGCCTGGGTGTCTCAGTGGATTAAACCCTCTGCCCTGGGCTCAGGTTGTGATCCCAGATTCCTGGGATGGAGCACCACATCGGGCTCTCTGCTCAGCAGGGAGCCTGCTTCCCTTCCTCTCTCTCTGCCTGCCTCTCTGCCTACTTGTGATCTCTGTCAAGTAAATAAATAAAATCTTTAAAAAAAAAAAAAAGAAGAAGTTGCAAATATATTTCCACAAGGAATTTACAATGGAGATGGAGAGATGAGTCTATCACACCTGAAACAATTAGGGAATAATATAAGTCAATATAATTAAGTATACTCAGAAGGTAACTTTATAGGGAATGAGAAGAGTAGAAGACAAAATATCAAAGTCTTCGTGGAATTGGGAGAAATATAGAAAGATTATTATGATTTGAATAAGTAGAAAGGCAAGGAAAAGGGGAGATGAGAGGCCATTTGCTGAGGTTACTACCCAAAGCTATAATCTTTTTAAGTTGAATTTTATTGATTCTAAGACAATAAAAAGACCTTAAATTCCTAAGATTGTATTTTACATTTTAATGTCTCAGAAACTAGGATGCAAATTCCAATCAATGACATGTCATAGTCTAACTGGCATTGATTTTCTATCATAATGGTACCATTACGGTCCTCAGTGGTTTGTCCTTTAGTTGATAATATCTTCTATCCAAAGATACAGAGAATGTATAAACACGTCTTACAACCTAAATCACAGAAGCAGTGAAGATTGAGCTGATCTTTTGAATAACACTGTAAGGCTACATGATCCTGGTTTGTGATTTATTTTTCTTTTACTCTATTACATTCAAGCCTGATTTCAGTGCCTATAACAAGGAGGAATGTGTTAGTTATCAGCTTATTGCCTCTCAATTCCAAACCCACCCTTCTCTGCTTGCTTGTGATACTGAAACATTTCTCCCTTGCCAGTTGGCACAATACTGATTTTTTTCAATAGCGGACACATGAGGGAGTCTGGAGAAAGTTTTTTCCTCCAGGTTCTGGTGTGTTAATTGTTTCTGCTCCTGTTGCACTAGGCTGGTAGTCAGGATGCCCCGTGAAATCTACTCCTAATTATTCTCCCACAAGCAGCTACCAGCAGAAGAACTGTTTACAGGTCCCCCAGCTGGCTCTCTGAAAGTGGATTCTATGGGATGTATAGTCTGGTTGTATAGTCTCTTCCTGGTGACAGAATCGTGATGATGGCTTCCCAGTAAATTCAATACCTTCCTCCTCCCCTGGGAAGCTTCCTGGTGAATATCATTGACATCTCAGCAGACAGTTTTCTTCTTTGGGATTAAAATGGATCCCATACACCAACAGGGAAAACTTGATAGAATTCTCAGTCAGCTTTCTCAGTTAAAGCACACCAGTGAGAGCGAAGTTAAGTGTGTGTTTGGGTTGGGATTGGGGTTGTAAGATTAAGGAATAGAATGAGTTGACTAGAAAAAGGAAGAAGTTAATGAAGGGATATATATGCATGATTGTCAAGGTGATTCTAATGATCTTAAAACAACTAGAAAGCCCTTCTCTCACAACCTCTGTGCTCAGGGATGAACCTCATTATCAGGGCAATCATTGTCTTTCAGGCATGATCCTACACAAAAGCCCTCCTGATACATTCAGCTACAACATTAAAGATCCTTCCACCACTGGCAAATTTTTTCAGCATGCCAAGAAACATTCAGATGTTTCCCCCCCAAAACCAGGTATTTAACATTGGAGACATAAAACAGTTGCCTGACAGTTGATTTAATGTTTCTTTCTTTTTTTTTAATCCAGATGTTTTAGTATCTCATACACACTTTCTAACTACTTTGGTGCAATATTTTTTTGTACAGCATGGCATTTTGAAGGTTGTATTGTCTTCACATTGAAAAGGACAATAAATACGAGAGCAAGAAGAGAAATTATTTTCATTTCCAACTGAAAAATATAATGAGCAGATTCACGGCTTTAAAGGGAAAGAGAGGATTAGCACAAGTAAATTACTATCCAAACTTCATTTTTAAAAAGTCATTTTCCTCCACACTTAAGACTTTAACTTTCCCTTGTATTTGCAGACTAGAATGTAAGTTAGCTAACCTTCAGCTGCGTGACTTTACAAGGCACTCCAAAGCATTAGTTTACTTTCATAAAACAGCCCCATCCTTATTTATCACTTTAAAAATAATATATAAATTAAGTCTGAAGTTCCTTAAAATTCTAAACCTCACCCTAACAGAGAACACTCTTTAATCCTAAAAATAAAACTATTCAGTGTGTTTCCAAGGTCTGTGGCCCATCATGGCCATGGGATCTCCAACCGCATGTGAGAGCAGCCTGGAGAGACTTTGATAGCACAAGTGAGCATAATTCTTCTCAACTGCCACTCACCTTGCCTAGAAGAGCTCAGGACGTAGGCTGGAACCCATCTACCTGAGTCCAGCTATTTCCATAAACTTACAAGTAGATGGGTGTATTAGAGCAAATTTTTGGTTTAGAGCAATCAATCAATAAAACAAAATTTTATTTTACTCACATTATCCTCCTTTAAATGGATAGTTGACTTAGTCATGAATTGCCTTGCGTCTGTCCGATGCATTTTTTTTTTTTTTTCATTTCCTGGGTGAATTTTTTTGTAAATAGAACTTGTGTCAGGATATCATCTCTGGCCCTTTCATATCCTTATTCTCTTTATTTCCCTTTATTTCTTGAATCCAAAGATAGAAGAACTCAAAAAAAGACATATGAGTTGGAGCAAAAGATTTGCATATATTAAACAAGAAGGTATCATTCAGATATTCTCAAGATAAACTCAGGATGGTTATTTTATCCATTCTCGTGGGGACCATTTTCAGCCCAGAACCAAGGACAAGAGCAGAAGCTCTAACTCTGGTTTTATTGTGTTCAGTGTGTTTTGGGGGAACTAAAGCAGCAAAATGTAGGCTCATCTTCCACAGCTGGAGGTGACTGGAGAAATGAGTCAAAATCCAGAAATCCATCTTACTTACTTACACACACACACACACAAACACACACCACTTGGTACATATATTCATAAGGGTATTCACAGATAAAATTCCATTTAGACCTATACTACATTATCAGTCTTGCCAACACTGTGATATACACATCACGATGCTCAACAAAAGCATATGAGGACAAGAACACCCTTTTCCACTGCCTTCCCTAACAAGAACAATGCCGGTTATTCTCTGAATGTGAGCTGTGGAAAAGATAACACCCATCCGTCTGCTGCACTAGTGAATGAATGTGTTGCCATCACAGAACATAACAATGGGAAAGAAACTTAGAGAACACCTAATTTCTCCATGAAAGCTGGAAAATTAAAGATAAATGGGAGTGGATGACTTTCCCAAGGACTCCCCAGGAAGTCAGTGGCAGAAAAAGCAGCAGAATGTCTCTAGCCCATGACTCTTTTGTAGCACATAGTACCTTGGCTCACTAGCTTTTAGTTGAAACTAAAAATGTGCTCTATCTTCCTTAAGTAATGTTAATATCATCCAAGGATTTCCTCCTACCTTATTAAGATAAATCTCAAAAAATATTATTTTTTCCAACAATTTAGATTTACTTTGATTTAGATTTCCTGATCACCAAAAAGGAAATGATAAGGTGTGCTCATACTTCTCAGTGGAGGAGGAGGAAAGATGCAATGTGGTCAATGACTTCTGATGGTAAGAAATACGAACAAGTTTGAGATTACAGTTGTAGAGTTCCTGGAAACTCCCAGGTCATCGCTTCTGAACCTGCTTATCTACTGAAGTAGGAATCTTGGAGATATCTAGTCGGTGCCAGAGTCAGAATTCTTTCTTATAGGCAGAGAGATTTGCAGGAATCAGGAGGGTCATGAGGCAGCAATATGTGTTACAGCCCTGTATCATTGAGCAATTGAGACAGTATATATACTAGGTGTACACAAATATAGCTAAAATAGGGCAGCAGAGTGGGGGTATGTCCTAAGCACATTTCACTGTAGAAAGGCCCTCCCTCTCCCCCCCAACCCTAACTCCCCGCAATACACAAAAAGATGCACATACGTATACACAAACACTATTGCATTTAACTCACAATAACAAATCTTTTAACATGGATTAATGTTAGAGAGACTGAACAACCTAACAAATTGAACACACCCACGAAGCAAACAAGAATACTTCAGAATTCTCCACTGATCCCCAATTCATTATCAGGGACTTAACAATGACCTTAAAGCACATTTGCTGGCACACCCAAACTTCTGTTTATGGAGTCTTCTCTCCTTCATCCTTTTAGTCTAAACCAGAGTGTGTCAAATGTTAGTACACATAAAAATTATTTGTTATAAACTTTAAAAATGTATTATAAATATAAAACTATGTATACCATACTTTATAGAAAAATTTAAGATTTTCAAGGGCAATTTTGACCACATGCAATTTTTGTTTTACACTTTAGACTTCAAAATCTGTGCTCCAAATAAAATACAATTCCATCACCTCTGCAGGTGGAACCAGGGCTGGAAATGTGCAGGCATGACGTGGGAGTCTTACTATCCAGGTCGAGGTGTCCACATTTTGCCCACAATGTTGAGGAAATCATGAAGACTGTTGCACAAGCAAGTGACATGGCAAAATGTGTTTAAGAAAATTAATCTGGTGACTTTGAAAGAGAGGTACTGGAAGAGTAAAGTTGAGGGGTAGGCTGGAAGGTTACCAGCGTGCAGATCATTTCACTGGGATGGGCATGAGATAAAGAGGCCCAAAATGGGGACAGTTGTAGAAATGTACAAGAAGCAAGCAGCATTGCACAGGAAGATCCTGATATCTGACTGGATATGAATGGAAGTATCAATAATGTACCATAGTTATTAAAAGCAATGACTTTTACAGATCAGGATCAAATTCCAATTCCCACCACCATTTACCTATGTGATCACAAACTTTGACTCAAACTCCCTCTGACGATTCAGCATCACCAGGCCATTGGCTGTCCAGACATTTGGGTTGTCTATGAGAGGGTCCCTGGATGAGATTAATACTTGAAACTGTAGACTCGGGAAAGATATTGCTTTCCTTAATGGATTGTGCCTCATCCAATCAATCTGAGGCCTGAAAAGAACAAAAAGGCCAAGTAAGAGTGAACTTTTCCTGCCTGACAGCCTTGAGCTTGTTTATTACCCCAGCCTTGAGATCTGAAATGTAACACCAGCTCTTCTCAGGTCTTCAGTCTGCTAGTTTTCAGACGATAACTACATATCAGCATTCCTGGGTCTCCAGCTTGCCAGCGGCAGATTTTAGGACTTCTCAGCCTCCATAGTCACATAAGCCAATTCCTTATAATAAAGATATTATATATATTACATTATACATATATATATGTGTGTGTGTGTGTGTGTGTATATCCCATATGTATATATATATATTTATATATCCCATTATATATATAAATATATATTATATTTATTATATATATAATATACATAATCCCATATATAAGTTATATATAATTAAATATTAATATATATAAAATTAAATATATATAATTATATATAATTAAATATTAATGTATATAAAATTAAATATATATATAAATTATATATATGTATAATCCCATATATAAATTTAATTTGTTCTGTTTCTCTAGAGAACCTTGGCTGATACACTCACTAAGCTACATTTTCTTTATATGTACAACAGGCTCTATAAATTTACTCACAACGTTAATAAGAGGATTAAAAGGAAGCAAGGTTGGGGTGTCTATGTGGTGCATTCAGTTGAGCACCCAACTCTCAATTCTGTCTCAGGTCATGATTTCAGTTGTAAGTTTGAGCCCCACATCAGGCTCCATGCTGAGCACAGTCTCCTTGAGTTTCTCTTTCTCGCTCTCTCTCTGTCCCTCCCCCATGCTTGCACACACTCTCTCTCCCTCTCTCTCTCACTCTCTCTGAAATAAATAAATAAATCTTTTTTAAAAATGAAGTAAGGTAGGTTAGGGTAGCATTAAAAAAATGTGAATGGTGAAAACAGAGCTTTTGAAAAATTATGCGGGTGGAAGTGATGTGGAGTTACTTTAATGTATAGGTTTCTTATGTAGTAAACAACTCCTAAGAGTATGTGGGGTTTAGGGGAGAGAAGAGCAATTCAGGTGTGTGGCAAGCATTTCCATGTACCTGTGACTGTGCCCTGAAGCATGCTTCAGGTTAAGAAGGTCTTCAAGATAATTACAGAAGGGTAGGAGGAAATAGCTTATGATTATGTAGTTGCCTTACAAATCAAACTGTCGGTGAATCCTGAAGCTTCTGGAAGGGGTACCACTGCCTAAGAGTGACCTCAGTACAACAGAGTAGCTGTTGTGTCCCATCTACTGCCATGGATGGACTTGAGATCAAAATACAGTACTCAGTACCAAGCATACTTTTGTACATGCCAAACCTCCTTTTTGCTGTAAAACTCCACCTTGAGAGACCTTCCATGAAATTCCCTAGTGAAGAAGGAGATCTCTTGATGCTTCCCTTACTTGGTGTCAGGGAGACATGAAGAACTACCTCGGATCCTCGCTTCCATTGGGATTCCCCATTATCTTTGACATCACCTATCTGCTTTTACTCTATAATTACACTGGGGACCTCTACTAGTATCTCCCAGGTTCTACACAAGGGACTCTCTATTATTCTTAGATTTCCACAGTATATCTAGAGAGTCTTCTCATGCTCTTCCCCAAAGACTTGGCTGACTGGTAGACTCAGGGTCCCTACACCAAGGATATTCACCCCTATTCAGCCTACTGCTCTCGCCACCATGCCTCCTCCTTTCCCCAGCCCCCAGAGGCTTTACCAAGTCAATGGTAACGAAAAGTATTACTTTCACGGGTATTATTTCTCCCCAGTGCTGGTACTACACACATATCACACATTTTCTCAATTGATTCCTCTGGGGCTTTCATCTTGATCCTCCAAACCAAGCTTTGCAAAATTATAAAGCTCAGGGGGTCTGAGTGTCTCAGTTGGGTTAAGCACCCAACTCTCGGCTTCAGCCCAGGTTGTGATCTCAGGGTCCTGAGATCAAGTACTGCATCAGGCTCTGCACACAGTACAGAGTCTACTTGAAATCCTCTCTCTTTGTCCCCCTCTACCCCTCCCACTCATGCTCTCTCTCTTTCTAAAATAAAATAAATAACTCTTCTTTAAAAAGTTACAAAGTTCTCCTAAAATACCCAATCCGTAAAAATCAGATGCCCTGGCACTCAAGACCATTTCTTCAGCTTTAAAATATTAGAGTTTATCATTTTCTTGCTTCTCACACCTTGCATTTTCTGTAATAGCATTCTGCTGAGGATAGCGGCTCTCCCTGTTACTTGATCAGAGTACAGATAACACAAAGGCTAGGAAAACCGTGGAGTTTACTATCAAAATATCATTCCACCATGAATAAAACACATATGATGTTTATCTTCAGGGTCCCGCCCCACACTCCTTTCTTGTTTGTCCTAGTTGCTCCTCATCTCCTTTGCCAAATACCATGTACCTTCATGATCTTGTCTAACTTCTTTAGAGCAAGATCCTGCTACCTTAGTTGACCTTTAAGTGCAACTGGCTGAAAAGGCTTGAACACTTTCAAAGTGATTAGCATTTTAATAGTAACCAAACACTTGAGCCATAAATAAAGCCTAAATCTTCAGTAATAGAATTTTCAGCATCAGTTAGCCCCTGAATGGACATATTTTAGACCGAAGAGTCTTCTTGGAATTCTAAAATTATGCCAATAGGCAATTGTTTCCCCACCAGACATGTTAACTAAATGTTAGAAGAAATCTTGCCACCTCCCCCCAACCCTGGCCAGTTCATTATTTCAAGTCCTTTTTTAAAATGACATATAAGAACAAAATTGTACACAGCCCACTCAAACAGTGCTAAACTGAACTCCTAATTAAAATATCAGAAATGAAAGTACAATTGTGACTCATATGGTGTTACATTGGAAGAGAAGTCATTACACTTGAACCTGCTGGGGGGGTGGGTCAGTTTTCTCTAAAAAGACTGCTTTAAAACAACCATTAAATTATGCAGGCATTTCATGGTTGGGAAAGATTTCAAAAAGCTACAAAAGAACTAGTTTATAATATAATACCATGTTGGTACATTGGAGAAATAGTCTGAAATCAATACAGTGAAGGTCAGGTAAGAAAGAATATAGAATACGGCAAAGATA
This sequence comes from Lontra canadensis, assembly GCF_010015895.1. Classification (NCBI taxonomy): domain Eukaryota; kingdom Metazoa; phylum Chordata; class Mammalia; order Carnivora; family Mustelidae; genus Lontra; species Lontra canadensis. Next base: position 4,853,072 of record NW_022631076.1, on the reverse strand, counting down.
CAAAATGAACAATCATATGGAACATTTAAGCTAAGTCACAGTCACAAAAATGATGGTTCATTCAGACTTCAGTGAGCGTAGATCAATCTGGAATGTTGCCTTTCTCCCATCCTTAAGGGGCAAATGCCTTTGAGAAGTAGCACAAATAGAAATATTAGAGGCCCTATACACATAATATTTTTGGAGTATTATATATACTGTTTCCAAAACAATATCCAAAAGAGAAATTAAAAGGACTCTAAGAGTGAAAGCATTCAGGATAGAGAGAGCAAAAAGAGTTTTTTAAGTATTTGAACTGAAAACCTCTGAAGAAAGAAAGTTTAATGAGGGTTTTGGGTTTCTGCCCATAGGAACAGTGAATGCGGACCAACATAACTCTTTTATAAAGTGCAGATTGCCATCATTAAAAATAAAGAAGGGATGAGGATATGAATGAGTCAGAATTTGGAGAGGGATTTTCTTAAATAATGTGATGAGATTATAGTCTTAAATTTTAGATTAATGAAATGTTAAGCCAGTGAATAATTTAGCCAGTGAGTGAGTAGAAAAAGACAATAAATAAAATTGATATTCTAGTACAATGTAACCCTTTTGGAGCATTAATAAAAATTATACTTTAGGAGGGAGGGGGATATGGGAGTTGCTGCTAGAAGGATATAAAGTTTCCATTGTGAAAGATAAATAAATTCGAGAGATCTGCTGTATAACATAGTGCCTATAGTTAACAATACTGTATTGTGCATTTAAAAGTTTGTCAAAAGGGTAAATCTCACGTTACATATTCCTACAATTTAAAAAAATTACACTCATTATGGCAGTGTGGGGAAATAAAACTGGTAATTTTTAAACCCCAATTAACTAATTAAATATAGTAAATTTTTCCCAGTCTCAAACATGTTCATGAAAAGCAATAGAACATATGAGATATTACTTCCAGAAGTTAACAAAGGGTGTGTTTTGAATATTACTGACTGCCCAATACCATGATGATCAGACTATTAAAATAATATTAATGATAGAGTGCTAGCTTACATTTGTGTGATGCCTCGCCATTACCAAATCTCTTTCATTTTGGCCTTAACTAGGTACCTCAAACCATTAATTGCCCACAGACCCCCTTGTCCTCCTAAACTCTGATCTATGCTCCTTATTGATGACACTTTGTGACCATCGCTACCAATGAGGTTAATCAGCATTGGTTGATGCCAACGTATCCTACAAGTTCCGCTCCTTGTCGATGACATGAAAAAAATGTGCTATTTGATTCTCAAATCAAGTTGTGTGATTACATGAAAAAAATGCTAATTATATTCTATGAGGTGCTACAAGTCCTCAAACAAAGTTAATCTTAATTTTTAAAATGAATCCATACGCTACACTCCCGCTACTGTTGTACTGTAAAGGATGAATGGGGTGGTCATAATGTGAGCAAAGGAAAAGGCATCAGGATCACTGAGCAACAGTACATCACAGTTCTGTGGAAGAGTGCTTTGGTCAAGGAGATTCTTTTAAACAGAACTAAAAAAACAAAAAAGGTAGGTTTAGAATAGTTTGATGAAGGGGAGGTGAGCAGGAGATGGGCTAGATGGTTGATGGGGATTACAGAGGTCACTTCTTTGTGAAGAGCACAGGTGTTGTATGAAAATGATGAATCACAAAATTATACCCCTGAAACCACTATTATACCATACACTAACTAACCAGTATTTAAATAAAAGCTTAAAACCAAAATTAATTAATTAATTAAGGCCTATCATTTGTCCACCACTGACCTGGGTGTCATGGAACTCCCCAAAAAGCCTCTGCCTTCAAGAATTATAATTCCAATTGGAAATATGAGCATAACAAAATTAAATTAGAAAACTAGGAAAGGTAGTACATACTTATATGTAAACCATGTGGTATTCAAAACTCATACTGTGGACGCTTAGAATGGGGGAGAGCCATGGGGACTGTAGTAGCTTAAGATGTGAAAGACCATCATTTGTAGGGCAGAGGTAAGCAAGGGCGGCTCCCTGGTGAAAAGATCAGAGTACATCATCAAGTAAGGCATGCAGAGATGCGCACAGCAGGTAAGGTCTCCTGGAGGAGAGAATATCTGAATAGAACAGAAATGTCTTCAGAAGGCGAAGATGGTAGTATTTTGGAGGGTTGCGAAAACCTCACAGTTGGTTTGGGCCTGTTACAAGTGAGAAATAGCTGTAGGTTATTAAGTGAGGAAATACCATGATAAAAGCATTGATAAAGGATGCTAAGCCTTCTAGAAGGATTTTTCAAAGCTCTGAATCGTGCTGTTGGTCTAGTCAGAGTGTCATGGTACAAACTGGATGAAATCACCGTATCCTCAAGGCCTGAGAGTAGCTTCTGGGTCAACCACATATGACCTTTTTGCATAAAGATAATATCGCTAGAACACCATTAATGAATACATGCTTTGGGTTATTTTTATGCTAAGGGTTGTCTTAGTAGTACACCCAGGTAAAAGCAAGTCTTCTTACTTGGGATACCCCCTTCTACACTGGTATCTTGCATATCAGTGACTCTTTGGCCACTTCAAGTCCATTATCTACTGCAATCCTGGCAATCGTTCTTTAACTTGGGAATTTATGGAGACAACATGTTTTCAGTGGTGGGGTATGACTAAAGCCCCATAAAGAGAACTAGAAATTATGATGCAGTTATTAAGCACATTTATATAAACCAAACTGAAAATAATGTATAGTAACGTGCAATTCTCCACCAAAAGGGGTGAAATGGATGCCCAAGGGCAGGAGTTTTGCTCAGTCCATATTGCTCTTTATCTACGTACCTTTTTTAAGCTTCCCCAATATGTTATAATTCCATATGCTACAGGCGTCCCTGTGTATGCACAAAACTGTCTTTAGACAGACTATTAATTTTATTGTTAGGAAAACAGAACTTGCCTTCCACATTCACTGCAAAGTCTCCTGGTGGGGAAGGGCTTCCATTGGACTTTTCATGCTGCTGCAATTCAGTTCTCTGATTGTCAAACTCTGCCCGCTAATCAACCCACCTCTCTATTCTGCCTGAACTGTAGCAATTAGGGTTTTCGTGAGCCTTCATACTGATACATCTTGGCTTCCTGAAGATGTTTCCAGTATATTCTGGTATTCTTTCTGCAGTCAGACATCACCTGCTCTACACATCTCTGCATTCATTACTTGATTTACATTGATCCATTCTCCAAACTTCTCTCATTTTAGCCCAAAGAGTAACTTCCAGATTAAAATCCAAACTTAAAAACCAGTCCTCTGGTAGACAGAAACACCAAATTTTTTACTTCATATGTTAATTTTATTAAACATTTTTTCTGGCTATAAAAATCAGGGTTTTATTGCTCTAACCATTTCATACCCAGTGTAATACAATAAAACTGTTTTGCCCTGCCTTTCAAAGGCACAGATTTGTAGAATGCATGGAGTACTTTGGAGTCAAATATGCAGCCAATCACAGCTGTCTCCTTAGCAACAGACTGATTTACCCATCAAATTGCCATATGGGCTAACAAATGACCCATAATGTCTTTTTCAGGCACTATACAAATTCTAACAGAGAATGTCAATGGGTCTAGACATTTTAACTGAAAAAGAAGTCCATTTGCCTACATGTTTATTTACCAAAGCTGCATCCAAAAATCTCCTCCATTCAATCCTTTATTTATGGGATACTCATTGAGCAACTATTATGTGCAGAGCACTATAGCTAAAAATGCCTCCACTAAATATTCTATCCTAAGCTAAGAAAGGGCTAGACTCAGAATTATTCCCCTGACATCACTTACCTCCATGAACATACACTAAAAAAAAGAAATGATCACTTAAAAAGAGTAAATCAGGGGCACCTGTGTGGCTCAGTGGGTTGAGCCTCTGACTCTTGCGTCCTGGTCTCAGTGGGTTGGGCTCTGCTTTGTCTTCTTGACCTCTGCTTGATTAGTGGACAGGGAGTCTTCTTGGGGATTCTCTCCCTCTGCCCCTCCCCCCACTTGCACTCACTGATGCTCTCTCTCCCTCTCTCTTTCTCTGAAATCTTTAAAAGAGAGAGTAAATGATATGTAGACAGAGTCAATTATAAAAAGGGCACTTCAGTGAAAAAAAGGGAAAAGGTGAAATAGAGGGGGCCGTCCTATTCTTGAAAACACCACTGGTCTACCACTTTACTTTTTAAAACTAACGTTTTCCACGTGACCAAGGACAAATCTCAGTTATAAGCAAGATGACAACAGTAAGAAGCCAACATAGGAAAACTGAGTTTGAAGACATGGTAACAAAAAATGGAAATCCTCGCGGCATATGTAAATTTCATAGGCTCCTCGGTTTGACAATTCAGCCCCTTAGAAGTTTTTATTTCATTTTAGGCATCATAAACAAGTTGCTCTTGAAGCTCTCAATTGTTAATTGGTCCACTTTAAAATGAAGTTATGCTCTCTGTTCCTTAAGGCTGGCTCTGTACTTGAAATGCATTCGTATTCATTTTTAAATGTTTAATCACATAAAATTTTATTTCAAACTCAGTAATTTAGCCTGGAAAGTTTCTAGTTGATGAAAATGTCAAATGCAAAAAGATAGGAATGTTTAATTAGTTAAGTACCTTAAGTTTTTGACAAATACTGAGTGGACTTGTTGAACACTTGCTGCCAGAACACAAGAGTTTTATTAAAAATAGAAACAGAGAAAATCAGCCTCTCTGAATACATAGTCCCCATGGTCTAGGTCAAGCCTCCACATTCCTTATGTCTCATTCTGAGTCTCTTCTTCCTGAAGGGAAGGGTCACTCTTTTATTCTGTTTGCTTTAACTGACAGTATATTTTTAAAACAACAGCAAAACAAACAAAAACAAGAGAACTGAAGAAAGCATGAGTGTTAGAGGGAGCTGAGCACATGACTCTAAATTAACTCATTTTCACTCTTTTAGTCTATGTTTCCTCAACAGCAAATGTAGGAGATTGAATTAGATGATCTTTTTGATGCTTTCCACTCATTCATTCCATGAATTCAATTTGTGAGGTTGTCTGACTAACCTCCTCTCTCTCTCTCTCCCTCCCTCCCTTCCTTCCCCTCTTCCTTCCTTCCTTCTTCCTTTCTTACCTTCTTTCCTTTCTTCCTTCCTATGGGAAATACTTTGGAGAAAAATTGCATCAATTGATTTTTTTTTCTTATCATTTTCATAACATCTTTATTGAAATATATTGTACAATTAACTCATTCATCAACTGATTTTCAACCATTTTTTTAAGTTAGCCATGAAAATATATTCCACACCTTCAGCATGGTACCTTTCAAGATGCTTGTAGTCCTACAGAGAAATGGTAGGAAACCAGAAGCCATCTCAGTGCCCATAAGAAGGGAGCAAAATGTGGTGGCTTTACCTAACCAAAAAGTTCCATGACGCTATGTTTGGGTTGAGTTGAATCTGCCTCAGAACTCTCTCCTAATAGCCAAACACATATTTCTTCCTGGCTACTGGAAATTTCCACCTGTATATTCAGAAACATTAAATTCAATCTCTCAAAAACTTAACTCTTTCACAACATCACTTCAAAACTACTTTCCCTACACCACCAACCAGCATCTTTGTTCACGGCACCGTTATCCATCTAATTCCATGTACTGGGGGGCGAGTACCCATGCTTGAGGGGTGCCTCTCCTTCAACACCCACTCTGAGTCAGTCAGTAATAGACTCAACCACTATCTAAACAAATCTTTCATCTTCTCCTCTTTCATGGATTTCATGAGCTGCATTTATCATCTTGCATCAAGGTATTTGTTTGTAAGTTCCGTGTGTGTGCCCTGCACCAGGAATGGCCATCAATGTACCAATGAATGAAAGATTACTCCAGACTTTGCTGTGAAATGCAGGAGAAGGCAGGGGGGTCAAAAATCAGAGAGGAGGACCCTTAGCTCTTCTTTGCTCCTGCTTTTATTGGTCCTTCAAGATAATCACAAATCCTTATCACTGTTTCTCAAGCAGGTGATGTGTGACAAAGGGTCTTACAGAAACTAGGAGGATCTGTTTACAGGAAAATAAGATATGCTAATCTGCATGGTCTGCTAAACATAGCCTCAGGGACAATGCAGGCATCTCTCAGATCACTGGGCCGCTGTTTGGGCTAAGAAAGCCTGCAGAGAAGGCAACTAACTCTCTGTGGAATCCAATGCAGAGCCTCAGCATTCCAAATGCCCACACCCTTCTCCAAACCTTCCTTCACCCCAGCATCCTCCAGGTTACATTTTAGCAAGCCAGGTATTATGGCTGAGTTCATGCTCTACATTAACCCCAACATATATGTGTGTGTGTGTGTGTGTGTGTGTGTGTGTGTGTGTGTTTACCCTTGTTGAATTGAAGTACCCATGAAATCTAGGTGTGTGTCTCCCTTGAGTCTCAGTCCTGAGCACCTTGTGTAACACTTGGCGCATAATGGCTGCTCAGTAAGTTGAGTTTCACTCTTCCTAACTAGTTGATGAACTAAGCTTTATTAACTCTTTGTGAGTTACTTCCTAAAATGAGTTTTAAACTTTTTGAAGCTTAAAAGATAGAGCTTTAAAATTCCCAAATGATAGGATACTCACATCTACTCTACCTCTAACATGTATTATTTTCTACATTTAAATAATCAGTCCCTCGCCAAACTACTTATCTTTTAACTCAATCTCTGTAACTATGTCCCCCAGCTATGACTGCATTATTTTCTGTCCGTGGGAAACGGAGCAAGGGGCCTTCATCCCCTAGGAAACAGCACATTTATCCCAGCCCAAATCCTACAAACGTGTGTTCTCTACTTGCCAGGAAAACAAGTTATGTGTAAAGTTCTTCTGAGGCTTCCTCTTCCCACAGAATAGCACCTAAAGGAGGTGATAGAATGCAGGAACATGTGGCATTATGCTTGGAATGTTTCTCTGACTAATTGGCCTGAATTTATGAGGACATAATAACCCTCTCTATCCATTTTCAAATCCAGGCAGCATTATAAAATAAGGCTGAGTAATACTCAGGCTGCTTTGCTTAATGGGGATCTTTACAGCAGGAGCATGTTGCACACAAACGCAAGGGGTATGCACAGATGTTTGCCTTCATTTATACTTCTCAGGGCAGCAGCGACAATATGATTGCAGTTTGGGCGATATCATTAAGAATCACACTTGGACGTGACATTAAAAGGAAATGTGTTTCTTCCCACTTCCAATTTATTTTCAAAGTTGAGATCTAAGCTGGCCAATAGGTGACCACCTCTCCCTTTCCAAGCTCTTTGTCTAAATCGTGATTGTATTTGCTTTTACATTCTGGTCTCTAGGTTTCTCTGCTGTTTTGTATTTTAAATAGCTAATCAGCTCCAGGAGCAGAACATTACTGCTGTTCAGGGCCTGCCATTTTTTTCCTTACTGTCTGGTTACATGAATTAATGCTATAATATTCTGGATGCCATTACATTATGCTAGAACAATCCATCCTCTGCTGTAAGGACCAGCAGAGAACAGTTTGTAAGTAATATTGTACTTTCCTGATTCAATAAGTGGGTAATTTGTTCCAGTGAGCAAACTCGGATGACTTTTCTATTATAAAAATAAATGGAATAAGATACTCACCTGGCTTTTCAGGACTCTACTGTGAGGTTTGAGATTTTAAAAGATATTAAGAAAGGTGAGGAGGTAAAGACTCCGGAAAATAATGCAGGAGCCCCCGATGACCTCTCAGGTGGTAAAGGGTTTGGTTATTCTACTTTGTCACCTGCTGGGCTCCTTGTGGTAGATCCTTCAACAAGCCACCATTCGGTGTGAGACAGAAAGAACCAGAGCCTACCTAATGTGGCCATCCTTACCAAAATAATTGCCAGTGAGGAGGGCCTCCTGAAGAATCTTTCTTGCACAGGCAGGCCCATATATACTAACATTTGAAAATCTGGAACATATCTGGGAACTTGGAGTCTCACAAAATATTAATTTTCTACTTTCCTCTTATAAAATCCTATGCCAGGCACTCATTAATCTAGCAACATACTTAGCTATAATTATACATTCACCTGCTCTATTCAGTCACATAAATTGGTTTTTTAAAGATTTTATTTATTAATTTGTCAGGGAGAGTGCACACACAGGCAGGGAGAGAGGCAGAGGCAGAGGGAGAAGCAGGCTCCCCGATATAGGGCTCGATCCCAGGACCGTGGAATCATGCCCTGAGCTGAAGGCAGAAACTTAACCAACTGAGCCATCCAGGCGTATAAACTGCTTTTTACAATTGCTTTAAACCAGAGTTTTACCACCTCTGCACCACCAGCGCTTGGGACTTCGTAATTCTTTGCCGCTGGGGCTCTCGTATGCATTGTAGGCTGTTCACACCATCACTGGTCTCTACTCATTGGATTCCACCAGCACCCTCCCCACAGTCAGGACAACCAAAACTGTTTCTACACATTGCAAATTTCCCCAGGCAGACAAAAATCACCCCCAGTTGAAAACCATTTTTTAAATAAAACCAGCTCATTTTTTAATGGGGAAAAAAGTCTCCAGTACTGCATAACTCCCAAGAGGCAAGTGTGAAATCATGGGATGACAGGTAAGGTGAACGCATGGGTTTGGAATCAGCCTGCTGAGGGTTTACAGTCTCCTGATCTGTTAAAAAAAAAAAAAGCCTATACCAAACCCTGCTTTTACAGGTATCTGAAAGGTACCATATGCAAAATAGTAGCAAGGTGTCTAGAGCATATCAGCTATTCAAAAAGGAGTAGAGCTGTTTGATTATTAGCAAATGAAGTCCACCAAACAGTTAAATCTCACTTTCAAGCTCAAGATCATCTTTGGGGTCTATTTTGTGGTTCATCATCACTGAGAAAAGACAATGGTATGGAATGTTGGGCTGAATTTATACTAATCCCAGGATATTCTCTCAACTTAATTTCTACATAAATTTATTTTATCCCAAGAGAAAGCTGGCAACTGCCCTTACGGTAAGACCTATGGTAGGCCTGTAGATTATTGACAAGAGTTTCAAGCAGGCACCTGATGTATCCCTTCCAAGCAGGAGAGCAAGGCCAGTCATCATCAGGGAAGTGCTAGCAAGCCGTGGTCTGAGGAAGAGCAAATAGTCTCTGTGACTGGACCCAATAAAGAAGGAGATTCTTTGCAGTTCCTTTAGAAAGGTGATTCCCGGGGAGGAGTCAAGATGGAGGAGGAGTAGCAGGCTGAGATGCCATCAGGTCGCAGGAGTTCAGTTAGATAGTTATCAAACCATTCCAAGCACCTACAAATCCAACAGAGGATCTAAGAGAAGAAGAGCAGCAATTTCTAGAAACAGAAGGTGATTCCTTAGAGTCTGGGTTAGCTCTCAGGAGATCTGCTACCCACTGACAGTAGAGTCTGAGGCTTGGGCGTGCAATGGGATCAGTTCCCTGGAACCAGCAAGGTCATGTCTTGAAAGAACAGGCAGTGACCAGAATAAGAAGGTGGAGATGGAGGAAGGAGCCAACGCTTACAAACAGGAAAAACTTGGCCACCTCCAAACTAGCAGTAGCATTATTTCCTGTCCCTTCATAGGTTTGACCAAAAAGTTCTTCCTTTTGGTTGAGGAAGTACATGGGAAGGTGCCTGTAGAAACCTGGGCTTTGCATTTAGGAGGAACTAAGGTTAAGCAGCATCTGTTTGTGTGGGGAGGACAGAGGCTGTGACTGAATAACACGCTCACAATTCTTACTCAGCTCCCACCCTCAGCTAAACAACACAATGAACAAACAAGACACGTCCTGTATTCTCTTTCCTTCTGACCCTCTCAGACTTGATCTGCAGGGCTTCTTCTTCCCATACCCCTGCTTGAAAACCCAGGAAAGCTCCGCAACCTAGCCACATCCATTTTGATAACTAATTGTTGTCCTTTACTTTGGTCCCCGAAGAGTCACTGTTGACTAAGAAGAGTTTTTGTGCAATGCCCTATTAAAACTCCAAACCTGGTTCCAGGTTTAGCTCAAGTCTGCTGGCAGCTGGAAGCTATAGTTAGTTTGGAATACTTCCTAACGGAAATATCTGAATATTCCTCTACAGCAGATATGGGGAGAAGAGGGTAAAGAGATAAGAGTACAGAAAATGTCTTTCCTCATTAGAATTCTCTGGATTTACATCTGCCTGGCTGTGGATTTAAGACTCTCTCTTGGACACCTTGGGTGTCACCCACCCACCCACCACTTCCTGCCACAGTGATAGAATTCCTGCTAGCCCTACTTACCTATCCACCCCCCTCCCCCTGCCACTGCCAGACTCCTAAGTCTCTGTAGCCCCCTTTCTCACAGACTTTCTTTTGGGGGGATCCATTGGCTGCCAGGAAGTCCTCTTCATAGAGTCCCTGCAAGAAGACCTTAGACTCCTGGCATGCTGGCTCTCCATGACCAAAATTGGTCCCTGGGAAACACACAACTGGAGCCCATGATTGGTGGGAATGCAGTGTGGTCCTGAACTTCAGGTTCTACACCACAGCTGCTGCCCACTTTGTTCTTTAGATTCCTGAGGCAAGAGTCAGATTGTAACCTACCTGCACTGGAGAAGATACAGAAAAGCTCCCCTAGAGTCTCCTTGTAGCCCTTCAAATGGTGTTCTTGAAGCCCCTATAATTAGCCTTGAGGTTAGGAAAAAGTACAAATATCTAAAATTCTCTAATCTTTAGCACTCCCAACCTCTACAATGTTAATCAACTTAAAGTCATAAGTGAACTAGGGGACAAGGGTCAAGTCCCATATAAGGATACTCTGGAGTCTCATCCTGGAATGTGTGGAGCAATTAGGCCTGGAACTCAGCCAAAACTGAGAGGAAATGTTCCCATAACTACATCTCTGCCAAGACTAGAGATAGATTTAAAGTTGTTGGAGATAGGTAGGTATGTTTAAGGCCCTCACTGGACTTCTTAGTGCTGTCCTGCTGTCCACAGAGACACTGAGGTGTTCAGAATAGGCAAGGGATATCTATTTGACCCCTGTTCTAGGACCAGGCTGCTTGGAGGAATGAGTCCCTTGTCATCCATACCTTATCATGGGTGCCAACAGAAAGTCATTGAAAGAATCCCAACTTATTTCTAACTTATTTCTAAACTACTAAAACATCAGAGATGAAAACACCACATGTCATGGTTGTCAGTTTGGCTCCTACTAGGCAGGCTCTCACCCCATTTGAGGAAAGGCCACTTGAGCATTGCTCTGAGGTTTTTCTACTTGAAGTTAAGAAAACCAGAATCCCCTCTAACTGGAGGATAAGATACCACCTCCAAAATTCTCTAAAACTTCACAATAGCATTAAATCTTTAAAAGAGATCTTTGAAAGATTGCCTCCAACTGAGAAATAACACAGTGAGTACTTGGCAGACAGTTGGTTGTGAAGTCTTAGGAAGGAAGATCCCATGTCACAGATGCTACTGAGGAAACCCCCTCCAGAAGGGAGACTCTAAATCCAAATAGGCTGATAGGACTTGGAGTCAAGCCTTAAGAAGAAAAAGAAAACCTAATAAAAGACAGAGGGTTTTTTTGTTGTTTTGTTTTTGTTTTTCCTGCCGCCACAGGACTTCAGCTTGAGCAGACACAAACCAAATGTCCTTACTGCAACAAGGAAAATACACTATCCTCTAAGATAGTGTCATAGCCCTGCTAATAGGAGAAGTGTTCTTCCAATCATAGAAAATTAGTCTGTGTAGGTTATGAGAAAAATTAAAGTTTCTAGAGATATGGTAATTTGTCAGGTTCTCTAGAAAGATAAACAGCAGCCCCACCCAACAACTGGTAGGAAGATGTGAAAAGAACTTGAGGGCCGACCTGTATCATCATTCCTTGACAGGATCCCATTCTTCACCCAGACCCTCTGGAAGTGTTTAGAGTGGACCTTGGGGCTTCTCTGACCACAGTCAGGGCTGCATTTACCATGAAGATTCAGAGAAGAGCCTCGAAACTCCACCTGTGTCCAGCTGGACTTTATCAGGGAGTAACTTGAAGAAGTCACTAAAGATTCTGGGGAAGAATTCATGAACTAGTAAAGGATATATCCACAAAGGACCCTCTTAGGAAAGTCCAGAACTGAAAAGGCTTCACTTTTATCAAACAGCAAAAATCTATATTAGCTGACATGTCAACCACCAAATATGTTGAGTTATAGATTATTGTACTGTAACAAGTTATAACATTTTTTAAAGATGTATTTATTTATTTATTTGAGGGGGGGCATGAGATAGATATAGAGAGAGAAAGAAAGCACCTAGCAAGGGGGAGGAGCAGAGGCAGAGGGAGAAGCAAACTTCCCACTCAAGAGGGAACAAGATGTGGGGCTTGATCCCAGCACCCCAAGATAATGACCCGACCTGAAGGCAAAATCTTAACCGACTGAGCCACCGAGGTGCTCCTAGTTATAACATTTGTATACATCCCTTGTGAGAGTGTCTTAATCCTAACTGCATCCAAGAGAGACTCATGACTTTGAAGGTGTGAGAGAGCAGTGATGAGTGTGAGAAAGTACAAGAACACTCTGCAAATTAGCAAAGGCAACTTCTATTGCCCCTAAACCCTAAAAATTGCCTTTATTCAGACCCATGCCATTATAATCCCAATATGATATCTCCATTGATACTTGATTTTGCTATAAATTCATAAACCTCAATTATATCAGTATACTTTCAGTTCTTTGGGGCCATCCCTCTCCAACATATTGGAAAGGTATAACCTCCTCATTCCCTTTTGGAAATTACAGAAACTCACAACACATAATATCAGAATACACATAGTCTCACTAATGGCAGGAAGTAAAGAAGGCTGGGTGATTCATGAGCAATTCTGAGGGCTCACTACATTAAGTGGGGCAGCTGGTTAAAAATTATTTGGGAATCCCAGTGAGTTCTCTTCTGTTTTCTACCTATCAAGCCTATAAAACTGATTCCCTAGCCCCTTTTCTAAATTAAAATTTTACCACTCTGTTCTTAGTCCAATACCCACATGCTTTAGGGCTTGTGGCAGCCTTTCTCAGATGAAGCACTATTTATCTTTGAGGGTGACACAGTCTGAGCTTGTGGGCGATGACTGGTAGCACAGCACAGATGGACAGGAAATTGTGTGCCTTCACAGCACACCGCTCACATATTTTACTACCGAATATAAAGCACAGAGGGTGTGTTTGGGGCAAAGAAATTTAGGTCTGTTGGAAATCCAAAACCTCTTTAGTCTCTCTCAGTATAACTGTTAGCTAATAAATCTCCACTCTCCAGCTTTGGTCCTTCAATAAGGACCATGAAAGAGTTCCTTGTTTTAAGGTCCTCAACTCATAATAAATTTGAAATCCATCAAAGAGAAATAACCCCACTACCACTTTCCCCTCTCAGTAGAAGAAAATTCCCAGAGTGGCCTAGAGATGATCCCAGTTATTAGAAGTAGCTGTTTAGGACATTCTTCTGACATTTCCGTAAGACCATATTCAGTATAACAGCCCTTCTGTAACACAAACCAGCCTACAGTAGAGATCCCTGGTGGAGACAAGCAGTGGGTACTAAATAAACACAATTTGTTAGTGTTGTTGTTATTTGTTTCCCTATCAAAAGCAGCCTAGGGCATGAAAATGCCATATTTTTCTCTCAAATACTCTTTACTGAAGAGTATTTTGCTCACATGCTTCTTGTGTTATCCTGACTTGCCCAAAGTAAGGCAAACTTCCTATGTGTGTGTGTATGTAAACATTATACCCTAAAAAGATAAAACATTATTTCTTCCCTTTCTTCTTCTTCTTCAACTACCAAAACTGAAACAGGAAGAAATAGAAAATTTGAAAAGACTGATAGCCAGCAAAGAAATTGAACCAGTAATCAAAAATTTCCCCCCAAAAAAATGTTTAGGTCCAGATGACTTCTTGGGAGAATTCTACCAAATATTTAGAGAAGAGTTAATACCTATTCTTCTCAAACAATTCAAAAGATAGAAATGGAAGGGAAACTTTCAAATTCATTCTACAAGGCCAGCATTACACTGATTCCAAAACCAGACAAGGATTCCACTAAAAAGAATAATTACAAGCCAAAGTCTCTGAAGAACATGGATGCAAAAATTTCAATGAAATACTATCAAATTGAATCCAATAGTACATTTAAAAAAAAAATCATTCACCACAATCAAGTGGGATGTATTCCTGGGCTGCTGTGGTGGTTTGCTATTTGCAAATCAATCAATGTGACACACCGCATTAAAAAAAGAAATGATAAGAACTATATGATCCTCTCATTAGATGCAAAAAAAAAAGCATTTGACATAAAACAGTATCCATTCTTGATAAAAACCCTTAACAAAGTAGAGATAGAGAAACAGACCCCAATATCATATGAAAAACCCACAGCTAATACTATCCTCAATGGAAAAAAAACAGAGTTTTCCTCCAAGGTCAAGAATAAGATATGGATGTCCATATTTATGGATTGGAAGGACAAATATTGATAAAATGTCTATACTACCCAAAGCAATCTACATATTTAATCCAATCCTTATCAAAATACCACTAGCATTTCTCAACAGAGCTAGAACAAACAATCCTAAAATTTGTATGGAACTAGAAAAGACCCCTGAATAGCCAAAGCAATCTTAGGGAGGGAAAAAAAAAAAAAAGCCAAAGCTGGAAACATCACAATTCCAGACTTCAAGCTACATTACAAAGCTGTAGTCATCAAAACAGTATAATACTAGCACAAAAACAGACACATAGATCCATGGAACATAATAGAAAATCCAGGGGTGCCTGGGTGGCTCAGTGGGTTAAGCCTCTCCCTTCTGCTCAGATCATGGTCTCAAGATCCTGGGATTGAGCCCCACATCAAGCTCTCTGCTCAGCGTGGAGCCTGCTTCCCCCTCTCTCTCTGCCTGCCTCTCTGCCTACTTGTGATCTCTCTCTCTCTCTGTTGAATAAATAAATAAAATCTTTAAAAAAAAAAAAAAGAATAGAAAACCAAGAAATGGACCCACACCTATCTGGTCAATTAACCTTTTGAAAAATCAGGAAAGAACAGCCAATGGAAAAAAGAGTGTCTTCAACAAATGGTTTTGGGAAAATTGGACAGCCACATGCAGAAGAATGAAACTGGACCACTAAATCATACACAAAAATAGACTCAAAATGGATGAAAGACCTAAACGTGAGACAGGAAACTCTTAGAGGAAAACACAGGCAACAACTTCTTTGACTTTAGCTGTAACAACTTCTTAGTAGACATGTCTGTGGAGGCAAGGAAAACAAAAGCAAAAATGAACTATTGGGACTTCATCAAGATAAAAAAGCTTCTGCACAGCAAAGGAAACAATCAAAAAAAACTAAGAGGCAAGCTTTGAAATGGAAGAAGATTTTTGCAAATGACATATCTGATAAAGGATTAGTATCTAAAATTTATAAAGAATTTATCAAACTCAACCCCCCAAAACAAAGAATTCAGTTAAGAAATGGGCAGAAGATATGAACATTTTTTTTTCCAAAGAAGACATAGAGATGGCTAAAAGACACATGAAAAGATGTTCAACATCACTCATCATCAAGGAAATACAAATCAAAATCATAATAAGAGACCACCTCACACCTGTCAGAATTGATAAAATCAACAATATGGGAAACAACAGATGTTGGTGAAGATGTGGAGAAAGAAGAACCCTCTTATATTGTTGGTGAGAATGCCACTCTGGAAAATAGTATGGAGGTTCCTCAAAAAGTTAAAAATAGAATTATGCTATGACTCAGCAGTTGCACTTCAAGGTATTTGCCCAAAGAAACTAAGGACAATGTTGCTTCTACAGTTTAGAATTTTTGTGATTCTAAATCTTTGTGATGCAGCAAAAATTCAGCTCTAGAAAATATGCCCATTGGAATTCTGATCCATTGATCTATGTGTCCATTTCTGTGCCAGTATGTGCTGTTTTGTTTTCTATAGCTTTGTTGTATATCTTGAAGTCTGGGATTATGATACCTCCAGCTTTGTTCTTCTTTCTCAAGATGGTTTTAACTATTTGGGGTCTTTCGTGGTTCCATACAAAATTTGGGATTGTTTTAGTTCTGTGAAAAATGTTTGGTAAGAATTACATTAAATCTGTAAATTGCTTTGGCTAGTATGGACATTTTAACAATATTGGTTCTTCCAAACCATAAGTATGGAATATCTTTCCATTTGTTTGTGGTATCTTGTAGTTTCTTTCATCAGTCTAGTATAGTTTTCAGAATACAGGTCTTTTAGCTCTGTGGTTAAGTTTATTCCTAAGTATTTATTTTTGGTACAATTATAAATGGAATTGTCTTCTTAATTTCTCTCTCTGCTACTTCATTATTAGTGTACAGAAGTGCCACAGATTTCTGTATATTCATTTTGTATCCTGAGATTTACTGAATTCATTTATCAGTTCTAGTCGTTTTTTGGTGGAGTCTTTTTGGGGTTTTACATATATTATCATGTCATCTGCAAATAGTGAAAATTTTACTTTTTTCTTTATAAATGTGGATGTCTTTTATTTATTTTTCTTACCTGATCATTGTGGCCAAGATTTCCAGTACTATGTTGAATAAATGTAAGAATGGTCATCCTTGTCTTGAGTCAAGAAAGGCTTTAAAGGGGAGATAGTAACATAAAGTAGGCATCAGTGTATTGGATTGAGAGAGAAAAAAGAATTCATTTCAGGAGATGAGGGAGAGGGCTGAGTCTAATCTATCTATAGTGTAAGAGTTGCTTACAACAAAATTAAATTGACATTTACAACAAACTCTTAGAACTGCAGAACTGCAGAGGAGTCACTAAAATAATACTATCCCAAGACTTAAGAGACTCTGGCCACTTCTCAGTATCATCAATGTCATTAAATATGATGTAACATGCCTACCTTCTGGGCCCTTCCTTAACTGTTAAATGAATAGATTAAATTGAAGAAAACAAAATATAAAATTTTACCTGGCAAATTACAACATTACCCTTACCTGCATCAAGAGATAAAGACTATTTTTTATCAGTTTATCTTTTAACATAAGTCTCAGTGCTGACAAAATGATCTTATCCCTAAAAAGCCCTGAAGATTGCATTTAGAAAACTGTGAGAAATAAAAAAATTTGGTAAAGTTGCAGAACACAAAATCAAAATGAAAAAATCAGTAGCATTTATATACATTAATAATAAACAATCTGAAAAGGAAACAAAAATTCCATTTATAGGGTAGCTCTGTCAGTTAAGCATCTGCCTTTGGCTCAGGTCATGATTCCAGGGTCCTAGGACTGAGTCCTATGTTGAGCACCCTGCTCAATGGGGAGTCTGCTTCTCCCTCTAACCTGCCTCTATTCTGTCTCTCTCATGTACACACTCTTTCTCTCTAATAAATAAGTAAAATCTTTTTTAAAAATTTCATTTACAATAATATTTTTAAAAAACAAAATCTTATGAATAAACTTAATGAAAAGGGTGGAAGAATTGCAAACTGAAAACTTTAAAACAGTGCTGAAAGAAACTAAAGATATGAAAAAGTGTAAAGACAGCCTATGTTCATAGAATGGAAGATTTAATATTAAGATGTCAATACTAATCTAAATTATCTACCTATTTAAGATAATCAATCCCTACCAAAATCTTAATGACATTTTTTTGCAAAAATAGAAAAATCCATCCTAAAATTAAAATGGAAATTTAAGAGACCCCAAATAGTCAAAGCCGTATGAAGTTGGATGACTCATACTTCCTGATTCAAAACTTATTACAAAGCTACAGAAATCCATTTCTGATTATATATCCAAAAGAATGGAAAGCAGGTCCCAAAGAGATATTTTTACACCTGTGTTCAGAGCAGCATTATTTGTAACACCCAACAGGTAGACACACCCAGGCATCCATCAATGGATGAAAGGATAAACAAATGTGTTATACACATACAGTAGAATATTATTCTATCTTTAAAAAGGAAGGAAATTCTAATATATGCTGGAACATGGAAATGAACTTTGAGGACATTATGCTAAGTGAAATAAACGTCACAAAAAGACAAATACCATAGGATTCCATGTACATGAGATATCTAAAGAAGTCAAATTTATGGAAACAAAGTGGAATGGTAGTTGCCAGAGGAGGAGAAGGGGGGGAAATGAGGAGCTGTTATTTAATGTATATAGAATTTCAGTTTTGGCAGATAAAAAATAATATGGAGATCATACAACTGTGAATTTACTTAACACTACTGAATGGTACACTTAAAAATGTTTAAGATGTTAAATCTTATGGGTATTTTATCACAATTAACTTTTGTTTCAAAAATGCATAGTAGCAAAGATGCAGAAAACTTTAAGAGACTAGCCCAAGGGTTTTTTTGTGCCACACTAATTCTCAGTTCCTTTAAAGACTTACCTAACTCCCCATTTGCTCCAAGAGGACAGACATATCTAAAGAATCCCAACCCACAATAATCTTTCGTATTTCAGTATTATATATGGCACCTAAGGATTTTGAATGATGTCCATCCCAAATCCAAGCTCTGTATCAAAGTTTTTCCATGTCATCTTCATGCCCTAAGAACACCCCAGTACCAATCTATAAAACTATGAGATTCCAAGGAGACAAGATTAAGGAAGGGGTTTTACTAACGTCACCAAAAAAAAATTAAAAACAATAGTAACAAAACACTTGTTATTAATACATTCCAATTAAATGAGGAACCATTTAATCATCCAACTATTAACACAACTTCAACTTCCCAACTTTCTATTTTTTGTGACACACCTCAAGCCCCACATTCTCTACAAAACTGCTTATTTCCTTCCTCCCTACAAATTGTGTTGCTATATTTAATGCTGGTATTGTAAGTCCTACAAAATGACATATTCTTTTAGGTTATAGACATTGCCTTAAAAATCATTGTATCTCTACCACACCCTCAAGCATTTCATGAAGTGTCCTACATATAGATACTACTTGATTTATGAAGTCAGTTCCTAGGTTTTCCCCTCACCCACTCGTCATGAGAGCTATTTCAACTCTCCCAGATTCCTCTCCAAATTTCACTTGCTTAATGAAGCCATTCCAAAAAGGCAGTGAATAGGACTTCAGGGACATAACAATGAAAATTGAAAGAAGCTGCCGACCATATCACTTTAGTATAAATCATTTATCCTCCACTGGGTACTTTTTATCCTTGCAATTTGTCAGTCTTACCTTGATTGTCAGCTCATGAAGCTCAAATTACACCTCTATATGCATTTCTTCATCTGGAGCTGGATAATTGATATCAGTTATCATATATTTACTTTAACTCACTGTAAAAATTTCTCATGCCCCTACTTCTCTGGACACCTTGTGCTTGTATATTCAGTATTATCTGGTAATACTGGATGTAGGCAGTGTGAGGAATAGGGGAAAAGAGAATCAACTGGATATTTTAGCTTAGTTTTATTAACTCTGTAATTAAGAGCATTTATTGATTTTAGGTCTCAATTTCTCCATTTATTAAAAATAATAATAACAAAAGGGATCTCTAAATTCACTTCTTCATTCAAGTTTCCATTAAATAGAGCCAAAACCATGTTAATTAAATAAAAGTTTATATCTCCCTTATGGTCCAGAGTCAGCCAGTCTAAAGCCAATAGGATGGTCCTGCCCTACCTAACAAATGGCTTCTATCCTGAGTCTAAGGTGTCTTTTCAAGCTGCCACCATTAGGTCTGAACCCCAGCCAGATGGAAGGAGAAAGGTCAAAGGCAGTCCATATCCATTCCTTTTATGATGATGATCTGGAAGTAGCTCTTTGGCTCAAATACCCTTGGCCAGAACTTGATCACATGGCCATGAAATGGAAGGTGGAAAATGTAGTCTTGTATAAGGGTGCTCAGCTAAAACTCAGTCCACTTTCATTAAAGAAACAATGAGTGCTAAATTCAGTACTAACTAAAATTTAAGTACTAACAAGAATGTTAAGAACTCTGAAGAGTCTGAGATTTTATGCCACTTGCAAGATAGTAAGTTTACCTGGCCCAATCTCATGGATACTGGCAAATACTGGATACATGGATCTCTGGGCATTACACATGGCTCTGCAAATAGTGTGTGCATCAGTTTACCTGATATTTGCATTAATTTGCCTTGCCCTCCCAAGTACCATAGGGCAATGCTGATGGGCCCAGATGGATGCCTACACACAGAGTCAGTTGCATTATTGGAGAGGAAGTTGGAACCTGAATCTTATAAGAGCAGGAACTTGTCTATCTTCTGCTCCAGAGAGAGGCACATTTTCTGTCTTCCAAGGCTATTCACTATGTAAGCATCCTTAAAAAGATAGTCCAGAACAAAGAAGCTACTGCCTTACTCATAAGATGTACAGAAATACAAGAGACCCATAGTAAATTATCTCACAACATATGACAGTACTAAGAAAGGCACAGGATACTATTATGAACCATCCTGGGGCATGCATGAATGAGGACTTTTCCAGGGAAATCAGGACATATGCTCATCTTAACATTAGCACGTACTTAAAAATCTCTGCTATATTTTCTAATTCTGTAGTAGGTGCCGGCTGATGGAATAATATATAGGCCACCAGTTTTTTAGGGAGCAAGATACATATAAAGATAACTGTGTTCAATGTAGGAGTGCCTGGGTGGCTCAGTGGGTTAAGCCTCTGCCTTTGGCTCAGGTCATGATCTCAGGGTCCTGGGATCAAGCCCCTGATCGGGCTCTCTGCTCAGCAGGGAGCCTGCTTCCCCTCCCCACTCCCCGCCTGCCTACTTGTGATCTCTCTCTCTGTGTCAAATAAATAAATAAAATCTTAAAAAAAAAGCCACAGTGTCCAAAGTAAACATTTTCCAGTTATCACAACTGGCTCCTTAAAACAAATGCCTCTAGTATTAGATCTCAAACGGATTTCATGTGTTGTAATGTGCATGCTGTGTAATGTCATGTGAGGGCTCTAGACTAGGACCCCAGGCACCTGAGATCTAGGGTCAGATTTTCTAGTAACTTGATTTCAGATTTTGAATATATCACTCAACACCTTAGAACCTTAATTTATTTATTCTGTATAATAAATTATTAATGCTTTTTCTGTCTATTTCAAGTTTCACTTGAACTCAGCCACTGACCATGGTCTAGTAACCTGAGGTGAGAAGAGGTCACTGGTTCAAGTGTCAGCAGTTCTATGAATGCCTCAAGCACTTTTTGCCTCTTAGAAGATCTTCCTTATCTGAGCCAGTCAAAAACAAGGAAATGTTCTTTCTCTTAAACCTGTCAAGTTTTGGGGTCTGATTTTTAAATAAATTCAGCTGCTAGGTGATTTAGTTCTACCCTGTTTCCAGATAGGTTTGCCCAGATCATAGTTTTCATCTCATGCAGGCTTTGTCGTGGATATTCTGGAGGAATAAAAAGTTTCTGAGGCTCTAGACAGATGGGCACAGGGGAAGAGATTAGGTAGAACTTGTGCCAAATATTGCCATCCTTGATCTGAATTCCTCCTCCTTCTTTGCTATTTGATCCATTCCTTTTCATCTAACTGCTTCAAAAGACAATTAAAGAGTGGGAATCTCTTTAATCACCTCTTCAATAAGGACCCAAGAAACACTTTATCTAGTATTTTATCTCCTTTTTTTCCATGACCTACAGTTAGTTCCACTAATTCTTTGGTGGGTTTTTTTGCCTTTCATGTTCTAATTATTTTTTAATACAGATTTCCCCTGCTATCCCAAGGTAGAGCCTTCCTATAAAAACCAAGTAACAAAAAGCTAAGAAGCAATGGCTATTAATATATACGGAAAATTTTTTGAGCATTGCTAGATCCAAAATATAACCTCTCTCAGGCTTAGGACACATCTTGCTAACAGATGCACAATATAAATCAAGATAAAGCGCAGATGCTCAGAGACACATTTCAGAGCTCTGGTGGTTTGCTGCTGAGATGCCCAGTGTGGCTCCCAGGGAAGGAGCTAGGCAGGCGGTGCCCCTCACTGTTCCCTGTGCACTGGCTCCCTAACAGCTTGCTGCAATCAAAGGCTGAATGCTATTTTTGCTTTTCGGGTTTGGGGTTTTTTTGTTTTGTTTTGTTTTTTGTTTGTTTGGTTGGTTGTTTAAGCAAAAGCAAAAATCCTCTTCAGAGGTCTTTCAGTTAGCAAAAACCAGGTACTGTTGTAGGTCTTTCCTAAAAGCAAAGTGGCCTGATGCAAATTCGAGTAGCAGGGGATGCCGCTCTGTAGGTATTGGCTCTGACGTCATTGGCTTTCTAAAGCTTCAGGCTTGGACATGGGGTGGGGAAGAGGCGGCCAGTACTCTAACTTCTGGTCTGCACCGTCGCCATCTTTCCATCCTCCTCCTTTCATTTTCCAAAACCATTTTTTGTTTTTGCTTGCAATTGTCTTTTTGCAAATGAGTCTTGTAGGATTTCACTTTAAAGAACTTGTCTAAATCTAAGCTTCTGATAGTTTTAAACAGCCTGGGCTCCCTGTGCATTTTTCATGTTAAATTTTCTTTTCAATATCTTCCTAATTAAGTCTTTATTTTATAACAATGCCCTATTTATAATTTAAATTTTCATTTAACTTCTTTACTTTTTATTCAAAGTCATAAATGCAAATGGTTTAAGAAGCAAAAAGAAGGATTTATAAAGAAAACCAAGAATTCTCTTCTCTATGCTTCCCCACCCACAGAGTCTGGATCCCTACAGGCTAACACTTTAACTGCTTGCTTTTTGTTTTTCTGGGGCTCACCTCCAAATACTTAATTAGCACATTTATACCACTGCTTCTTGGCTATTGGCCTCCTGCTGTGAAAAATGAGGACGTGTCTCACTAACACAACTCCTCCACTTCCTCAACTATGTATAAAACTATACAGTTTTATTACAGTAGTTTCTCCTCTGCAGGTCCCTGAAATAACAACAACATAATTAGTTAAAACTCCACTTCTTGGCCTATAAATTATAAATAACACAACTTAGATCCCCCCCTTTATAAGATGATAAGACACTAAGGTTTTCACCCTTCTCCCCTCCTCTCCTCCCTCCTTCCATCTTCCATCTTCTGTTGACTGGACGGATACTTTGAAGAACAGCAGGGTTAATACTGTTTACAATCTGCTCTGTAATCTTAGTACAGTTTTCCATGATTTGTCTATTCACCAGTTCTAAAAGATGAAAACCAGTAAGCGATACTTCATACCCTGTGGCCCTGTCGACAGTGATCAGCTAGGATTCCATTTCCTTTCCCGGGATCAGGTTGTCCACTTAAAGTAGAATGTACTCAGAATTGGTTCCATTGGATTTGACTTTTTACAGTTCAGCAACTTCCTTTAGAATATTCTCAAGCATTTCCAGATGTGTAATATTATCTATCCTCTCATTTTTCCTTTTTCTTTCCTTCCCAAGGGCTCTCTTGTGGGGTTTTCCTTCTCTTTCCATAATATGAATTAGCTGCTTTCTAAGCCTGGCAAACAGGCTTCCCTTTGCTGCACTCTGCTTTGGATCCTCTCTTTCCTGTATTCTGTTATCTTTTTATTTTTATTTTTATTTTTATTATTATTATTACTATTATTATTTGCTATCTTCTTTTTCTGGAGCATAGCCTCAAGAAAATTCCTATGAAAGGGTGGGTGGGTCGCAAATGTTTTAACTCTACTATCACCTTTAACTTACTGGCTATCGAGGCACCTGGGTGGCTCAGTGGGTTAAAGCCTCTGCTTTCAGCTCAGGTCGTGATCCCAGGATTCTGGGATCAAGCCCTGCATTGGGCTCTCTGCTCAGCAGGGAGCCTGCTTCCACCCCCCCCCACCCCTCCCTATCTCTCTGCCTACTTGTGATCTCTCTCTCTGTGTCAAATAAATAAATAAAATATTTAAAAAAAAAAAAAACACAAAAAAACAACTAACTGGCTATCTTTGAGCATTGATAAGAAATCTAATTTCCCTCCTTTGCAAATAAGTTCTGTTCTAAGTTCTCCATGACCCACTTTTTGGGATGATCTCCTTATCTCTGGTGTTCTAAAATTTCATAATTATGTCTGTAGGTATCTCTTTATACATTCATTGTGCTTGGTGCTACCTGAGACTTTTCAATATAAACATTATGATCTTTTTCAATTCTGGGGAGTGTTCTTCTAATTTCTTCTGTTACACAAATTTGCTGGATCTTAGCGTCTGTCTCCCTTCTAAATTAAAGACTCAGTTCTGTCCCTCTTTCTTTTCGATTCAGAAACTCTCCCTTGATAATTTCCTCATCTCCTATGATCTAAAATTACCCATATCCTGTTGACTCCTAAATTTAAATCTCCAGCCTGATTGCCCTCCCGACCTATGGATCCATTGCCTATTTGACCTACTTGCTTCGATGTCTAATAGACACCACAAATTTAACAAAGCCTAAATAAAAGTCTTGATATCTCTTTTCATTCTTAATACCTGTTCCATATCCATTCTGTCAAAAGTTCAGCAACGATATCCACTTAACATTTAACTAAACAACAACACAAAAATCTAGAAGTTATTTATCATTCCTTTTGTTCCCTCTCACAAAATAGCAGATCCAGCAGCAAATCCAAAATTTATTCTAACCTGACCACTTCCCACCAACTCCAGTAATCAACATCAGAACTATCTTTTCCCAAGACCAGTATCCCAGATTATATATATCCCAGTTTATAATCTGATGCATTAGTGCACATGTCTTAGAGCCCAAGTGCGTGGCTCAGTTTCAAATTCCAGCAAAAAAAAAAAAAATTAAGAAAACAGAAAAATCCTGTTGAAAGCATTGAAATATACACAAAAAAGGCAGGGGGGGAATGAATGGGATTCAGTTCAGTTAATACCAAGAAATATGTCAGTCCTCCACTTACATCCTTCAGTGGGTATGTGTGTTCCTCAGACTCCGAGATGAGAATTTATGTAAAACAGATTTGCTTGAAAGTATTCCCCAGGAAAACAGGAAAAGAGTAAGAAAATGAGACTAAGAAGAAAAGAAAGGCAAACAAGAGTACAATATCGTGTTCAACAGAGGGTAACTTTATTGCAGCCCCACAGGGAAGCTGGGGAGAGTGTCGGTGCCTCCTCAGTCATTCCCATTAAAACAGGAGAGCTGGGGTACTTATACTCCTGTGCCAGTCAGCCACTCATTAAGATTTGCTCCAGGGGGACAAAGATGTCCAGGCCCTTCCTGCTCTAAGAACAAGCAGTCCAGGCAGGCTCTGAGAGGTAGGACAACCCTTGACAACAGACACAGGAGCTGGCTTTTGGGAGTGAAAGAGCCCAAATGGTCAAGGGGGCCAAGGAAATAGGAAAGTCTGGCACCACCTGCCGAAAATGGCTGTCCAGTGGCAAAAAGAATACAAGCCTAACTCTCTCCTACAGGCCTCCACATCTCCATGATTGTCCACAGCTGCTTCTCTCCATGGTCACTACACATGGTCCTGTGAACCTTTCTAATCTCCCAGAGCAGGAAGCTTTCACTTCAGGACTTTGGACTTGCTATTCCATGTGTGAGAGAATGTAAGTGTGACATTTGGAAGCACACCACTCAGAAATAATATGACAAAGAATCAATTTACCATGGAAATAATACTCATGGAAGACCTCTAATCAAAATAAGAAGAAACCAGACCAATAATAATAAACCTCAAGAAAAAAAGATAACAATCAGATAATAGTGATAAGTAAACTAGTAAACACTAAAATTTCAAATTGTTTGGATAAAATTTAAGCTTTAATTCAGTTAGGTTCGGTAAATAAAGCAGGGAGAAGTAAAATAAAGCTAAAAGTTATCATATTTGGGGAGACTTGTATAAAAACTACAAAATTATCGCCAAGTATTAAAATGTGTTTTTTTTTTTAATAAACGTAGAAGGATAGGAAAGGAGGTAAAACTTCCAAGCAATTAGAGAGATAAAAGAAAAAAGAAAACCAGATTATTCTACCTAAAGAATGCAAAAATGAAGAGAAATTTTTAAAATATATTTTAAAATTGCTGAATTAAATTCACATGAAGTATACAGACTTAATACAAAACATTACTAGAAGAAAATATAGATAAATGTATTAAAATATTAGGCTGGGGAAAAGCCCAAGGTCACCAACACCAGAAACTTGAGAAATGATTAACAGGTTAACAGCTCTAGAAAATAAAACAAAACTCCTATAACTTGACAAACACAATAGACATCATAGAGCAACATAGTGATAGGAAAAAAAATGCCTTTAAATATAGAACATTTACATCAACAAAATATATTTCAACAAGAAAACCTAAAAAGAAAAAGGAAAACGCTAATAAACAAACAAAAAACCATAAGCAGGTAATTCACTGAATCATAAAAGCATCTGCACCATTCAAAATATGAAAAGATGCTTAGCTTTACTAAAAACCAAATGAATATTAACTTAATTAAATTAAAACAAAGATGTCCCTTTTTACATATCATATAAACAAAGATTTTAAAATAATAACACATATATGTGAAACAGGTACGTATTATTAGTCCACAAGTAAATTAATTCAACCTTTTGGAAAGTAATTTAGAAATGTTTATCAAAATCTAAAATGTATCCTTTGACTCAGAAATTCTACTTTAAGGAATTCATGCTACTACAAGTTCACCAAGATATTAACCCACAAATGTTTGTGCAGACTTATTTATAATAAAGAACCGGGAATAGTCTAAACAACTTAAAAACATTTTGAGAGACTGACTTAAAATGATGTAGTGATAAAATCAACTGTCGTTACTAAAAATAATGAGATAAATCATATATATCATCACAGAAAGGTAGTAATGACATTAAACAATTGAAGTAAAATTGTAATGCACATGCCATGTTTAACTTCAAAAACATTATACTAAGCTTAAAAAGACAGCAGTAAAAAGAACCATTGTATGATCTCATTTGTATGAAATGTTCAGAAGCCAATCTATAGAGACAGACACAGATCAATGGTGCCTGGGGTTGGGTGGGAGCAGAGAGGGTCTGCAAATGGGCATGAAGAATCTCTCCGAGATGACGAAAGAATTCTATAGCTCAACGGTGATGATGGTAGTACAATTAACTCTTGTCAACTTCCTAAAAATCATTGAATTCGCTTTGTGAATTTTATGGTATATAAATTATACCTCAATAAAGCTGCTTTTTAAAAAGAGCAGTGTACAGATCGGTATGGAAATACATTTCCACAAAGAAAGGTTTGCCTTAGGACATTTCTATATTGTTTGAATATTTTCCAATAACAAATATTACTTTTACATTCAGAAAAATTTACAAAGACAAATATAAATATCTTTTTTTTAAGATATTATTTATTTGTTTGACTGTCAGAGATCACAAGCAGGCAGAGAGGCAGGTGGGGGGTGGAGGGAAGCAGGCTCCCTGCTGAGCAGAGAGCCAGACACGGGGCTCAATCCCAGGACCCTGGGATCATGACCTGGGCTGAAGGCAGAGGCTTTAGGCCCCTGAGCCACCCACGTGCTCCCAAATATAAATATTACCTTTGAAAACTCTGAGACCAGATATGGTATGGTCCCCATCCCCCAAGCCTCCTAAAATCCAAAACTTGATTTCCTATATTGTTTGCCAGACATGGCCCTTTGATATATTTTGCAAAAATAGAGTAAATAAAGAACAAACCAGTTGTAATGGCAACATCACAGAATGGGATACAATACAGGGAATCACTACAATGAACACTGCTCTAAGTGCTTTAAAAGAATTCACCTGTTAGTCCACATAACTACCCAGTGTTGAAATTCAACCACTAGACACTTGGCAAAGGCTGCAGAGTTGGTGAATGCAGATCAGGGTTTTAAGACTGGGCAGTAAGAATCCAGTGCCTTGGTTCAAAAACCAAATGAGACTGCCCATACCTAGACAGTGGTCATATTATACAAATAAATTCTTCTCTGATTATACATATCTGCTTCAATAAAGCATTTCCTACATGGGGCACCTGGGTGGCTCAGTGAGTTTCAGCTCAGGTCATGATCTTACAGTCTGTTTCAGCTCAGGCCATGATCTCGGGGTCCTGGGATTGAGCCCCACCTAGGGTTCTGCACTCAGTGGGGAGGCTGCCCTGCTCCTCTGCTCCTCTCCCCACTCACATGCATACACAGACTCTCAAATAAATAAATACATCTTTAAAAATAAATAAATAAAGCATTTCCTACATCCTGATCTTGGTAGTAAGCTTTAAAAAAAAAATTTTTTTTAACTATTTGCACATTGCCAATTCAAGTCAATGGAATGTGGAAAGCAGGGACTGCAGGTTTTGACTTTCATGATCCTAGTTGGTTAATGCTAGAAATAGCACAGAAGAAGGCATAGAAAATATGTGTTAAATTACACTGAATGCTTTCAGTCATGTTTCTCTCCACAAATCCAAATTGGTAACAAGCTTTAAAAACAACTAAAAATCATAATGATTGACCAAAGCCCTTCCCATTTGTTTCAAGGTTGAAGATGTTCAGAAGCCTGATTCAGTTGGGATCACCCCCTGAAAGAACATTGCAGCCTATCACATTTCAATTACCTCTACATCTTCACTGTCTAGTAATTAATAAGCCAGGCTCCCAGAGACAGTGATCATAGATCACACAGACATGACATGCTTGCCTACACCTCCCACAGAAACAGGTAATGCAGCATGTTAGCACTGAAAAGAGGATATTAAAACCCATTTAGATTCTCCCATCATTAGATGAAGAAAATAAATCTGGCTACTAATGCTTGGCTATGAGTTCCTTAAAATGATTCTGGTCCTGCTAAGTCCCATGCTTCTGCAGTTAAAGGTTATAAATGTTCAAACCACAAAACCAGCCCTAGAAACTCAAAAATTCCATTGGTCTTAGAATTTGAAAATAATGGCCTCTTTGCTCATTAACTGACCCATAAAGCCCCTAGATAAATGCAAGATCCCAGGATATACTGGTGGAGAGGAATTCTACCCTGGCCTCAGGTTATTGATATTATCCCTTTCCATTTTCTTGTCAACAGTCCCCTGAAACAGCTGGGTTCACAATTCAATCTAAAAGGTCTCATTTAAATGTAGCCTCATTCATTAACTTTGAAATTAAGTTATATCAGCTCTTACCGTCTCAATGTTAAAGTCCTCAAATATACATGAAAAAGTTATTATTTTATTCTTCTGCAGTTTTTAAAAATTAATAATAGTGAAAGCCCAATTTTCGACTGGCGACATCATAGAATTGGAGTCAGGGAATTGCATAGATTTGAAGAAGTTCAGACATCATTAGTAATTTGGGCACCCTTTGAACTTAGAAGCAACATTCATATTCTGTCAATGCCATCATATTAAAACTCTTTGCCTTACAAAGCTAATTCTACAAACCAATTTCTCATTACTAGTCATATTCCACGTTGGGCGATATATTCAGGGAAAGCATTGAGATAAAGAACCCCTTCTAGCTGAATTCTCAGTGAGAAATTGAATTTGGTTTAAAACATCAGTTTTGATCTCTGGAACACTGAGGTGAGCAGAATTCTGTATTGTGTACTTTGGGTTTAGTTTAGGTTTTATATAGACTTTCCAATTTTAATTTTGATGAGGGTCATTGCTTTAAGTTCTCTTCTGTTAGACAGTTGAGGAATAATTGGTTTATATCTGACATACACACTGGATTGTCTCTATACCTATTGCCTTGCAAGGAGGTGTCAAGAAAATCTGTTTTGTTGTACATGTGGGTGAGTTCTCACAGAGTTCACAGAAGTCACCTTACAAATGAACTAATGTCCACACTATCACGTCATCAGGGCTGTAATAAAGGCATTCTTTTTCACTATTTGCTTCCCCTGATAGTTAGGAAAATGCCTTATTTTATTTGGCATCCAACACAGCTCCTGGCATATGCTAAGCACTTGATAAGAAGGAAGAAAGAAACGAAAGAAGGGAGGGAGAGAGGAAAGAGGGAAAAGAGGAAGGAAGGAAGGGAGGACAAAGATAGTATGCAAAAGTGCTTTGAAAACTGTAAACGCCACACATATATAAGAACTCAATATTACTACTGTTTGCATTAGCACCCAGGAAAGGAGCTGATCTTACGGCGCGATTACCTATACTTACAGCCTGTCCTCCTCATACCTCTTGTTCTCTCAGTGGGACTCAGTTAACTTTCCTCTGCCAAGGCTTGACCATTCCCAAACCTAAATAAATCCATCTTCATGAACAAAAGAACAATTGTTACTTACCTAGATCTAGTTGACAGGGGAATAAAGAGATTTTCTCCTCTAACAACAAAAAATTGGTCTCTATTTTCTTTCAAATTTCACACCTCAATCAGACTTGCAGATTCCCCCCAAAGAAAGAATGAACAGGCCAATGGGCCATAGAGACAAATGTCAGAAAGGAAAAAGTACACAGGAGGCATCTGGGTGGCACAATCAAGTATCCAATTTATGATTTTGCTTGGTCGTGATCTCAGGGTCTTGATCTTAGGATTGTGATCTCAGGGTCAGGAGATTGAGTCCCACCTCAGGATCTGTGCTCAGCGGAGAGTCTGCTTTTTAGTCTCCCTCTCTCTCTGCCCCTCCCCCTCCAAATAAATAAATAAATCTTGAAAGAAAAAATGACTCAAAACACACACCACAGCATTCTTTGTCTTCATCCAGATTCATATTGCTCTTGTGATCCTCTCACAATGCCCTTTCCTGAATTGAGAAAGTATCATAAAATTATATTTTAAAAAACAAGACTGTTCTGTGAAAATCTGTCAAGATGTGTTGTTTTTTTCTAGTTATGATTGTCCAGTTTTATTAAAAATAACACCAAGACAATAACACTGCTGACATGTACAAAGAAGTTCAATACGAGAACTTGCAAGCAATGCATATATCCTGATAAAGTCGGGGGTGGGGGAAGGAGAGAGAGAAACAAAGAGAGAAATATCCACACACCAGCCAGACCATATCAGAAATGACAGACTTAATTTTCATGGTCATATTTTGAAAGGAAAAACAAAAACTAGAATATTTATAGACAAGAACACGGCACTCCTAAGAAAATTGTTTTGTGAGGACATTTGAGTGAAGTAGGTTTATTGAACGGAGCCTAGAGAATGTAAGAGGAAAAGAGGCGTGTCTTTTCTTCAAATATTTAGATATCTCTCCTATGAGAACGCAGGAGGCATGTTTTGCATGGCTCTTGACGAATCGAGGACCAATATACTC
This sequence comes from Lontra canadensis, assembly GCF_010015895.1. Lineage (NCBI taxonomy): Eukaryota > Metazoa > Chordata > Mammalia > Carnivora > Mustelidae > Lontra > Lontra canadensis. The sequence continues at coordinate 4,821,925 of NW_022631076.1, read as the reverse complement.
AACATAAAAACATAAATGTCACATAGGATATTCAGTTCCCAATCACCTGAAGGAGAAATTCAAGAATTTGGTTTGGGAAATGTAAATTTCTGATGCTCAGTAGACAGCCAAATGGAGGTATCAATTAAATAGTTGAGATTCTGAAAAGAAGGAGGTATCAATTAAATAGTTGAGATTCTGAAAAGAAGGCAAAACTCGAGGCATCATTTTGGATGATATTTGAAATCTTAAGTTTGGATAAATTTATCTAGGAGGCAAGTTTAGTTAAGGGAAGTGGCCCAAGGACTAAGCCCTCGGCTATTTTAACATTTTGATGTCCAGAAGATAAGGATCAAGGAAAAGGGATAGAGAAGTGTCTGAGTTTTAGTTTCCCCAGAGGTAGACCCTGAAGCAGGTATTTAAATATAACAGTTTATTTGAAAAGTGACCCCAGGAAACAGTAATAGTGGAATCAGACAGAACACAAGAAGAGAGGGGGAGGTAGCCAATAAAGGATGCATTATCAAGCAAGTTTGTCCTTGTGCACAACGGGAACTTAATTCCCTTGGAGAACTCTAGAATGCATGCCTGGAAGTTATCCCTTCAAAAACAAAGGAAACGAGGATATGCATATCAACTGCCATCCATCTTAAGTTGGGAGCTGCTCCTGGGAAGGATTAATTCTTTGATACTTGGAGCCTCCCATGCTCATTGTCTAAATGGGTTCCAGAAGCCAGAGAAAGCTCAAATGTTGACATTGAAAGTTTCGTGGAGCACACTGAACAGATGAGATATGAGCAGGAGGTAGGGCAGGGCGGCAGCCTCCTTCACAGGATGGAATGGTCAGGAAGAGGTGAGAAAATGAAGAGAGGGTTGTTTCCTGGATGCCAAGTGAGCTGAGCTAATAATGCAAAATGGATCCCTGCCTTGGGTTTGATAATAGGAGCACGCCCTCTAATTATCCTTGCAACAACAATATTCTGTTATATTAACCAGTAGAAAAATAAAAAAGTCATTGGCATTGAGTCCCCAAAGTAACATTCTCCTTCTTCCACCTTTAGAATGAGTTCTGTACAATAGGAGATAAGTGGCTTATAAAGATACATTGAACAACATGCTGATTAAAAGAGTGGTGCCAACTGTATGAACGTTTATAACTTCTGTGGCGAAAAGAAAACTTTTAGAGGGCATCGCAGAGGGCTTTTTTGTGTGTGTGTGCCAAAGATGTTAGCTGGGAGACAATCAATAATGTTTCCTCCTAAGTGAGTATATTATACATTTTATAAAATCATGAAAATATATTTACTGGTTTCTACATCCAGCTTCTATTTCACTGGAATTTAATGACTTCCCAAATAAAATTTCCCACTTTGAAAGTCCCCCAAATCCCATAAGTTATGTTCCCATGCTCGTTTTATATGGTTCTTTGAAAAAATAGTTCCACCATTTGAAAAACAATCGTGGGCACATTCTTTTTAATTCTTAAATGTGAAAAGATTTCTCTGTGGTAAAGTAAATACGTAAATGAGATTTGTTCTACAGCTCACCTTCACGTTAAAAAAAAAAAAAAAGGTAACCTTTGGTGGCTTTACCATCAGGAAAGAGAAGACAGCAAGGACATTTGCTGTGTAAATAATGGCCTTTGGCATGACCAGCTGCCAGTGTGGGCTAAAGCACTCTCTCCCACAACTCAGAGAAAGATCGCCGCTATTTTCCGTGTAGAGGACACTACTTTGGAATAATTGTTTACTGCCTAAGAAGGCATTCGCGGAAACCTGGATTTGGACATGTCTTTTGAAGACAGAAAAATCACTGTGCTGATGCTCTGTGGGTCTGACGGTGCCTCCTCAGATGTTTGCCTTTAAGAACATTTAAAGGACCAAGAAGAGAAGGAAAATTGAAAAGCAAATTAAATGTCACAAGTGAAGGGCTGTCACCTCAGATTTAATAATGTCATTATTGAAAGTTAAATACCAGGTAATTATGAATATGAAGATGTGTGAGAAATCCGTGGCATAATTACAGAAACGTACAGCCAGCACTCTCAGAGCTCAGAATCCAACTTCACCGACGGAACACTCTGAAGGACGGGTTCTCTAGACAGCCTCTCCCTATCGGCCCATTAAATCCAGGGAGTTAGAGATGATTTGAGTTTTGAAGATGGGATTTGGATTTCTTTTATTCAAATACAGTCTATTTGATTTTTTTCCTCATGCTTTGTTTGATTTTTGTCCTTTAAAATGGATGTGGCGCAGTATGTCAGTAGCGTACATACCTAATTACCTTGCCAACTGGTTCCCTCTGCAGGCAAACGCTTTCTGATTATATGATGCTAAACACGGATAATAATTCTATTACCGTTTTCATGGGGATTATTCAAGAATGCACAACACACAGACTCATCCCTCAACTTCGCTCTCCCGTCCCTGTTCTAATATACATCACCGGAATGATGACAGTCGGCATCATAATTCATCAGTACATGTCTTTCTTCTGATGTATTGTGTTTCATACCATCGCTTTTAAAGCGATACAGAATTCCTAGTGAGTGAAAACTCATAAATAATATTACAATTAAAAATAAAAGATTACTTAGAAGGTAGCAAGTATTATTTAGATGTGACTTTTAAACGGCGGAAGTGTGGCATTTTTCAAACCTCAGAAACATCTATTATGTGGGCTGGGGTGGTGGGGACGAACCGGGGGAGATGATGGTTTTTCACACTTTCTGCACTGTCCTGGTCCTTTCTCAGATAAACATGCACTTAGAGAGACAAACTGACACGCAGATTTTTGGGCTTTTGAGGATGGAATATGGAAGTCTACTCAATCTTTATTATTATTATTATTTTTTTAAGATTGTAAACCTATCCCTTGGGTTATGAAGCTTCTCAAAGTGCCAAAAATAGAATACACTGATTTTCTTTTGATTGTCCTTTCCTCATTCCTCTGTCTTCCTCATTTCTCTTCTGGTCACTTCAGACAAGGATAAATGGAAGTGTAAAAACAGGCCAGGTGTAAGTGAGGAGAAGCAGTTCTCTCTCAGGCCAACCTTAGGACCACTGTTGCAAAGCCTACTTAAGATTTCAAGCTAATATGGAGGCAGAGACCATTTAAAAAGCTACAAGTACTTGGTACAAATCATCTAGAGACCAGCAAAGCACACTAGAGTGAAGTACAGTAAAACATTTGCAAGTATGATGGTTTTGGGTTTGTTTTGTTTTGTTTTGTTTTGTTACAAATTAAAGGTTTGTGGCAACCCCATGTCAAAGCAAAACTACCAGCCTCATTTTTCCAACACCATTGGTCGCTTCCTGTCTTTGTATCAAGAAGAATTCATTAATTCTCACTGTATTCCAGTAATTTTTTCCATTATTGTTATATTTGTTATGGTGACCAGCAATCAGTGATTACGACTCACTGAAAGCTCAGATGAATATTTTAGGAATATTTTTTAATGAAGGTATCTACCTTTTTTAGACATAATGCTATTGTGCATTTAATAAAACTACAATGTAATGTAAACATAACTTTTATATGCACTGGGAAACCAAAATACTCATTTAACTCACCATATTGTGACATTTGCTTCTATTGCAATGATCTGGAGCCGAACACTCAATATCTCAAGGGATGTGTGTCTGCCAGATATTTGAACACCAAGTAGGAAGCTATTAGAACAGCACATGTGACAGGAAATAATATTTTCATTTACAATGGTGGCATTGGAGATAAACAGGAGGAAGATTTGAGATAAGTTGGACGTAACATCTCACCATTTTCCATACCTTGCTTTCTTCTATACTCTAGCCACAACACACCATTATGTATTTCCCAACAGAGCATGTTGGTTCACACATGTCACCATTACCATGTTTCTCCAGTGTCACTTCCTACCACATGTAAACTAATGACCATCAGCCTTTATGTCCTCACTGTCTTGTGGGTATTTTTGTAATAGTACCTACTCCAGATAGATATGCCGATGTTTATAGATACTTGCCCCCTTCTTATCTGTAAGTTCTTAAAGCTGTTTCTGTGTTACTTACATTTTATTACTTCTCATAGGCCTAGCAAAATGCCTGGCAACAATACCAAGCACAACGACTTATAGTTTGCTTATAGTACTAATTCCCTTTTTTTCCTTGTTGAATAAAATGAAACCCTTGAAAGAACCCCATAAAATTCCTTATCTAAGTATCCTAGATCATGCAAATATACAGAACCTTCTCATACTTCCTGCTGCATCTCTCCCTGCTACATATTCTCCCTGAAATGGGGAGTTGTGAGTATCATGTTTCAAAATGCAACATGTCAGTATCAATCTCTGATGGGCTGGATGGTGCTAGATGGAGGACTGATCCCAGGATCTTCTCTCTAACCTTGGTAACACTCGGCAGATTTGCCAGAACCTACTAGCAGAGTCCCAAGGGACTTTGACTCCACTTTGCCTAGACTGAAGGTACCTGAAGGAGTAACACCAGCCCTGCCTCAGGTTCTTGGCTCCTTGAGTCAGTAGCCCTGTCCTGGCACAAGACAACATCCTCCATCAAGGTGAACCATGACACCCTCTAGTGCCTACGGCAATCACCTAAGACCACCCTTTACCTTCCTTATTCCACACCTGAGACTGCCATCATCCTCTAGTCTTTATACTTAGTCTGTGTACTTGGTGTTCCATGTTTAATGTTGAGGCAATGCTTAAACTTTGCATTCCTTAACAGACTAAGACTTTATTTTGTCCTGAGTTCTTCATGTTCTCAACCATCTTGGGCTGAACCTCTCACTTGGACTTCATTCCTATAAAACTTAAATCCTAACATTATGTTCCCTAGATTTATCATTGGCAAAAATCATCTTCTTCTGAAGATCCCCTTACAACAATATGATCCAGAGATATATTCAAGACAGACTAAGGTTGGAGAGAAAGGATACAGAAAATCCAGCTATAGTACTCAGTCCCTTGCTCTCTGCTCAGAGCTCATGAAATAAAGATAGATCATTTAACCCACTATCTCTCTCTGTGACCAAGTATAATTTGGCTCTTTTTTTTCTCCAGAATGTAACTAAATAGGAATAATGTAGAACTCAATTAATGGTTGTTTAGGTCTTTCTGTAAAAAAAAAGCTAACAGGTTAACAATAAATATTTGGCTGCTCAAAATGTTATGAATGAGTGATTAGAGATATTTCCCTACCACCTTTCCCCCATGTATTTAACTTGAAACAGAGTCAAGAGGATTGATGAAAAGGGGACAGAGCTGTAACTATCGCTGTGAATGTCATTAAGGAGATGAAGTATGCGTGATTGCAGTTCTGCTGGACAGCAGAGACTTTCTTTCACATAATTCACAGCCAGATCACACAGCGTGGTCGTTATTTTCTCAAAACAACAACAGTGATCAATATGGAAGTGGCAGATTTTAAGGACATCATCCCTGTAAGGCAAAGCTGAAGACCAATGGTAAGACTAGCCCAAAAGAATACTTTAAAAACATACCAATACCTGTGGTGCCTGGGTGGATCAGTAAATTCTCTTGATTAAGGCTCAGGGCATGATCTCAGGGTTGTAAGATGGAGCCCCATGTCAGGGTAATTCTCTCCCTATGCCCTTCCCTCAGTATATATGTTTATATACTGATATCTTTCCAAATCTCTTTTGTGGTCTTCAAATAACCATGAGATATGTAAGATACAAACTCTCAGTCTTACTTGGAATATGGCCCAGAGAGTCTGAATATAAGAGAGCTGAAAAATCCTATTTAAATTATTTAAAACTGAGATTCCAGAAATGTTGAGCTGAAGCCACTTCAAGATGAGTTTACCACAGATGAGAAAAAGAATGTGGGTCCTTTGCCAAAGATGTCTCCCTAAATGTATCCAGCACACCTTCTTCTCTCCAAAAAGAGTTTGAAAGTTCCTGTTCACAGAGGGCATTTCCTTCTAAGACAATGTTTTAGATGTGTCTTACTTGCTTTAAGACAGCTCAGAGGAATGTGTATGGCTTTCATTTTCAATATGGCAGCCGCCGATCACAGGTGACTATTGAGCTCTTAAAATGTGGCTAGTCCAAACTGAAATGTGCTGTAAGCAAAAACAGCACACGAAATTTCAAAGACTTACTATGAGAGAAAGAATGTAAAACCTCTCAATAATATTTATATTGATTACATGGTGAAATGTTAATATTTTAGACATATCAGGTCAAATAAAATGTTATTAAAATTAATTTTAGTAATCTGTTTCTGTTACCAGTAAATGTAAAATTATATTTGTGGCTGACATTATATATTTCTGCTGGGCAGCACTGCTCCATAACATCCTTGGGGTGAGTGGAACTAGGAGCTTAGTATAAAGCAAGCAGGCCCAGAATCACAGAGATGCAACTGTTGACCTGGCCTGTACAACCAGATAAAAGCTGAGGGATAGAACTGGCTGCATAGTGCTCTCCCTAGTGTGACTCACAGGATGACACCCACCTGCCAACTGTCACTGGTCCATGGCAGGTATAGAAACGGAGCACGCACCTTTAGAAACTTTTATACAGTTTGACAGATCAATTTCACCTCTGTTAAATCTAACATCATTTTTTGAATGGGTTTGTGTTTTGTATGTCTTTGCAGTCTCTTACTTCCTTTTTATTAATTTCTATTTGTAAATAATACTACAAAATTATTTACCCGAGATATTGAATATGCAATCTTTACAGACGGTTTGGGAAACAAGGAGATGTGTAATTTTGGTGATGTTATGTTTAGTTTTGGCATCCACAGACAGAAATTCATGGGTTTCATACATTCTTCCTGAAAGCCGGCATTTACCAGAGAATAACAGTATTCGATTTTCTCATACCTAGCTAAAGTGTAGCTGTATCTAAATTTCTTTAAATGCAAAACCAGTTTAAGTATAAAACAAAATAACGGGTTAACCCCTTAACTCTATAGACGTGTTTCATTTTCTATAAAATATGGAAATTGGAAAAATTGATATCTAGCCAGCTTCTAAATGACATAATTTGGAGAAATCCACATTTAGATAAGGAGCTGGTAGCAGTCTGCACTATAGGTCTGCACTATAGAGGAGGCCCACCAGGCCTCTCACTGCCCTGAATCAGGTTAAATTGGATGTGTGATATAGTGTGGCCTGGATGTGAGAAGGAAGACACAGTAAATGCTCTTTAATAATAATAGGAAGAAAGGACTTGGGACTTAAGTGTAATTGGGCATGGTAGTTCATTAGCAAACACCTGTTCACTCTGCCAAAGTATGAAAACCAAAAAAATCCTGCTTAGATAAATTGAAGATTTCTCCACTTCCCTCCAAAACAAGAAACATGATCAATTTAGACCTGTCAACTGTAATTCCTGCCTCAGTGCACCACAAAGTTAGACAATTCTCACTACACTAGTCTAGCAACATCACACTCCAAAACGTGGTTTGAAAACCACAAGAGAACTCCAATCTTTGATGTCAGGAGATATTCCCAGGTACAGATTCCAAAGTAAAAACACATATGAAAGAAAATCATTGAGAATTTTTTAAGGTAATTTTTTTTTTCTCATATCCTCAGATTTCACAATTCACTCAGCTTGCTTTGTATGAATTCTAGAAAAGAGGCCACAAATGGCCCCCTGTTAATTTCTTCTTTCTTAGGTGTTTTAAAGGTCCTTTATATTAGATATCACCACTCATAATTTGTTTCTCCTCCATTTCATTGACATTTAATTTGCTGAAGGATGTAAGACAACTCAGGATCAATCTAGAAAGGGCTGCAGAAAAGAAGAAAGGGTGTTTTCAAACAAATGAAAGCAGCGTACTCTAGATGTCTGTTCTTAGAGAGCAAGTACTCTGTCTTGCTCACAGCACTTAGAACAATCTTCAGCAGTAATGACATATTCAATAAATACCATAATTGACTCGAGGTGGAGAAATAGTAATCAAGCATCTACTATATGCCAACACTGACAAAGCATTTTATTCTTCCATGTAATATGGCAAGGTATGCATTTTGTGATAAGGAGACTAAAAGTAAAAGTTAGATAACAAATTCAGGTCACCACCTTCCCCTCCCATTGACACTCTCTGTCACCATAGCAAACAGCGCAGAAGCACTCACTGTGCCATCTGTTAACTGTGTTAAATATTCCCTCGTAAGTTCCCTTCTTGCTCTACCTGGAAGTGAGTGGGTAAAGTTTTGCTCTGAAAATTAAGGGAGGTCTTAAGTTGCACAACATGGTTTCTCTTTGACTTTGACTTTGGCTTTGCCTCTGTGAATGCAATGCCGCATTCATGTGTAAGCTGATACGTTAAGAAAAAAAAACCCATTTTGAGGTTTTTGAAGTTCTTTCTTATACCAGATGTCCAAGTTGCTCACTTACTTTGATTTGTTTTCATATCACTTCCTTGCTGGGCAGAGAAGACCTGAACCTGGTCATCCGCCAGAGACCAGCTCTGTTGATTCCCCAAGAGAACATGGAAACATTTCTTCCTCCCAAAAGATGAGAAAACTCTACACAGGACCAAATTTATATGTATGTAGATTAAGCTACTATCTGTAAGAAGGGTCCTTCATTCTATAATACAATGTTTCCACCTCTTTACTGAAACCTAAGTCTCTTTACAAAGAGCATGAAGGAGAGCTCTTCCCGAAGGACCATTTCCTTATGCAAATAGAGGAAGGCACTGCACTCAAAGACTATGGACACAGACCTTGTAATCAGGCCAGCTAAGGTCCATCACTGTTTTGCTCCTTAATTACTGCATAACTTTAAGCAAAATTGTATCATCAGTTTAATCAGGAAAAGCAAAGCCATTCTAAGCATTTTAAGCAGGAAGGAATTAGGTTTCAAAATTATTAAAAGGGCTAGAGTAGTAGAAAAGAGGAGAAGAGGGAAGCTAGTGTTTTCCAACTCTCAAGAACAGTAGGAGGCCTGACACCATTGCCCAATCCCACCCTCAGCCCAGCCACATTGATGCTAGTGTTCTGCCATGTGGCTATTACCAAAGTCAAAAGAAGAGCTCCTCCCTTCCTTCCACCTTCCCATCCCAAGTGAGAGCCTCTGGTTGGAAGAACATAAACCAAAGCCATGTTGGCAAGTGTGTCTAGTAGATGTAGTTTCCAGGTTTCAAGCTTCTAGCACACAGAGAGAAGCAACACAAAATATCCATTACAACAAGTTATGTATTCTGTTTGAGCTACAGCTTTCTCCTAAAATAAAAACTATGGTCTTATGCTGTATTCACTTCTAAAAGTGCTTACTGTATGTTGGGCTACTACCTACTGGGTGTTGATCCAGGAACCGTGGATATAAATATTGTTTTAAAGTAGAGTCTCGGCTTTCATATGATTTCACAAGCGTATACTTAGATGATTACAATAACAGGTTGTTGTCAATTCTATTCCTTCTATTTGGGAGGACTGGAAAGCATTTCTAAAGGAGACGACGCCTACTGGAGTCTTCAACTATGAGTAGAGTTAGCCAGACAATGGGTAGAAGACTGGGGCTGGGAAGAATTCATAATTTCAGCAGAAAATAAAAGCAAGTGCAAGAGAAAAGTAAAAACACCTTACAGTGTACAGCATAAGAAAAGCAGTCTTAGATTGCTAGAGAATAAACCGCAAGGAAGGAAATGGGAAAAGAGAGATAGGCAGAAGCTAGATCAGCAAAAGTCTACTGTCCCTTGTTTAAAAATTTAGATATACCTCAAACTAATGGAAGAGGAGAGATGTGGAAGTATTTGAAGTCCAGCCATGTTGTGGTTAAATTTGTGATGTCTAGGGGTGCCTGGGTAGCTCAGTGGGTTAAGCCTCTGCCTTCAGCTCAGGTCATGATCTCAGGGTTCTGGGATGGAGCCCCATGTCAGGCTCTCGGCTCAGCAGGGAGCCTGCTTTCCCCTCTCTGTCTGCCTGCCTCTCTGCCTACTTGTGATCTCTGTCTGTCAAATAAATAAATAAAATCTTTAAAAAAAAAAATTTGTGATGTCTAGTGGCTAGGAGGATAAATATAAGCAGAAAGGCCAGTTCAAAAACTTTCAATAGTTCTGGAATGAGTTAGTGGAAAGATGAATCAGATGAATGCAAAGAAAGGGTGAATCACTCAGACATACCCTATTACACTCACTGAAGTACCAGCAGACCTGAAACAGGGTAGCACACCTTGTTTCCCAACCTCCTTTGGGGAGTGGAAGTGCATGCACTGAGAAAGAATTCTTTGACGACTGAAGTGGAAGTGAGGACTGCTCAGCTCCCATGGGGTCATACTTTGTATGAAGAGTGTAGATTCAATCAAGTACAGACATTTTGTCTTGCTAGGCGGGGACACGAAGTTTGGGGCAGGGCTAGATGACTCTGAATAGTAGAAGGGAGACTGATCCTATATCCACCAGGAGTTCTGTTCCCTGGCTAGATTAGTGAGAGCAGGAATAGAGCAAAAGAGATAGATTCTAGAAAGAAAGATAAAAATTGTCAGGACTTGATGGCTGGTTAATATGGAAGGTGCCAAAGGCCAAGAATCAGAAATAGTTACTAGAGTGCATCATCACAACCCCTTATTGGAAATCCAGGTAGTCAGAAGTATTTCAGGTTGTGGAAAGTCTCAATTTAATAAAAATAATATGGTATATGTACCATGTAAAACAGAAGATAAGCGGGAAGATCTACATGAAGGGCTACACTCCAACATGTTAGTAGTTCTTCAGTGAAGTATATGAATATTCCTACAAGTGAGATAAATAAAACAATTAAGATAACTTCATTTCAGTCCAGTTGGGTTTCACCTCAAATTGAGACAAGGTCAGGTTTCATTGCCAAGTGGATGATGAAAACTGTTTTTGGAGCTCTTTCAATTTCAGAACAGTGACATCCCTATTTTGCTGGGACAGAGATAAGATTGTTGGGTTGGATTTAAGCAGGTGTACCCTCTATTTCTTCCTATCTCCAAAGGTGGGGACCTTCCTATCATGAACAGAGGTGGGAATGTGGCTACCTAACCACATCTGCTGATGGGACTCAAGAACTCTGTGGAAAATCACCTGGCCTCAGCCATATGATTAGAACTTGTGATTTTTTTTATGGTCTTGGTGTGTCCCCTAGGGATCTGTTTTAGAGCAAGAGTGAATGAAGTCCCCAAGAGAACATCACTGAGATGGCAAGAAATCTGGCCAAAATAGCCAGACTGGGGAGCACACTGTATACTGGGAACCTTGACCCAGACAGCAGCTCCAGGTAGAGTAAGACTCTGCCTGGCTGTTCCCGAGCTAGACACTCTCTCTTCACCCATACACAACTCCAGCAACAACCTAAAAAGACACATAAAAACTCTCTCAGTGAGGTGGTTATCCCGGCCAGAGGGAGAAGAACACAGGATGTGAGGATGGAGGGACTGTAGCAATTCAGAGAGTGGCCTAGGGAGACTAGAGGTCTGAAGGATACCAATGAGGACAGCAGAGAACTAGAGAAGGTTATAGAGATGAACAGCAGAGCAAGAGCAACCCACAGAACAAAACAGGGCTCATGTGATAGACAATAGACCATGGGGTCTGCAGAGCTGTAGAGTAAGGACTGGTCACAATACCTACCCACAATCTCCTTGAGAGAATAATGGCAAAGGCAGACAACTAGGATGAATGAGTTTCTCACTTAAAACAATAGGAGGTTGGTCTGTATTTGGACCATTACTGTATATTTGATATCCTTCTGTTCAATAGCAAGAAACATGTGGAACACAGTGTTTTAAATGACTCACAGGTTTAGAGCTAGATGATGGTGCTACCAACAACAACAACAAAAAATTTAAGTGATGTTTTAGAGGAAAGATGGTTAGTACATCTGGGGTCATACTCAGCTGGGGCGCTCATATATTACCAAGGTAGCAAGCTATAGGGTGTACAATCTCAAGTTGGTAGGAGATGTCTGTGCTGAAGATAATGATTTCAAGGTGTAAGTATAAAATAAAACCAGAAGAATGTTGAAATTACTTAAGGAGATGAAAATATATTGATAGGCTGATGATACAACCCTGAAGAACACCAACATTTCAAAAATGAGTAGTGGAATAAAAACCACTATTGGCAGAGAGAAAAATAACAGTTAAAAGTAAACAGAAGAACCACTTTGTACAGAGTCAAGGCAGAATAAAGATTGATAAGGAGGCAATGGTTGTCAAGTGAGAGGAAGAATAAAATGTATCCACAAAATCTGGAAAAAGAAGGCCATGGGTGATAGGGAGGGAACAATTTTGTGCAGTGGTGGAGACCAACAGTAGGCTCTAGTAAACAGGTGGGAAGTAAGTGAAAAGCCTAAGTATAGAATATTCTTTCAAGGACTTTTGAAAAGACTCAATGAGGTAATTTTTTAGTAGTATTTGGCAATTAATGGGCCCCATTGTGACACAATGACTTCAAATCACATTAAAGTTTAAAGTGTGACATCCCATCCTTTCGTGGAAAGGTATTTGTTGACAATTAACAAGACAATTGTTGATTTCCTGTTCTACTCTCCCTGCCTCTATTTTGGCATACCCAACCCTCCAGGAACCTGGCAAGGGAAGTGGGGACAACCTGAACCGCAAATTTAGTGCAGGTAAGATGTTTGGCCTAGGAACCAGAAGTTGGGGGTCCAAACTGACTCACAGCAGTGGTTTGCTTTAGAAACTACATTGGTTTCCTGCCCTACAAGAGAAGAGATTTGATATGTTTACTTTGAAACTCATATATTCCTTGTCAAAATCCTTGACTTGCAACCAGTGGGATGTAACCACCTTTAAAGTATTTTCTTATAGGATAGGATAGCTGACTTCAAAGCCGCCCCAAGTATCATGCCTATTTGTCTAAAATCCTTGACAACTGTACTATTATTATTAATAACAATAATATGATTATACCTCTGTATCTTTGACATTTCAGAGATCCTTCCATTTTCTTATGAGAGCAGAGGACCTTGCAAAATTGCCAAACCATTTTCCTAACTATCACTCCATCTTATTTAACTTTTCCTACTTCTAATCAAGGATGGCTGGTAGTATAGAAACCTCACTGACCAAAGTTAATGGTGAGAGATTCTGATATTCAGGTTGGAAAATACCTTCCAAAACAGGTGATTACTGCCTTTTCTACAGCACCCATCATATTGAATGAAGTAAATGGCTAGTACAGGGTGGTCAAGACTCTGACAAGAAGATCAACCTCCTGGTTTTTAGTCCTCATGCCTTCACAATCATTTTTCCTTTGGGGAATAGAAGAGGCAAAAGTCCTTTTCTTTTTCTGTCTTCCTTAGGGAAATATCCAGCTCCCATTTCTAAGGCTAGAGCTGCCACTGTTTTGCTCCTGCTAACAGAATAGTTGTGAGAGAACACTCAGAGGTGATTCACTGGGTTCATTAGCATTCTCTTTTTTTTATTATTTATTTAAAAATGGTTAAGATGATGAATTATTTTTGTAATAGTACCATGCAGTTTTATTAATCATTCAAGTACAGTACCATCTGGTAAGATCTGGATAGATTGGGGTTTAAAATGAGCAGATGTTCAGCATCCAACAGTTTAAAAGAAGCCACTATATATTCTTTTCACAAACATCAAACATGTTTTCACAGAGCTAGTATGGTATTAACCACTAACCCAGAATTCCAAGGGTACTGAAGTAGAAAAGAGATGCAACAAGAAAAGTTGTTACTTTAGAAACAAGAAAGTAGTTAGTTTCTAAAGTAACTACTTTTAGAAAAGTAGTTTCTACTTTCTAAAGTAACTACATTTAGAAAAAATGCAACATTCAGTTTTTCCCCTTTAGCCCATAAAACAACATCATACTGTCTAGATCTACCAATACAGTCCTACATCAGCTTCTAGAATATTTGTTAGGAGCGCAAATGTAAAATGACGCTGGCCAGTATAGTCTTTGGATATTTGGGAAAGGGAAGGGGAGAAAGTCGGTTCTCAGAACAAATTAGTCAGTGTCAGTTTTATCAATAGGATCTTTGGATTCTTTGCTTGCCCACACTTCTTCAACATACTTGTCCTTCTCTCACAAGCGCTCCTCACTGGGTTCATTAGCATTCTATGTGTATTTCCTTAGAGCCAAAATCTTCAGACCCCTTTATTCTCAACCCTGTGCACTGATTCTAAACCAATTTATTCTGGTCATCAAAAAGCTACCCTTCACCCATCTAAAGTCCTTCCAGATGTCAGTACTGATGGGCATGCAACAACATGATTACTGATTTAATTGTTTGTGATTCAACCAGTAAGAGAAATCAGGTCTGTAGTAACTCAAAGGTGATCTCAGGTGAGCAAGCTTGATTTAACCCTTTCAAACATGAACAAATTATTTAGCTCATGAACCACCTCCAAACTCCTCCCTAGACCATTCCCAAAGATGGTGCTAATTAGATCACATATTGCTCTGTCTCTAATTATAATATATTTAATTAGCATGCATGATTTTTCCCCAATTAAACTGTCATTATCATAAGGTTAGGAACCCTCCTGCCAGGGCAAACTGGGTGGGAATATACACAATGCAACCTTTATTAAAATCCTAACTTAGCTCAAATTCAATAATGTTCTTGGTTGCCACCACTAAAAAGTCAAAAGAATGTTAATTTATCTCTCTTGTCTGTCTCTCCAAAAATGTATTAGTGACTTGTATATGTTTCCCTGAATTTACTGACCTCAATATTTCTACTCCTTGCTACCATTGCTTCTTCCAAAACCATAAATTTCCCTCTTGGATCCTCATTTTGGTCAATACTGCCCCCAGGAAAAGAGTACTGCAGAAGTAGGAACAGGGTTACCAAAAGTCTGTTCCACCCAGTGTTACTTTAAATTCCAACTACATTCAAGACTCAGTTCAGGTTATGCTTTCTCCATGAATTCCTTTTTAAGCCTCCCAAACCTTTCTCTCCTCTGAAACTTCTCATTCTATGAATCTCATCGGGCATTTGCCCATGTTCTTTGTATTGTTAATTTATGGTCTTATGTACATTGACTTGCTCTATAACTAAATCATAAATTCCTTCTAACATTAATTCCTTTGACAACCGTTTACAGAGCAGTAACAGTGTTCCAGACACAGAGCTATATGGTAAAGTTTTTAAAGTGAATAAGAAAAAAAAAAAAAAAAAAACTTGTCTTCTAGAAGGTCAAAGTGCAATTAAAGAAGCACTGATTTGCATACTATTTTGTCTCCCCAGGACACAAATGTTAAATTAAGAAAGCGATAATGACATCAATAGGATAAAATGATATCTAGACTTGTCCAGTGGCTAGAGACTCAGATAATTCTTCATAAAGCTGTCAGTCCTTCATTATCAACTTCCTTAAAGAATTCACAGCAATGACTTCAAAAGTGCCTTCTTAAGATTATGGGAATCTCTTTTTGCTCTGGTATGCTGACCAACCTCAATTATCTCTGAAAAACTGTCTTAATAAAGAAACAGCATGGTTCTTCCCTGGAGTAACTCTGAAAAAGAAATAGTCTCCATTCTCCTTCCACCTCCTCCACATTATGCCAGAAGTTATTTCCAGGCCCCATGATGTCAGTGAGGCAGTTAAATGATGATCTCAGGAAAAACTTATCAATTATAGCTACTTCTTGAAGGACTGATCCCATAAAGAATTAAGGAAAGGTATCGTCTGATCCAAGACATATATCAGAGGATATTGCTAGGTTCCAACAAATACAGCTGATTGTGACTTTAAAGTACTTTTTACTTGTGATTAATAAAAGGACTGAAAATTGTGGGGAAAATTTGGTTATTTGCTTAAGATTCAAAAAAGTATATTGTATGCAAGTTTATTTTAACCCATTATTCTAGGTATCATAAAGCGGAAAAGACCATATTGTAAATTGTCATGATCCTTTTAGGATGATGAGAGCCCTATTTCTGACATCTTAGATAGTCCATCAACCATCAACATTAGCTAGAAATTTGTATGATAACTTTCTTATTCTTCTTTATTGCCCAAATCACATAGACATTCTGTGGTTAAAAAGCTCTGCCTGATCCTGGATAGTAAATGATTAATGAATAGCATTCTAAACAACTCTTACAGGGAGATGTTTAATATCACAAGATAAGTCACTGCCTCATTCATTCTGCTCAGTGTAGTAGTAATTTTTCCTAGGATCAATTAAAAAGGCACTCTCCTTTCCAAATAGTGAAAAGGATAAAACATTACTCCAATAAAAAACATTGCCAAGGATGTTATAGATAAAGGAGAAGAATGCACCTCACACAATAGCATAATTCAACCCTCCAGATATCATTATGAGTAGATATCTAGACAGGATTTGCTTGACCTAAATATTGCAGTGCATTCAATGTTCTATAAACCAGGGGGCGTCTGGGTGGCTCAGTGAGTTGAGCCTCTGCCTTCAGCTCAGGTCACTGTCTCAGGGTCCTTGGGATTAAGCCCCGCTGCTCAGCAGGGAGCCTGCTTCCCCTTCTCTCTCTGCCTGCCTCTTTGCCTACTTGTGATCTCTCTCTCTGTCAGATAAATAAATAAAATCTTCAAAAAAAAATTCTATAAATGAAAAGAGACAAAAGCATGCTCTCAGCGCACTCAGAACATCATGTTCACCAAGATCACTTCTGACTGGGTCTCATATCTATTCATTCTACCTGCATGGTGTGAAACAATGGTGAGGGTCCAGAAGATACTCCTGACCTGGTATGACATTCTGTGACTAACAGCTCAGTCATCACTGTCCCATGGAGGCACACAGAAATTCTAGATTCTACTTTGTGTTTGCTAGGGCTGGCTCAAGTAGAAAGTATCACCATAATTCCATTTCTGCCTCATTTATTTTTTTAAATTTATTTTTATTTATTTTTAAATTTTTTTAATCAACTAATTAACATATAGTTAGTTTCAGGAATAGAGTTTAGTGATTCATCAGTTACATATAACACCCAGTTTTATGTCAAATGTCCTCCTGAATGCCCATCACCCAGTTATTCCATCCCCCCACAAACCTTCCCTCCAGCAATGCTCAGTTTGTTTACAAGAGTCTCTCATGGTTTGTCTTCCTCTCTAATTTCGTCTTATTTTATTTTTCCATCTCTTCCCCTATGCTCATCTATTTTGTTTCTTAAATTCCACATATGACATTTCTGCCTCATGTTAACTACTTGGAAGCCTGGCTTTTGTTTCTCACATGACCTCCATATTCTTCTTCTCCTACACCTCCTAAAATCTGCTCTCTGACCCTTTCCTCAGAGAGAAAATTTGGGAATATCTTTGCATGATCCTTCCCAGGGATATTTGTGTCAATAGCTAAAATGAAATGTCCTCTGGCAGCCAGCAAGAAGGAGGATCTTCCAGCAGGAAAACTAAATCAGGGCCCTCCTGAGGAGAATGTGAAGTCACAGCATGCACACTGTGGCCAAATCCACTTGGGAAATGACCAGCCTGGAGTCAGGAACAAGGCTCTAGGGAAATTAAAGCTGGGATTGACGCTGTTTCTTCCACATGATTGGTGCTCATTAAGTGTTACATATCTTTGATACCCTAAAATTTCACCATTATTTAAAGATTGAGGCTGTTAGGAAATCAGGATTCCTTAGCACTAGCTAAGAGAGGGGGAAAGTTTGCCAAATAGTTATATAGAAAAAGACAGCTGAGCCTGAGCTATGTCTGTTTAAAGGTCAAATTAAGCATATCCATACCATTTCTGATTAATGGGACAAGTAAATACAAGCCTCTACCTCCCCTTGCTTAAAGGAGATTTTACCATGACAAGTAGAGTGTCATTTATTAGGCTACTTTCAGACAAATCCACTCAAATTTACCTAATTACAGGATGTGCTCTGTCCAGAAGCTTCTTCAGCACAGTCCAGTGAAGAGAAACATCAGTAATTGTTCAAAATGTGTCAGATACACAGTCTTTCAAGTACAGAAGTCTCTGCAAATGCCATTTCACACAACAATGATTCTTGATAGAATACCAAGGAAATGTGAAGCCAAAGGGTTATCAAAGGAAATAATACACTCTGCTCGATGAATGTCCCTTCATTCTATCAGGGAGCATTTATGGGATTTCAAATGAGGTTACAGATGCCAAGGTAAGGTTTAATACCTCTGTCATAGACACAAATGTACAGAGATAGAGAAAGAGAACCTAAATAATGGGGACAGCGAGAATGCCAAACTAAGTCGTCAGTTACCTACATCCTCCACTTTGACTTTCCCCTCTCTCTCTGCTTGATGGTTTGTGTGCCTAAAGAATGATAACAAACCTAGAGCAGGTATGATTTGGAAGGCATCAGGACCATGCTAAAAGAACTTCAGAGCCAGCACAGAGATAAGATGAAGCAGAGAGAAGGCAATATTCAAGGAATTGTAAAAAAGAATAGGCAATAAAGGAAAAGGGACATTACATACTTTCATCCCCCGTGTTCCTTTGCACAATCTTCTGTTACCATCTGAAACCAGGAAACCACTGGAAATGGATCTTCTTTACTTCCAGTGATTCCTGGACATAAAAATGGTATAGCACTTTTCATCTCAGGGACCACAATATCATTAAAAGCCTTCTAGGGCGCCTGGGTGGCTCAGTGGGTTAAGCTGCTGCCTTCAGCTCAGGTCATGATCTCAGGGTCCTGGGATTGAGTCCCACCTTGGGCTCTCTGCTCAGCAGGGAGCCTGCTTCCCTTCCTGCCTCTCTGCCTACTTGTGATCTCTCTCTGTCAAATAAATAAATAAAATCTTTAAAAAAAAATAAAATAAAAGCCTTTTAATACCATGAAGTCTGATACTAAGCTTTCAAGTGAGTCCTTAAAGAATTTAGCCACAGGCAGCAAACCATCGTTAGCTACGGAGTGAGGTCCTCCACTAGGCAGATATCCATGTGCTGGGTGCAGTGAAAAGGTCACTGAAGGAGACAGACGCCATGTCACTGACTTGTGAAGTTCAGTCCAGTGAGTCAGGGACAAGGGGAGAGGAGAAGTAGACAATGAATAAACAACTAGCCCCATAGGGCCAAATCTACCATTCTGGTGCTAAAAGTGGCATGGGTCACTCTTACTTATTCCCCATGGGTGGGTCCATGACATCATCTTCAGATGAAAAGAGCCTCACTGTCTGGGTCTCTGAGTCACAGTCCTGAGAGGCCACTCAAGTTGTAAGAAAGTTAGGATGAGAGGTCTTTTATTTCTGTTTATTTCCAATCCAAGTCATTGCACCAACCGTTTGAATGCCTCCAGGTGACTGAGTCATGAATGCTCTTGTCAGTGGCACTTGACATTAACTAGATTGATTGCACCAGAATAGAAATCAGCTGCATGATAAGTGATGATGGCTTCTCTGAACTGGAGGGGGTGGGAATCTTTCTACCTCCTTTCAAGACTTTCAAAGTCAGCAGCAGTGGAGGATAAAATTAATATCTTTTAATAGAAGGAGACTTATCACCTTCTCTTCCACTAGTATCAATATACAAGGACCCACTTCATACCAACATTTTCCAATAGCACATTCTAACCGAACCAACTGGAACTGAACTTACACTTCGTGTTCAGTTAGAATATTCGAACAGCTGGGGTGCTGACTGGCTCCGTGGGTAGAGCGGGCAATGCTTGATCTCAGTAGTGATGAGTTCGAGCCTCACATTGGGCATAGAGCTTACTTAAAATTTTAAAAAAAGAATTATTCTAACAGCTAAAAACATATCCACATGGATTATCATTCTTCACATCAATTTATTACTTATATTCTTAATCTGACAATTATAAACTTCTTAGAGTATTTTTGTTAAGCATCTGCTTGTGTTCATACTGAAAAACAAAGACTTGAAACATAATCTTAAGGATTTTATCACTTAGAGCAAGTAAATATGTATGAAATCATTTATAAATAAGCAAGTGCAACAGTATATGAAACAGTATTAACTCATAAATACTAAAACTGCAGTTAGAGGCCATTAGAGAACAGGATTATAATTCATACCATTTCATAAGTTTCTAATTGTATCCTAGAATGAAATTAAGATGCTAACGACCAAGTAAGTTAATGTTTCATCAAAAAAAGGGCAGGCTTCCCTCAGGGAGATGTGTGGATTACATACATATGGCCCAATACAGAACTATCTAAAAACAGAAACCATGTCTTCTAAGTCTTGTGTACTGGCCCATCAGAGCAACCCTTAAGGTATTTGACCCCACAAGCAATTATATTTTGTGATATCCCTATGTAAATAAACAATTTGATTTAGAAGTATATTGAAAAGTTTTGAGCCTTCTTGATATATCTTGATGAAGATTTAGAATCATGGGTAGAGAAGACTTACATGCATACTTGTTTAGCATCCAATTGGTTAATGCAAAGATCCTTCATAATGTCTAGGCACCTTCCCTTCTTCAGATCCAGAAACAATTCCCTTGTGGTTTTTGTCTGGCATGCCATTCTTAGCTAATTTCTATCTCTCACCTCAATTAAAGAGGTAAAAAATGCTATTACTCAAAATTCTATGGCTCTTTGGAACCTATTTGTATGGCAACAATATTGATCTTGCCCAAGCCACACCATAATAACTTTTATTTAATGCTGCTTACATCATTACTCGTGATGCTGCCTTATCTATTGAATACTGGCTTTGCATAATTCTCTCTCAGGTTATTATGCTAGTCGGTGATGGACATAAATTCAAGTTTATCCAAAAAATGTAAGAGATGTAAATAATCCATTGGCTAGTTACAGTGAACTTATAGTTCAATATTTCATAGTGTGACTGTAGAACAACACAACTTCCAATCACATCATATTAACCAGTCATGATCACTTCATTTCTATAACCCCATCTCCTTTGAGTTAACTGCATCTCTGCCTTCTAGATATCACCAATCGACCCATGAATGGAAGGAGAAGAATGGTCTTATTCATGCAGCATGTCCAGTCCCTGTGGAGCACAGCATAAGATCAAGCCAGGAAAGCTCAATGTCACCACATTGATCTAGGCCACTCTGAGAAGACATTGTCTGAAGCTCCTGTTGGTACTGAGGAACAATGGTATGGAAAGCCTGTGAAGAAGATAGGGGCAGTCAGGCCCAGAAGACTGCATGACATTGGCAAATAACTGGCAGAGGAGGTGGGTAACTGTCCTGAGTGCCAGTGCTGGGGACCTTACAGGATAAAGGATGGCTGCTGTTACTTCCACCATCTTCAGGTGCCCATACATGGCACATGTGTGCATACACATATGTACACACATGGCTTAAGCCCACGGGTCATGAGTCGACCATTGGTACACCAGACCTCTAAACTCATCTGTACCCAGTGTGAGTGAGAATCATCCAAAATCAGCATATCATCACCATCCTGCTAGTCCAGTCTCACAAGATTCCATGAAAGAAATTCTGCACTGGCCAGCAAGAACAATCATCTTGCTGCCAAACTGCCCTCTTGGAACTGGGACTCATCACAAAGCCCTGAGGCAATCCCACTAGGCCATCATCTAGAGGATGAAGGCACATACTAGAAAGGAAAGATGAAGACCGAGGGCCACATGGGTGCAGGTACAGGTCCGGATACGTACTTTGACGGTACTGCCAGCCCTGGTCAGTCCTAGACACAAGAGGGAGATTCACAAAATGTTGAAGTAGATGTTTTTAGTGACCAGGACCCACCCACAACCAAGTCTGAGATTAAATCTCCCTGCCTAAATTGCAGTGCTGGGAGAAGCCCCTCCCATGCACTAGAAAAAGACTTCACAAATTTTAAGAAAGTTTCTCCAATATGAGTAACCATCCTGGGAACTGAGGTGTGTAACTGTATATACTGTATTATCAAATATTTCTGGCAGAAAGAACTTCTGAATGGACAAGGTGTTGATGAGAACCTAGGTGTTGATGAGAATCCTCCATTCATAATACTTTTACATATCAGATGACTTCTGGCTTCACATAGTTCAAGCTTTCTTTGTCTTCTACTATCTATGCATTTCCATTCCTACTATGATATGACCTCTGGTCTTTCACCTTTTAGCCATGACACTGGTTGAATTGGCATAGCTGGAGAGGGTTGGTAAGAATATTACTAGAAGGCACTCTTTCACAGGGACAGCAATAATTTAACCGGATACATGGAATTCTTAGCAAACTACATACATATATCCCAGTAAGTCCAAACTGAGCATATTATCAGCACAACTTCCGTGTAGCCTGATCTCAAAATGCTGTGACCAACCAGAGTCACCTGATATGAGGGTAAGTATAATAAATAGGAAGCTGGACTAGAAAAAAAAATTGGTCTTAACTTGTTAAAGCTAAAATATCTTACTTTACAAACTTTGCCAAGCCATACAATCATGTATACACATTACTAGGTCTCTTCCTTGGGCCTTGGAGTAGTCCACCACAGTGAGGGTCTCTAAAGCTTAACCTTCATTGGCTTCATGTAAAATCACCTCTGCTATAGAGACAAGCAACTTTCTATGACAGTGATGCCAAACATTTGAGTTTCTAGATTCATAAACTGATAGCAGGTTGTATGGGTTAAATGATTGGTGAGAGATACATTTCTAACATTTATGATTATTCTTTTTTGCTGCTAAAATTTATAAATTTTAAAAGGAAAAGGTAAAAGAGCAACTCATGGACCTCTCTAACTTGTCTAGTTAGTTTCTATGAAAAGGTAGGCAGCAATCTGGAGTGGTGGAATAGAGATCCTGCTTCTTTCAAGAGAAATCTGACTTCAACATGACATATCTTTTGGACTACTTCCCCTTGACACTGAAATTAAACAAAAGGAGCACCTGGGTTGCTCAGCTGGTTTTGGCTCACTTTTGGTTTTGGCTCAGGTCATGATCCCATGGGTCGTGAGATCGATCCCCGTTTGAGATCTTCTTCCTCTGCCCCTACCCCAACTCATGTGCCTGCTCGCTCTCGCTCTCTCTCTCTCTCTCTCTCTCCCTCTCAAATAAACAAATAAATCTTTAAAAAAGAAATTAAACAATAAACCACAGTTTTCTCTTATAGAATCTCTATTCTTCTGGATATACACAAATTAACTTTCCTCATGAAATCAGCAAGAAGTTTTTGGAATCAGGGAAAACCAGCTTCTATTCATTCCTCCTATTTATTTAAAGCAGAATTATATGACTTAACATATATAATTGCTTGCTTAATTATGTTTCTGGAATTGCCACCATGATTATATATGTTTAAACACTGTTACTTACATTATAATGGTCTTTCTAGTCATCTGCTTGTGTTTCTGCATTATTGATGCCAGCTTTGCAAATGCCAACTTTGCTGAGATGTTTTTTAAAGAGTTCGATCCACCAGTAGGGACTACTTGGTTCTAAATTTTCCCATTTGATGACCAAAAACCATTCAGAGGAAGAGGGAAAATGGAAATAATCACCATTTTCAGTGGGACAAATAAGCAGAGAAAACCCCAGACTGCAAATTAAAATAAATGCTACCAAAAGCAGCTGGGATTTTGCCCTGCAGAGAGCCTCAGAGGAAACAGCAACAGAAAAGGCACAGCAAACAGAGAAAGTGGGGGATCTGGTGTGGTCAATGGCAGAAATCACTAGCAAATACACAAGCAGCAGAAGAAAAAGGATGGGAGCTTCCCAGACAACACCCCCATGATCATACCTTCAAAAGTGAAGGGAATCAACTTGGAATGCCCAATCTGTTTCCCTTGGCATCAGGGGCCAGTAAAAGATAGCAGTGGAATGGACTGGTGGTAAAAATCCTCCTGAAAAAAGTTAGGTTTGGAGCAACCAAGAAGACATACCTAATGGAGGCATCATATATAAAAGAAATCATCTCTCATAATAGCGACAGAAGAGAGATCCTATCATTTAAAAACCAGAAGGGAAACCCTCCCTGTCTCCTCCCTCTACTACCATTATACTTGTCTAAGAAATTTCAACTCATTTAGATATGGGGGGAAAAAATTCACATAGAATCCATGCAGAAAGAAAAATAAGTGTAAATGAGCATCAGAATTGTCCTCTTGGTGATGGGAACTCACCAAGGGGAGGAACTGTTGCCATGAAAAGGAACAAAATGGTAACAAGACATTCTACCATAAATTTCTAAAACATATTATAAAGCAATTACAGCTATGAAGAAAGATCACAAGAAGAGGTAACAGTCAGATATCAGAAGAAAATGAAATAGGAATAAGCAGACATCAGGGAAAAAAAAGAAGAAGAAAAGGAAAATTTTTCCAGATGTAAAGACAAAACTGAAATGTAAACTAGGAAAAGGAATTCTGTGTGGAGCTTATTAAGAGACGTACAAGACGGAAATTGAAAAACCAAATGAAAGAAAATTTTTAAATGAAAATGGTTAAATAGAAAGTAACATATATTAATAGTATTCTAATGGGCATATTTGGAGTATCTGAAAGACAAAAAATAACTATACTCAACAGGACACAAGTTTTAAGGTACAAGAAAATTTTCCTCGAATAAAAAGGACTTAATCTACAAATTGAAAGTATGTACTCTGTATCAGTGAAAATTTGTTCAGGTCAGTCAATATGAAAAAATATGCTGGTAAAGATACTATCATAATAAAGGACTTAATTACAAAAAAAAAAAAAAGGGCAAGGAGAGAAGAAGAAGAAAGAAAGAAAAGAGAAAAAAGAACACTCTGCGGAGCCAGGCAAAACTTTCAAGCTACATATATAAGAAAAGGAAAATTAAGCTGGCATCAGGCTTCTACCCAGCAAATTCAACACCACTAGTCAAGGGAAGAAAACCTACAAAATACTTCAGAAAAGGAAGCATGAGTGAAGGAATTGGTACACAGCCAAGGATTTTATATCCTTAAAAGTATAAGACACAAATTTTATCTTCAGCTTCTAGTTCATGAAGCATAAAGGCTGCTGACAGTTTTGAACATGTAATAAATCAGGGACTACTGTTTACCTGAGCCCTTCTTGAGAAAATTGCCACTGGAGAGAAAACCCCAGCCAACCAAAATGGTGCACAAATCTTTGGCAAAAGGCTTGCAGTGAAACTGAGTATATTAAAATATAAAACTAAGACAAAAACAAACATGGGAAAAGAAGTCATAAAATGACCTAACAATGTAGGAATGATATAATTTATAAAACTAAAAGAAAGGGCATAGAGGAGAGGTAAAATAAGCTTACTGCTGGTCTCATCTCCATGTAAATCGAGTCAAAGTATGTCATTCAAATATAAGACATCAATAATGGGAGAAAATGCATATTTCAAAATTTGAAGCTAAATGCTCAACTTGACTAAAATTGGGTGATGTAAGAGAGGGAGTATAGCCAAAGAAAAATTATGTAAACCAGTCAAATTATTGCTCATAGTGTGGAACTAAATGAATCCATTAAAAAAACAAAACAAACAAAAAAAACAGAAGCAGCAGCACCTGGGTGGCTCAGTCAGTTAAGCATCTGACTCTTGATTTTGGCTCAGGTCATGATCTCAAAGTCATGAGATCTGCCTTGGGCATGGAACCTGCTTAAAATTCTCTCTGCCTCTGCCTCTCCATCTACTACACGCACTTGCCCTCTCGCTCTCTCACTCTCTCTCAAAACAAAACAAAAAACAAATAAACAACCAAACAAAAAACCCTCAAAAAGCAGAAGGAACTAAGGCCGTTATATTAAGGTATACTTTTAAACACATATTTATTTATATTTTAAAAGAATCCTAAGTATCAGAAAAATAAAAAGTGTCAAAAGCAACTAGAACAAACTACATAGTATAAGACCTTTATACTATATAAAAATAAGTACATAGAATACATTCTGAACACATGTGCCATATGAATAAATGAAACAAGCATAACTCATCTTTTAAACAAATAGATTTTCAGGTCAGATCACACTGGAAAACCCAACTCTGTGCTATACAACAACAGACACATTCAAAACAATGGGAGTCAGAAATGAGAAAAGGAAGGATGGGAAAAGGTATTTTTAAAAATATATAAATGGAAAGAAGCAGGAGTTAGGGTATTAATTTCAGGCAAAATGAGATTCAAGTGGAAAAGCCCACAGGTAGACATTTTATAAATTGATTGATCATAAAATTCCCACAATAAAATAAACAAACAAAGGTCACCAAGGAAATTCTGGAAAAAGAAATACAATAGTCTAAGACCTGCCCTACCACAGACACAAACATGTGATGTTAAAGTGTGTGGTAAAGCCTCCATAATTAAAACAGGGCGGCTCTGGTGTACAACTGGACAAACCAGTGATAAAAATAAGAAGGTCCAGAAACAGATACAAAAATAGAGGAATTAGTAAACATTAAGTAAGGTGGCATCTCAAATCAGTGGAGTTAACAGAGATTATTTAATATAGGGTGTTGGGACAACTAAGTTACCTTGGGAATAGAATCAGAGGCCAGAAGAGGAGGAAAAAAAGATAAAATGTGGTGGATCAAAGATTGAAATGTAACCAATTAACTCATTAAAAAAAAAACACTTGGCAAAAAAGTTGGGGGGCAATTTTCTTTATAACCTTGGAGTAGAAGAGGTCTTTAACCATAATTTACAAATCTAAAAGCCCTAAAAAATGGATAAATGTGATGCTAAAAATAAAGACATAAAACAAATCTGAATTGTTGTTGTTTTTTTTTAAAAAGCAGAGTGAAAAGAAAAAAAACAACCATCTAGGGTAACATCCTCAGCTAATACCACCCAGGCTAATACCCCTAATGGAGGAAGAGCTTTTTAAATCAAAAAGAAAATTTGATCCATTAGAAAAATGAGCAAATTATATGAGCAAATAATTCATAAGGAGAGAAATTTAATATCACTTAAACATACAAAAAGAAGCTGAATTCCTTCAGAATAAGAGAAATGCAAATATATATATATATAAATGCAAATATATATATATATATATATATTCTAGAAATTACATTATTCCTCTATCATTTTGGAAAATATTCCAAAATTCAGCAATACTATCTGTGACGCTATGGGGGAAGAGAATGCTTTTGCTTCTGCTTTGTTGCTTACAGTGCAAAGTGGTACAATTACTACAGAAGAGAATTTGGCAACATCTCCCCAAATTATCGCCGGGCACACGCAAAATGGTGTGTATAAAATGGCATGCACTATTCCAAAGGTTGACAAAAACTTAAGTTTAAGTTTATAATGAGGGCAGCCCAAATAAATTATGGTAAATTGATTAAAAACTGAAGATTGCCTCTGTTAAAAGAAATGAAGAAGTTCCCCATATTCTGAGATGGAAAGACCTTTAGGATATAAGAAATGGAAAGAGGCAAGTTTCAAAACAATGGATATGGTGTGCATCTGGTTATTCTCCTTTTAGCCCTAACCAGAAGCCCCATGCTTCTGGGCCTTGCTCTGTGCCCTCGAAACTTTATCTGTGGGAATGGCATCAATAGGGCCCCCTTGCTGTCTCATTTCAGGTGGGTTGGGTCATTGGAGCCACAGATACATGAGTGAGGGGAGAGAAGCCAGGGTGTTTCTTCCCCACTTCCTGTCTACCTTACTACCCAACTTCTATCAGGAGCTGCATCTAGCCTTGACTGTGACTGCAGCCTGCAGGGAAGCCTCCTCCATGGCTCCAGCTCTCACTCGGCTGTGGTAAACCTCTCTGATCCCTTTGCCCCTTCTGGTTCTTCTCCCTGAACACTACGGTTCAACCTCTGTAAAAATTTGTCTCATTAAATCTGTTCTGTTGAATTATCATAGTGGAATTCTGTTTCCTGCTGGGACCCTGATTTATGTAGCATACAATCTTTTTCCTAAGAATGAAAGAGAAATAAGTTGATTAGGCATAAGGGATGCTTGCACTTGCATAAAGAAATTGTGGAGGGAAACACACACAAAAAAAAATCTAAATACTGACCTTTAGGAGGTGATCAAGAAACAAAAGTAGGAGCAAGATTATTCACTAAACATCTTTTTGTGGTCTTTCAATTGTTAAACCTTGGGAATGTATTATCTTCTTTAAAATATTAAAAAGAAGCAAAATGAGGAATATATACAAGATTATGTAGGGTGATACGCTAAATCAAGCTTGGTTGATTAAGGAAGAAAAATGAAACTGCTCTCTCTATATTAATACAAAGCAATCTCCTAAAATATATTAAGTGTAAAAAAGTATAGAAAATGTGTATAATGTGCTTCTATTTGTGAAGAAGGAAGGGAGGAGATGAGGGTGAAAGGGAGAGAGAAGGAGAGGGCAAACTGAATATGCATATAAATGCAGGTGTGTCTAGAAGACCTTAATGATACACAAGAAACCTGTAGCTGTGCATGCCTTGAAGAAAAGAATCAGGAGTCTGGGGGACAGGCATGGGAAGATGAATGACTTTTTACCTTATACCTTTTTGTACTTTTTAATATTTTTTACCAAAAATGCGTAAGTAGCACATGTTTATTTTAGATAAGGAAGAAAATATGAATACATTCATGATATCCCCAATAATCCTGGCAACTTTTGTTTCTCTTTTTGCTACCCTAATTGTTTTCCTTCTTTTGTAATGATCATGAACAGGCTAAGGATTTATACATTACAACTTTTGACAAGGCAATTTCACTTTTCGTAATTTATTATAAGAATATAATCAAGGATGTGTGCAAAGATTTGTTTATAAGATGTTCATGGCGGTATTTTTTATAATAGTGAAAAATTGATAGCGACCTACATGTCAGAAGTAGGATGTAAATTTTAATGAATTATGGTACATCCTACCAAAGGTATAGCCTAGTGCTACTAAAATTATTGTTGCAGAAGACTACTGGTTGCTCTGGAAATATGTTGGTGCTCTACTATTTAATATAAAATCAGGTTACAAAATACAACATGATTCAAGAATATTTGTTTATAAATTTCTCAAAATTAATTCAGACTCTATTATGTTAGGCATTCTACCAGTTGTCAGGGATGCAAGAGATTTGCCCCTCCCATTTTAGTCATTGACAGGGAGAAGCCAACCTACAATGACTATATAGTATAAGACTTGTTGATAGGGGCAGTAGAGAAGCAAAAGAAAGCTAACTAAACCCAATTATAGCACACAGAAGGGACAGAGAGTTAGAGGCTGGTTGATAGGGAGTGATATTCAGAAATGCTTCCTTTGAAGAAAATGATTATATCAGCTAACTACTGTTGCCTAAGAAGCCATTCCAAAATTCCATGGCTTAAAATAAGTGATTCTGTGGGTTAGCAATCTGAGCAGTTCTTCTGAGGATCTATCCTGGAATTGCTCACATGACAATGATAATCCAAGTTCCCTACTGAAAGATCTGAAATGGCCTCACTGATACATCCGACAAAGGATGCTGACTATTGACTGGGGTGCCTCAGGTCTCCACATGGCCTCTCATCCTCCTGTAGGTTAGACCAGGCCTAACAAAAAGGTAGTCTCAGTATTCCAAGAGGCTAAAAGCAGAAGTTACAAAGCCTGCAACTCCTATTCTCTGAAGCTCACATAATGTCACTTCTGCCACATTCTATTGGTCAGAGCAAGCCACAACACCCACCAAGATTCAAGAGATTGGAGATATAAACACTAGCTCTTGATGGGAGGGATAGCAGCATTACATTGCAAAGATTATGGACATAGGTTTGATTCACCATTGCTATAATAATCTTTCACAGTGATGTAAATGAGAAATGAAAGTCAGTAGAAAAGAGTTCCAGGAAGAGAAACCATCTATCAAAAATCCCCATGGTGACAGAAAACACAACATGTCCAAGGAACATTCAGCTCAATGGAGATTGAGCCTAAAATTGATGAAAGGAGGGAAATCAGGGGGGAAAAATTACAAAAGAAGTTATTTCAAAAATTAGACAAGCTCTATGTCTGTATCTTTGGGGTAAATACCTAATAGTGCAATTTCTGGGTCATAGAGTAGCTCTATTTTTAACATCTTGAGGAACCTCCATACTGTTTTCCAGAGTGGCTGTACCAGTTTGCACTCCGACCAATAGTTTAAGAGGGTTCCCCTTTCTCCACATCCTTGCCAAAACTTGTTGTTTCCTGTCTTGTTAATTTTAGCCATTCTAACTGGTGTAAGGTGGTATCTCATTGTGGTTTTGATTTGTATTTCCCTGATGGCTAGTGATGTTGAACATTTTTCACATGTCTGTTAGCCATTGGTATGTCTTCTTTGAAGAAGTGTCTATTCATGTCTTTTACCCGTTTCTTGACTGGATTATTTATTTTTTGGGTGTTGAGTTTGATAAGTTCTTTATAGATCTTGGATACCAGCCCTTTATCTATAATGTCATTTGCAAATATCTTCTCCCATTCCATAGGTTGCCCTAGCAGCAATGGCCACAATAGCCAAACTATAGAAGAAGGCTGAGATGTCCTTCAACAGAAAAATGAATAAAGAAAATGTGGTTTGGGGCCCCTGGGTGGCTCAGTAGGTTAAAGCCTCTGTCTTCAGCTCAGGTCATGATCCCAGGGTCCTGGGATCAAGCCCCACATCAGGCTCTCTGCTCAGCAGGGAGCCTGCTTCCTCCTCTCTCTCTCCCTGTCTCTCTGCCTACTTGTGATCTCTGTCTGTCAGATAAATAAATAAAATCTTTTTTTAATTTATTTTTTATTTTTATTTTTTATAAACATATAATACATTTTTATCCCCAGGGGTACAGGTCTGTGAATTGCCAGGTTTACACACTTCACAACACTCACCCCAGCACATACCCTCCCCAATGTCCATAACCCCACCCCCCTCCCCAACCCCCCTCCCCCTAGCAACCCTCAGTTTGTTTTGTGAGATTAAGAGTCACTTATGGTTTGTCTCCCTCCCGATCCCATCTTGCTTCATTTATTCTTTTCCTACCCCCCAACCCCGCCACGTTGCATCTCCACTTCCTCATATCAGGGAGATCATATGATAGTTGTCTTTCTCCGATTAACTTATTTCGCTAAGCATAATACCCTCTAGTTCCATCCACATCATCGCAAATGGCAAGATTTCATTTCTTTTGATGGCTGCATAGTATTCCATTGTATATATATACCACTACTTCTTTATCCATTCATCTGTTGATGGACATCTAGGTTCTTTCCATAGTTTGGCTATTGTGGACATTGCTGCTATAAACATTCAGGTGCACGTGCCCCTTCGGATTACTACATTTGTATCTTTAGGGTAAATACCCAGTAGTGCAATTGCTGGGTCATGGGGTAGTTCTATTTTCAACAATAAATAAAATCTTTAAAAAAAAAAAAAAAAGAAGAAGAAGAAGAAGAAGATGTGGTTCATATATATGATGGAATATTACTCAGCTATCAGAAAGGATGAACACACACCATTTGCATTGACAGCTTTATGGCACTGTAACTATATCATTGTAACTTAATGAGTGTCTTAGTGGCTAGAAGTAGATTTGCTCTATCAAAGAGTATGTAAAACTTACTTTCAGAAAAGTTCAACCAATTTACACTCCTAGAAGTAATACATGAATAACTATTTTCCCTAGTCTTTCTCAATAGTGAAGTCTTAAAAGAGTCTTGGTTAACATGAAAGGCTGAAAATGTAGTATTATGTTATTTTAATATCTCTGTTTTTATCTTAGTGAAGTTTAATTTTTTCCACGTTTATTGGCTGTTAGTATTTCATTAGAAAAATCCCTGTTTGTACTTTTGCCCATTTTACTATGAAAATGTTATTGATATGAAGGGATAGTCCATATACTAGCCTGATGTCATAAGTATCATGTGTTTGTGGAAACAAATCTCTTCAGTCTATTTTACAAAGTAGGGAATTTGTAGCTAGGAAAAGGAATAACCTCATAGAATGAAAAACCAGAAAGTAGAATGAGATCTCCCAAGGACTAACCAGAAAGTTGTCAGGAAGCTAGCTGTTCTTGCTTTCTAGACTCTTCTACTTGTCTCTTCATATCTGTCCCTTTCTTCTTTTCATAGATTAGTTTACTTGACAAGATTTCCTTTATATATTCATGGAGTTATGCATTCATGAGACTGCAGGTTGCTGTAGCACTGATGCTGTAGCACTGTCCCCAAAATAAAATTGTATATTATCCCTATTCTACAGGGAAGCAGAGCATGAATGTTCTCTGGCCTGTACTATAATCAGCTATGTTATCTGCTTTTCCACTTTCAAATGTGTGAGGCTGAGAACCTGACTCCTAAACTGTCTTGCTTTGAGCTAGATGCATATCCCCTGTTAGATCAGACATGACTAGGGAATTTGAGGGGTCAGGGGAAGAAGTTCATATGGCCTCTGCCAATTTGTTTTCTTTACAGAGAAGGAGATGTGGGCAGCCACACAAATCAACTGATAAACATCCTATACCATCTGGTTCTCACATAGGCTACAAATATGTCTCTTAACCCATTTTAATTTACTTTATATTCCAGTGGTCTTGACAATAGAGAGTAAAAGTTTTGTTGTGGTCATGCCTATCAATCTTCTCTTTAGCCAATCAAAATTCATTATTTTCACACATATAGCTGATTATACCATTACATTTGTTGAAAAATGCATCAGTGCCCCCCTGACTTGAAATGACAGTTTTTCATATGTGAATATTTGTATATATTTACACCTTTTCCACTCTATTCATTGATGTGACTCTTATACATCTATCTCTGCAAATATTCCCACCTTGTTATTCTTTCAATATTTTCTTAACTATTCTCAAAACATTTTTACAGGCAAATTTCACAACATGATCACTATAAGCAGATAATTATTTCATTGGAAGTAACAGTTATTCCAATCCTTAAGAAAAAGTGGATCCTATTGAACATACTGAAAGTCATCCTGTATATTGGTTTCAAACTTAATCCCTCCCTAAGTTACTGTCAAGGGTAATTTTAAATATAATCATTTTCTCCCCATGCATCAAAGCCCACACAAGCTGTGGTTCCTTCAGAAGTATATATTTTTAAACTTTAGAATCACAATCATCAGAGAAATTGTTCATAATTTAATAAGAATGCAGTAAAAGAAACAGCAAAGAAACAACAGGCTGTGTCTCTCAACTCAAACTCTTGGCACTGCGTAAAATAAATAGCAATATTCCAATTGTTATTGTCCCTCTTTTTGCTGAACATATAGAGCTGAATTCACATAATTTAAAAACTTGTTTGATAAACTTCTTCTGTGTTGGTTATTCTTTCATCTAGTCTTATTGGACTTACTAAAATTTTCAGAGTAATATTAAAGAATAAGGCCTCTCTAGAGCACATGCTTCTAATGTCTGCAGAGGCAGTTTTGATGTGAATGAAATTATCTGTTTATAGCAGCATTATCACCAATACTCAGACTATGGAGAGAGCCCAAGTGTCCATTGACTGATGAATGGATAAAGAAGATATAGATATATAGATAAATAGATATATATACAATAGAATATTACTCAGCCATCAAAAAAGAATGAAGTCTTGTCATTTGGAATGACTTGGGTGGAGCAAGAGTATATTATTCTAAGTGAAATAAGTTAGAGAAAGACAAATACTATACGATCTCACTCATACGTGGAATTTAAGAAAGAAAACTGGTAAACATATGGGAAGGGGGAAAAGAAAAAAAAGAAAGAGGGAAATAAACCCTAAGAGACTCTTAACTACAGAGAACAAAATGAGGGTTGATCAAGGGAGGTGGACAAGGGATGGGATAGATGGGTGAAGGTTATTAAGGAGGGCACTTGTTATCATGAGCACTGGGTGTTATATGTAAGTGATGAAGACCTGAATTTTACTCCAGAAACCAATATTGTACTGTATGTTAAATAACTAAGATTAAATTTAAAAACAAAGAAAAACAAACAGAATACAATGCAGAACTAAGGCTCAATTAAAATATAAAATTATTATTGTTATTATTATGTTTCTCCAAATATGCTTAAAAATAAAATATAACATCATTTATTCTTATTTTATTATAACTACTTATTAAAAATATCTTATTATGAAGTAGTGAGCAGAAAGTCACTCTGCCCATGCTAACTCTCAATTTCAACAGTTTTTACAGCTGTTTTTAATATGACCTTGGCCTTTTTAAACTATAATAGAGAAAGCAGTCAGAATGTCACTTCTCATATTTATTCCACAATTGTATATTGTCCCCAAAATAAAATTAGTCTTTATTTTACAAGATGTTTCTTCTTAAAACCTAAAAAAATATATAATTAAGTCTTAGTTATGTACTTGAACAGAAAGAATCCAAAAAGAAAAAATTTCCAGTTCTTTTCTTTTTGCCATTGCTTGAGACAGCCAGCCTGGCTTTATGAAATGCACAGG
This sequence comes from Lontra canadensis, assembly GCF_010015895.1. Taxonomy (NCBI): domain Eukaryota; kingdom Metazoa; phylum Chordata; class Mammalia; order Carnivora; family Mustelidae; genus Lontra; species Lontra canadensis. The sequence continues at coordinate 4,787,748 of NW_022631076.1, read as the reverse complement.
TGACCCATTTACTGAGCAGGATGGATATGATAGAACAAGAAAAAAAAAAAAAACACTTCTCTCTTTTTCACAATTGCCCTTCAGACAAGCCAGACCAGCTCTCCTTTCCCAGCCACTGAAGAAAGTCTCTCGAGTCAATTCTTTAGCTTTTTCTGTCACTATCAGGATTTGGGGTAGTCTCCTTTTCAGGTTCTAAAAAGTTCAGTCAGATCTACGTCAGAAGTATCCACCTTACATCCTAAAGGTCTCCCACAGAAACCTGCAGGAGGGAAGGAGTCAACTCTTTTTCTCCTTGTTCAAACTTACCAGCTGTTCCTTCTGGCTGCTTCTTCTAGTTATCTATTGCTGTGTAACAAATTATCCCAAATTTAGAAGCTTAGCACAACAGTCTTTTATTTTGCTTACAAATATGCCACCTCCTCCCCATGGCACCACCAAAGGCAACTCAAAAGCTGGCAAATGACTCGAAGATTGAAGATTGGAATGATCTGGAGGCTTCTTCACTCAGACATCTGGAGGTTGATGTTTCCTCTTGGCTGGGACCAAAGCTGGCCTATAGCTTGGACACCCACACAAGCCCTCTCCATGTGTCTGCTTGGCTTTCTCACAGCATGGTGGCCAGGTTCCAAGAGCAAGTATCTTCAGGAATGAAAGTAGAAGCTGTCAGTTTCTAGTGGCTTAGCCCAGAAACTGGAGCACCTTTATCATATTAATATCAAGCATTTGCGTGTCCGAATTCAAGGAAGGGAACTGAGACCCCAGCTTCTGATAGGAGGTATATCAGAGAATGTTGGGTCATGTTTTTTTTTAATTTTTTTATTAACATATAATGTATTATTAGCCCCAGGGGTACAAGTCTGTGAATCACCAGGTTTACACACTTCACAGCACTCACCATAGCACATACCCTCCCCAATGTCCATAACCCCACCACCCTCTCCCTAAACCCTCCCCCCGGCAACCCTCAGTTTGTTTTGTGACATTAAGAGTCTCTTATGGTTTGTCTCCCTCCTGATCCCATCTTGTTTCATTTATTCTTTTCCTACCCCCTAAACCCCCCACATTGCATCTCTACCTCCTCATATCAGGGAGATCATATGATAGTTGTCTTTCTCCGATTGACTTATTTCACTAAGCATAATATCTTCTAGTTCCATCCATGTCATTGCAAATGGCAAGATTTCATTTCTTTTGATGGCTGCATAGTATTCCACTGTGTGTGAGAGAGTGTGTGTGTGTGTGTGTGTGTGTGTACCACATCTTCTTTATCCATTCATATGTTGATGGACATCTATGTTCTTTCCATAGTTTGGTTATTGTGGACATTGCTGCTATAAACATTCAGGTGCACATGCCCCTTTGGATCACTGCATTGGTATCTTTAGGGTAAATATTGGATCATTTTTAAAACTGGCACATTCTGCCACACTCCTCCAGAGTCAAGGCAGGAAAAGTAAGGGGCAAAATAGTCTTGATTATAACCTATCCTCAGTGGCTTCTTTGTGACAGATGCCCCAGTCCTAATTCTCTGGCTGATGGGTTCTCAGATCACCTTCACATTAGGAATCGCCCCCTTATCCCTCTACCTGGACGAAATGATATCCTCCCCAGATGATCCTCTAGGACATCCCTTTCAGTCCACATATCCAATAGTACAGCATGCAAGGCCTCTTTCTGCTGGGCTTGTCACGTCCCATAGGCAAGCAAACTTCATGGGCAGGTCATTTCTGAATGTCCAGAGAATCCTTCCACGGTCTACACTGGCCCCATACTCTTGCCCTACCAAATGCTGGGAACACAGACCACTCTCTCTGAGCATCTTCTTATACTGTCCTCAGACAGATCCTCAGGCCAAACCTTTAAATGATCTTTAAAGTGAAAGGTAAACACTGATCTTTTTCCCCCACCCTCCTCCCTAAACTCCAGGAGATGGCTCTAGCATTCTCCTAAGCACTCACTCAGCACACCCTGCTCTGAGCCCGTAATGGTGCTAGACCCCTGAGTATCATCAGCTCGGCAACATTCAACCCAGAAGATGACAGGAAGAGTAGAGATATTAGTGTCCTCCCCAGTGTGTGTGTCTCCACAAGACAGCACCCTCTCACTTCATGAGTGGTTGTCCTACAGCCTTCTCTTTGTGTTTGAGGCATGAGAAAGGGAAATGCAGCACTCTCAAAATCTGTTTCAAAGAATCTTTACTCTGCCTCTCAGTGAATCCTTGGTATTCTACTCTATGTCCTGGGGTCAGGGAAGGTTTGTGGCCACCTCTCACACGCAACCTTTCTTTTCAGAAGGTGGGAAACTTGTTTCCTATGGTGCCTAGTTTGGGGTCCCAGTCTTCAAAGCTCTAAATTTGTGGAAATAGTTCATTAAATATCTTATTCCATGAGCACCAACAATTACAACAACAATAAAGTTGTAACCATCATGATAGGCATAAAGGACTTGTGGAGAAATAATCACAAAGTAATTTTCTTCCTCAGGCTGTATTCAGATAGAGTTAAAATATAATATGGCATTAATTTAAGGTGTACTACAAAACAATGATATTATATATAGAAAGAGAGCGAGAGAAAGAGAGTAACGTATATATTATATATAGTAAATATATATATAGTAAAATATATATGTATAGAAAAATGATTGCCATATAAGTTTAGTTAACAGCCATCATCTCACATAATTGCAATTTTTTTGTATGATGTGATAACTTTTAAAATCTACCCTCAGCAACTTTCAAATGTATAATACAGTATTGTTAACCATAATAAAAGTCTTTTTTCTCTCCTATGGTCCCTTTAAAAGTATTCCATGAGGTCCTGGTCTTCCATTGGCCCCGTGTGAAAATTCAAGCCATCTCATGACTTTTTTCTTTAGAAATGGAAGACCCTCAAATCTATAATTAATGGCTCTAACACAGAGAATCAGAATTATTTCTTCCTTTTCCCAACTTAACTGTGCAACATTGGGTGGAGGGGCATTTGGCTGATTCTTTTTCCTGTATTTTTTACCTCACTTTTCTTTCTAACCCAGCTTCTGACCCCTCCAGATCATAAAGAATAGAAACACAGTAGCATTGTGCTCTCTTAGCCTCATACATGTTGGAATCTGACTTTTTCTGATAGGCAGAGTTAGCAGATAAAAATCCAAGACACCCAGTTAGATTTGGGCTTCAGAAAAACATTCATTGTTTATCTGAAATTCAAGTTTAACTGGGCACTCTGTATTTATTTTTGTCTTTTCATTCACTAAATCTACTGATGCTCCAGTGGGTACAGTACTTACAGGGGTTCTCAGAGGCATTCCTCCTGCCTGAGTCACTAGGATTCTCTTACTCAGCTTTCCCTCACTAAGAGTGGTTGCCTCTGTTTTCCAGCTGCTCTCTTACTATTCCCAAAGAACTTCCTCTGTCCTGTGGTCTGCTCACCCCAACAGGAGGCCCTTTTGGGTAGGATCTATGCTGCCTCTCTACACTCGGGAACTCATCTGGCCCAGCAAAACCCATGAACAGGAGGTCCACTCCAAGGAGACTAAAGGGCTCCTTGATCTGCTAATGCGGCAATCAACCCTTTTGGCCTAAAGGCAATGGGTCACATATCAAGTTCTCCAAGTGTTCTCCTGGGAAGCCCAGGAGCAGGAGGTCAGGAGCAGGCACCCTTCACTTTAAATTCTGAGACTCTTGAACTCACTCACACACACACACACATACACTTCAGCCTGGGCTCAGAAAAATAGAAATGATAACTGAAGTAATCCATTAACAATACATAATGCACACTTGTGAATGATCAAAACCTAAATAATCCTTGTTTGCAAAGCGACGTTTTACTTCACCTGGTTCTATAGATGCACAGAACAGAAGAACTGACAAGCCAGGTTTTTATTCCAATTCACTTAATGAGCTAAAAAAAAAAAAATCTCTGGATGTAAATTAGTAGCGAGATGTCTGATTAAACTGGATCAGTGACAGCACTTAGCTGGCATGTGGGTCCACCCTGCCTGCTTAGAGCATTTTCTTGGCAGGAGCCATGGGGGAGGTTGGGCTGTTGACAAGATAGAATTTGTGTACTTCAAATGTCTACACATCTACTCTAGGTGGTCACACTTTTGTAGCTGCAGAGAAGTGAGGCTGTGAGATATCACTATCTTTAATTCCAGCCTACAAGTTTCATAAAAGGCAACTTTATACAAAGAACTGGGAAGCATACTCACAAAACTGAAATCTAATCAGAGAGAAAAAATTCAAGACATTATTTCTGCTTCAAGCCAAATAGGGTTGCAATGCAGAAGGTCAGTGTTTCTTTTATATTTTTTTCCATTTTAATAATGATGTCCAGAGATGTTGTAACATAAAAGGAATACTTATGGAGGTCTTGGTGCTTGTGGCCAAGAGACTAGAACTTCAAGCTACTCCACTGCAAAATGACATCTCAAGAACACAGCTTGGCCAAGCCAATCCCAAGGCATAATGGCATGAATAGGAGACCATCTTCATCCTTAGTCTATTTGCCTTCCTGGGGCCCACATATACCCTTCTAACGGCAGTCAGCTCTTAGTACTGGAACTTCTAAGTACCCAGGGCTCAGGAACCCACGAACTATTGACCTGCCTCATTGTGCCTCCCTGACCTACTTAAAACCTATACTTACAATGTTTCATTGAAGGAAGGCACTATTGCAAGAATGCCTAGCTGTTCTAACAAGCTAACCTCAGTGAAGGTAAATGAAAACCACATCTTGTTCTACCCTCTCACTTTTTGTCCAAGACACCTTTTTTTATTTTCGTAACTTCTTGAAACCTTTGATATTTTTGAAACTTTGGAGCAGAGGGATTCACTGTTAAACCTTAAGTGACTCAGCATTCCTGATCATTACCTCTGTTCACACTGTGGCCAAGGATCTCTAGAGTACACCGGGGTGACCCCATACATGGGATGGTGACCACCACATTAGCTTTGTGAAAATAGTAACTGTGGCATGTTCAACCTTTTAAGAGTTTCTTTGAGCAGTGCCAAATCAAAAGTGATTAGGCCCACTCTACCATAGGAGCTGGGGAGGGGGTTTTATAGAGAAAACACACAAGCAAAGCAAGGAAATTACTTATTGGGTTTGGACCTAAGCAGTTGCCTTATTTGGGTAAGCCTAGCTGGCTGTTTGTGACTGCGAAGTTTCATTTTCTGGAATATGAGTGTAATGACTCTGGCTCAGGTTTTGGTTTGCTTAGAAGACTTTCAAGGCATTGGAGTCACCCCAGTCTAATGGCTTCTTGTTTGATTATATTAACAGTTCCACCAATTTTTTTTCTTTTAATAAATAATTCATTGCAGTTAAAAGCATCAAGCACTTTTTTAAAAATATATTTTTATTTATTCATTTGAGAGAGAGAATGAGACTGAGATCATGAGAGGGGGGAAGGTCAGAGGAAGTAGTAACTTGCCAACAAGGGAGCCCCATCCAGGACTCGATTCCAGGAATCCAGGATCATGACCTGAGCAGAAAGCAGTTACCCAACCAACTGAGCAACCCAGGCACCAAAGTACTTTTCCTTTTAAAATAAACATAATGGGGCCCCTGGCTGGCTTAGTCCATTGAGCACCCAACTCTTAGTTTCAGCTCAGGTCATGATTTCAGAGTAGTGAGTTGGAGCCCCGTGTTGGGCTCTGTGCTCTGCAGGGAGTCTGCTGGAGGTTCTCTCTCCCTCTCCCTCTCCCTCTCTCTCTGCTCCTCCCCCAACTCACACATGCACATGCTTTCTCTCTCTCTAAAATAAATAGATCTTTAAAAGAAAAATAAACATGAACCCAGTCTTTGAGAAACACTGGATTATAGGGACTGCATGGGTTGGAGGTATGGGGTGATTCTCATCACTACAACAATTCCACCAACAATATTGTCAGGCGTTTGTCTCTGAATGAGACATTCTGGTCTGTCTGATTGGGTCCCGTGCAGACTCTGCCCTCAGCAATGATTTTCTTCTCCCTTCATCAGAAGCAGATTTGTGTATTGAACAGATGGGGGAGACAGTAACTGTGATACCAAAACATATGGTTTTTAGAACAGATAGGAGTAGTCATTCCAAATATTAATACAGTTTCTTTCAGGTTTTCATGCAAGTAACACACATGAATGTCAATAGATAAAAATAACAGATAACATTTTCAATCATCTCAAAACCTTCTTGGCTAAAATCAAAATGACAGCTCAGTTGGCTTCTGTTCCTAAAGTAAACTTTGCCATCTGTATTGTTAATTTGATGATGGGGTAAAAGAAATTAGGATGGGCCTAATAGAAACCAGATTCTTCATTCATTCATTCAAAAAATATATACTGAGCACCAAATATATGGCAAATGCTGATGGATTTGGGAAATAAAACAATAAACAGTTTACTGTCCTTGTTCTGAAGGAGCTAATAATCTAATGAAGAGATATATATCCATGTAGAAAGATAGAGGATGATAGACAGACAGACAGATAGACTGAAAATTCCAGTATAGTATGACAAAGTTCCAAGATAAAGAGTGTAAGACACCCTGGAAACCTACACAAAGACAACTCATCCCAACCTGAAGTGGGTCATCTGCCAAGACCGCTGAGAAGTGGTCTCAAAGCTGAAACATGAATTAACATGTAGCAATTAGCCAGACAAAGAGCAAGTGGGAAGGGAGGTGGTAGAGAGGAGAAGACTTCATGCCTGTCAACAATGTGGAAAAGGAAAGGAGACAGAGACAGTGATACTGACTTTAAAACAGACTTGGATAAAAAAAGAATAGAATAAACTCTATCATTGCTACTCATTAACCAAAAATCTATTAATCAGAATTTAGCATTACCCCAGATCCCGATCTAAGGTGAAAGAAATGAGTCGAAACAGATCATCTCTGAATTGCATAATACATTCCACAAATCTATTTGAAGTACAAGAATACCAGTTTGAGACACCTAAAATAGATTTTATACATACACATACAAACACAACTACATATACCATCCATACATGCATGTATATAGAACATATAGAAATGTGAAATATATAGAATATATATATATATGCATTTAGAGTCCAAATAATATAACTAAAATGTTTCATACCTTGAAGTATTTCTTTAATGCCACAGAACATTGAAAATTGTTGCTTTCCAAAAGAAACACTTCTGAGAGCAGTCAAGCTATTAATTAGACTAGGAGTGATTTCAGGATCACTTTTTCCAAAATATTTAATGAAAGGTGAAGACAGTATAAAGGTAGGAAATATGTAGCCCTACTAAAACTATGCAAATACTCTTGGCAAACACATCCATGTGCTTATAAATTTCAAAAGATGGCCTGCAAGGCCAGAGCTGATATTCTCCCAGTATATCTTCCATAATAAAGGGCTGTAGTGGCTTTATCATAACTTGGAATTCTCCTACTTTATCCTGAGGGAACTGTGAGGTTCAAACTCTTGTTCAAACCACCTATGGCTGAACACAAAACAATAATAATTATAATTCTATTTTTTTTCAAAAATGAGCTTTTAAGACAAAGCCAACAGCTGAGAATATAAGAATACACACACACACACACACACACACACACACACACACACACACACAAATGGTTTAGAAAGAGGAAAGTGTCTAAGTCCATTAGTGAAATCTAGGTTTGAGAAAACCTACTAAAAATTCAGAGACAAATAAATGAGTAAATTGTTTTACTATGTCCTAAATATTCTTCATATAATTGATGAGCAAGAAGAAGGAGAGGCCTCAACTACTTTTAATGCTGGACAATATTCCATCGTTTGTATAAAGCACAGTTTATCCATTTACCTACTGAAGGACATCTTAGTTGCATCCAAGTTTTGACACTTGTGAATAAAACTGCTATAAGCACCCACTCATGTGCAGGTTCTTGTGTGAACATAAGATTTCAATTCATTTGAGTAAATATCAATGAGCACAATTGCTGTATCCTATGATAAGAGTATGTTTAGTTCTGTAAGAAAGTGCCAAAATATCTTCCAAAGTGGCTGTACCATTTGACATTCACGTAGCAGTGAACGGTAGTTCTTGTTGCTTCAAATCCTCACCAGCATTTAGTGTTTTCAGTGTTCTGGATCTTGGTAGCTCCAATAAGTACATAGGGGTACCTCATGGCTATTTTATTTTTTATTATGTTACATTAGACACCATACAGTACATTATTAGTTTTTGATGTAGTGATCCATGATTCATTGTTTGAGTATAACACCCAATGCTCCATGCAATACATGCCCTCCTTAATACCCATCACTGGGGCTAACCCATCCTACCACTCCACTCCCCTCTAAAACCCTCAATTTGTTTCCAGTGTCCATAGTCTCTCATGGTTCATCTACCCTCTTATATCCCCCCCTTCATTTTCCCCTTCCTTCTCCTAATGTCCTCCCTGCTATTGCTTATGTTCCACAAATATGTGAAACCATATGATAATTGATTTTCTCTGCTTGACTTATTTCATTTAGCATGATCTCCTCCAGTTGCATCCATGTTGGCAAATATTGGGTATTCATCCTTTCTGATGGCTGAGTAATATTCCATTGTATATATGGACCACATATATATTTATCTTCTTTATCCATTCATCTGCTGAAGGACATCTTGGCTCCTTCCACAGTTTGGCTACTGTGGACATTGCTGCTATGAACATTGGGGTGCAGGTGCCCCTTCTTTTCACTACATCTGTATCTTTGGGGTAAATACCCAGTAGTGCAATTGCTAGGTCATAGAGTAGCTCCATTTTTAACTTTTTGAGGAAGCTCCACACTGTTTTCCTTAGTGACTGTATCAGCATGCATTCCCACCAGTAGTGTAAGAGGGTTTCCCTTCCTTTACAACCTCTCCAACATCTGTTGTTTCCTGCCTTATTAATTTTTGCCATTCTAACTGGTGTAGGTGGTACCTCAATGTGGTTTTGATTTGAATTTCCCTGATGGCTAAGGTAATGTTCAACCTCACTGCTATTTTAATTTGTATTTCCTTAATGGCATATGGTATGGAACATCTCATATGCTTATTTGCCATCCATATATCTTTTTTAGTGAGAGGTCTGTTCGGATAATTTTCCCATTTTTTAATTAGTTTGTTTGTTTTCTTATTTTTGCATTTGAAGGGGTTTTTCCCTATATTTTGGATAATAGCCCATTATAAAGACAAGTGTTCTGAAAATATTTGCTCCCAACCTGTGGCTTATCTTCTCATTCTCTTAACACTGTCTTTAACAGCACAGGGGTTTTTAATTTAAATGAAGTTCAGTTTAAGAACTATTCCTTTCATTGAATCACACCTTTGGGATTGTACTTAAAAAGTCATCACCATACGTAAAGTCAGTTGTCTTTTCTGCCATGTTATTTTCTAGGAGATTTATACTTCTGTATTTTACGCGTAGATCTATGACCCATTTTGAGTTAACTTTAGTGAAGGCTGTAAAGGCTGTTTAGATTTTTTTTGGGGGGGGGCATAGGGATGCCCTAATATTTCTGAACCATTTCTTGAAAAGACTATCGTTGCTCCATTGTACTGCCTTTGCTCTTTGTCAAAGATCAACAGGCTATATTTGTGTGGATTTATTCCTGAGCTCTCTAGTCTGTTCCACTGATCTGTCCGTCTGTTCTTTCAGTAACACCACACTGTCTGGATTACTGTAGCTTTATAGTAAGTCTTGAGGTGGGTCGTGTCAGTCCTCTGACCCTGTAAGGACCAGGTAGAGTTCCTAGAACTGAAACTCCATAACGTGTAGGCCCTCCATAGCTGGGTTCCCCTGCAGTTTTTAATTCTCAGAGTTGTCCTCTCTGAGCCCCCAGCAGTTTGTCAGATACATATGAGATTTTCCTAGCCCAGCATCAACTCCTGTGGAGGTTTCTTTCTATCTATAAGATGTGATTATCTGTATTCATCTGTCAGTCTCTCCAGTTTGGGGAGCCCTGTTTACCCCATGATCTCACTTCTCAACAGATCTAAGAAGAGTTGTTGATTTTTCTGTTTGTTCAGCTTTTTCCTTAATGCGACTTCAGCATGGCAACTTCTGAGCACTTTACATGCCAGACCTGAAACCGGAAGTCTGTCGTTAAGTTTAATCTCAATTCTTAGTGATCTCAGCCAAAGATGGTAGAATTAAAGAGGGGATGTTGGCTCTGAGCACATTCAAATGGGCAGCTATCATGAATACAACCATTACACTCAGCAGAAAGGAACAAATTTCTGGAAATTGTCTTAGAATTCTAGACCTACTTCAGCGGCAACAAATTGTACAGTAAACTTTTCCCGAGTTTGTGGATCCTCTCTTCTCTGCCCAACCTTTTCTTCTTTACTTTTTTTTTTAATCCATCACTACCACTTTGGTAGACTTTTCTCTGGAGCAGCCTTTTACTCATAGCCCTGACACCGACACTAAGCACTACTGTGAGAGCTGATGTGCAAAGCAGAGCAGAAGAATATCCAAGTCCTTTGGGGATCTTAAAGTATAGGCCCCTTTGTGACTGGTGAGATTCAGTGGGGTCTTTTCTAATCTCTTCTAATACTAGATCTAGAATGGTGGTAAAGAACACAAACTCTGGAGCCAGACTGCTAGACTTTCAGTTCCTGCTCTACCATTATAAGCAATTTGGACAAGTTCTTCAGTCTCTTTATACCTCAGCTACTTGGAAATGATAATAATATTACATAGGTCATAGATTTTGTTAAAATTAAATAAGATATAGAAAGCTCCTAGAACAGTGTCTGGCACATACTAAGTATTACATAGTGTTAATTCTAATGAGACGTTTTCAATAAACCATTCCAGAAGCATAAAACTCTGGTGGATTGGGAAGGAGCTGCAGTCATGCCCATGATGCTGAGCCCTTAGCCCTACAGGTGGCCAGCAGGGACACAGGCCAATCATCTCTGGCCAAAAGCAACCAGATATGCCATTAAAATAATTTTAAATTTTTCTGTGTGTCAAGATGTGAAAGTGGGTTGGGAAGCACTACCTTTTTCTGTTTCCCACCAGGGTAGCGTACATTATTATAGGCCCATAATATCTCCTCTATTCTATTTCATTTTACTGTAAAGAAAATATCCTGGGAAATAGCCTCTGACTTTTTCATTCTAACATACTATTACCAGAGAGTCTGTGCTGATTACCCAACCATAGCTTTAAAATCTGAATAATTTTACACTGTACTTGTTGCTTCCTTAGGGTTTGGATTTTTGTGTGGGAATGACACTGAAATTCATCATGGGTCATTTAGGCCAAACTCTGGAGAATTTACATTTATTCCAGAAAAATGTTCTGTCTCCTGCCAAGATGGCAAATATCTGGTAAGTGCTGATGTGAGTCAGTAGGAATTATCTGCACTGACCCTTTTAAGAACGACACACTTTTTGGATGTCTTGGGTTGAAAGTTGACTTCTTGGACCCTAGGTGAAGTTCGAGAGCTCTGGCTAAGTGCCCTGATCTGGTGGGAATTGCCCATACTCTCCACTCAGAATAACTGTGGTACCATATTACATGACATCATAAATATACCATGTTGTTTTCATTTTGCTTTGCAATTTTCCTTAATATCAGAGACTCATAAATACATAGGGGACCTGTATCATGTTGAAATTGAGTAATTTATCCCTCATGTCTCTTAGAAGGAAACAAATTCAAATTTGGATTGTTTTAAATATATGTAAACACCACACACAAGTGTGCACATATACAGTATCACTGAGACTCTGCAAGTTCTATTAAATTATTTTTATTCAGACATTTTTCTAGTTTATGAGCAATTACACCAGATAATAATGGAATTGCTCCTACCTGTAAATAGTCTGAGAATGTGATCAATACCATCATGCTGTTTAATTATTGTTATTGTCATTTTGAAAAGTGAATGAAAGGAGACATCCATTAAGGGAAACAAAGGAGTAGAGTAAATGCTTTCTAAATTTTATTATTGCTGCTGTTACTTATCCAGAGGAAGAATATACTGAAATTTTCCAGAGTTACTTGGTAAACACAAAATAAATTCAGGCAATTCTTTTGAAAGAAAGTATTATATAAGGTAGATAATTCAAAGCCAGCTCAACCTAACTCCACTGTAATGCTTTTAGACCTCCTTTGGTTCCCATTTTGTGGACTTTCAGGATCTCAATGCCCTTTTTCAGCATCTCAGTATAATGTAAGAGTGTGCATTAAATGGAACTTGGGCCCCATTCATATATAGAAAAGAATAAGGTCTTCCTGATTTTAAGATTTTTTATCTTAACACATTAGGTTGGCTGACATAGTCATCAGGAAGAGAAATCATCAAGGAAACATTTCTGGCCTCTTTTTAAGAATTCATCTACATAAGGACACAAAAATACATCAGAACTTTTTGTACTATAGAGTTTTCATCTTAGAGCTTGTATTGGGTGTGGAAATATTTTATCTCAGGCTTGCCCTACTCCACAAGCTTCAGTATTTTTTTTTAAGATTTTATTTATTTATTTATTTGACAGACAGAGATCACAAGTAGGCAGAGAGAGAGAGAGGAGGAAGCAGGCTCCCCACAGAGCAGAGAGCCTGATGAGGGGCTCAATCCCAGGACACTGGGATCATGACCTGAGCTGAAGGCAGAGGCTTTAACCCACTGAGCGACCCAGGCGCCCCAAGCTTCAGTATTTTTTAATCATGTTAGGAGAATTGAAATGTTTTGATTGTAGATGATGTTCCCTCTGGCTCACAGCTTGTACAGTGTTTGGTTAGTGTCTAAGGCCAACACACAGAGCTAGCAAATAAAAACTATAAGCCAACTTCACCTGTACCATTTTTTAATAAAGAGTATTGGTAACTCCATAAAGCCCAAACTCCTTTATAACATTTGTTTTCTCATCTTTTCCTTCATGAAGTTTGTTTTCTTGTCTTTAAAATGAAGAAGTTAAATTAAATGACTGTTGGAAATTTTGGCCTTACCCTTGCCCTAACTCCAGGAGGAGAAAGGGGCTAGAGATTGAGTTCAATCACCAATGGCCAGGGATTTATTCATTCATGCCTACATAATGAAACCTCCATTAAAAACCCTTAAACAAAGAGGTTTTGGATGTTTCCAAACACATTGAGGTACTGGGAGGGTGGTGGGACCAGAGAGGGCATGCAAGGTCTGCAGCACTCCCTCTCAACCTTGCCCTGTGCACCTCTTTCATTTGGCTGAGCCTGAGGTGTATCCTTTACAATATACTGGTAAATATAAGTAAAATGTTCATTTGAGTTCTATGAGTCATCCTAGCATGATACTGAATCTGAGGAGGGGGCTTTGGAAACCCCTAAGTTTGTCCATGGATAGGCAAAGTGTGGACAGTCTGGGTACCCTACTTGTGGCTGGCATCTGAAGTGGGAACATTCTTGTGGGACTGAATCACTTAATTAGTGAGATCTGCACTAACTCTGGGTAGTTAGTGTCAGAATTGAATTAAATTGCTGGACACCCAGTTGGTGTCTGGGAATCAGAGAGCTGGAGAATGGTGTTGGAAAAGATACCATGGACCTAAGATCAGGGACAAAAATGCAACACCCATGTTCCTAGGACCCATCTTTACTGCAGCACTATTTACAAAAGCCAAAAGGTGGAGGCAACCCAAATGTGCATCAATAGATGAACAGCTGAAAAAATGTAGTATATACATACAATGGAATATTATTCAGCCATAAAAAGGAAGGAACGTCTGACTCATGCCACAACGTAAGTGAACCTTGAGGATATTTCTAAGTTAGAGAAATCAGTCACCAAAAAGACAAATACTGCATCATTCCACTTATATGAAGTACCTTGGATAGATACAGAAAGTAGAATGGTGGTAACCAGGGGCTTAGGGAAGGAGAAATGAGGACCTGCAGTTCAATTGCTGGATAGTTTCAGTTTCGCAAGACAAAAATCTGGAGATTGCTTGCACAACAACGTGGATAACTTACACTACTAAACTGTGCTCAAAAATGATTGAGATGGTAAATTTAAGAAGGTAGGCTGACCCTGGGGATGAATGAAGAGGTCAGAATTCAACTTCAACTCCTGCCAAGGTAGAAATGCTAACACAAAGTCCCTTGCAAAGAACGAGATCCTCAAAGACTCTACTCTGAAATGGAGTGATGGATTTAGAAGACTCAGGGGATTATCTATAGAGGTGACCAACAGAAACCCAAGCCTTGTTCATAGACTGGTAGCACCCTCAGCTTCCTGGAAGAGGCAATAAAAAGTCCTCTCTGGAGAAAGACAATATCACTCTAGGTATCAGATTACTTACATTTGTGACTTCTTAAATGTATGTCCAGGAAACAAAGAATTGTTCCCCTTTGGACAAAACTTGAGTCATAATCAACAGAAAGAAGGAACAAAAGAAATTGTGTATTGGAATCCAAACGTTAGAATAATTTGATTCAAACTGTAAAAAATACTGTGCTTATTATGCTCATAAATATAAAGGCAAAACACTAAAATGTCAATAAGGAATCGGAAGCCATACAAGTAGCCTCACCAAGCTACAACATAATCAGTTTGAATTTACAAAATGGAAAAAAAACAAAACTAACAACTCATTGGATGGGCTTCAGACACAAGACACAAGAAAAGAGAAAACTGATGAACTTTAAGACAGGTCAAAGGAGATTATTCATATTTAAAAACAACAACTACAAAGTCAAGTCATAATAGAAGGTAGACATATAGTTGATGTAATGAGATGATATATCAGTGTTCAATTTGAGTCCTAGAGGTCAAAAAGGGGGTAATATTTGAAGACAAAATGATTGAAAATTCCTCATACTGATAAAATACATAAATCCAGTGATTCAAGAAGCCCCTAAAACCTCTTGCCTATATGAAACTACCAAAAAAAACAAAAACAAAAACAAAAAAACGAAGACAAAAATAAAATATTAAGGCAGCCAGAGAATAAAAGTCACCTTCATTGGAGCAAGAATCTGAGAACTAGTTGAATTCTTAACAGCAAGAGTGGGAGCTAGAAAACAGTGAGAAATACCTAAAAGAAAACCAGCTGTCAATCTAGAACTTGCCATCAAGAGAAAATTTCAATCCAGAATGGACACAAAATAAAGACATGTTCAGACAAATAAAATCTGAGAAAATGTGTCACTTATAGACTCATCTAAAATCAACTTTTAATGGTAGTTCTTAATGGCTTAATTTCTTTAGACTAAAACAAATCAAAAAACAGATGGTGCCTCTGGGACTCAGATTAGAAAGCAGTGAACTTGGTAAATACATGGGTAAATCAAATGAATTTTAGATTACAAAAATTGTTATAACAATAGAAAAGATTATTTTTAAAATTCTGCTAGCCTCATAACTATGGTCATATTTCAAATATGTAAAAGCTTCTAAGTTGTGATCAACTAGTAAATTCTCTTTCAAAATCTTAGCACATGCTCAATTGAGAATGGAGTGGATGGAAGAGTTGACATTATGAAAAGCTCCACTGACTCATTTTCAGGACATAAATGACTGAGCTCTAGAATCATCCATGAGATTTGTTTCCTAGGAAACCCATTTCACCCAGAGTTCAAGTGGAGATTCCTTTGGGAAGAAAGGGTTGCTTGTTCTCAGTGTTTTTTCTAAGGAGAATAAACCACATAACTGCAGATATAAGCTCTTCCATGTGACAGCTTTAGTTACATGTCACCTGTTAGGCAGACAAACTAATCTTTTTAGCAGCTTAAAGTGTTTAGAATAGCTAGATCCAACCATATGGCAGCAGAAGACAGCCGTCTAGGACTACACCTCCCTCCCCCCAATTTTTCCAAATGTTTCTTTCTTCCCATCTTGATAAATCTGCAAAGTTAACATGTAATGCTTCATTTCATTGGCTTTACTTCAACATGGAATTTTTCATTACAATCTAGATGGAGCCCCAAATATTAGGTCCAGTCTTGTTCTTGATTTCTCCATCATTTCTCCTACACAAAACTGGGGCAAACTCATCTTCACCTTGCTCCCTTTCCATTTCCAATACCAGCAGTGACCCCCATGAGACAGGTTCTGTTTGTTTACCTTAGTCCTTTCCTTTAAAATTCAGCCTCAACTCACTAGTGCTTCTAGTCCCAATGTGACCTTTTGACCAGTACTTATAACTGGGTGTCTGCTCCAGGGTTCCTTTTCAACAGTCCATCCTTACTCCAGATCCTTTACTAAAATTATGGTGACAATCCTGACATCAGATAAGAAAACTCTGAGGCCAGGATTTAGTAGGATTTCTGTGCACATAGTCTTAAACATCCAGGGCTCCTGCTCATGGCTCTCCTCTTCATACTGTTAAGTGTGGTCCACCTCCAGCATCAGCATCACCTGGATGTTTCTCATAAATGTGCACTGAATCAGAAGGTCTACATCTAAAGTTAAGCCCAAGAGCCTTGTTTTAATAAGCTCCAGGTGATGTGTATGCACATACAAGTTTGGAAAACATTGTTTTCAGGGGTGACTGCTCTGGCCCTACTGTGATTAAGTCCCTCACAACCAAGTCCATCGAGTAGTGGGGAGTGCCCCCTTAAAGCCTGTGTCCCCCTCCCAGGACCCACTCCCACTCATAGGACACAGGAAATTTGCGCCCAAAGGGGTCTTCTTCCAGGGCCTGCCTCTCCTCCCCAGCCATTCTTCTGAGGTTGACAAGGCCACCAGAAGGATGACCAGGGGCAACTCTATCAGCATGTAAGAGTGGAGCAAAGACTTGGGAGCAGTATTATCCACGTGCATAGGCAGGAGTCCCCTACAGCACAGTATCAGGCTGAAGTCCATAGAAAAAATGCAGAGGCTTCCACTGGCATTCTTTCCTGAGGGATGTAAGGAATGCCCCCTTTGTTTCTTGGTTTGCCCACCAGGAGAGGGGGGGTTTGTGGTTCTGTCTCCTTCCTCACACATTTTATCGAATTCTCCAAGGAGTGCCAAATTTGATGACATTTTTATTGGATGATTAGAGCTTTCACTATAAATGTTAAGATCTTCAGGTGTCCATCTTTTGTTTCTCTCCTGCTTCCCTGAGGGCAGGCGTGTTTAAAAGGCAGACAGTTGTCAAGATGGCGGAGAAGTAGCAGCTGAGACTACTTCAGGTTGCGGGAGATCAGCTAGATAGCTTATCTAAAGATTGCAAACACCTACAAATCCAACGGGAGATCGAAGAGAAGAAGAACAGCAATTCTAGAAACAGAAAATCAACCACTTTCTGAAAGGTAGGACTGGCGGAGAAGTGAATCCAAAGCGACCGTAAGATAGAACGCGGGGGGAGGGGCCGGCTCCCGGCAAGCGGCGGAGCAACAGAGCACAAAATCGGGACTTTTAAAAGTCTGTTCCGCTGAGGGACATCGCTCCAGAGGCTTAACCGGGGTGAAGCGCACGCGGGGTCAGTGTGGCCTCAGGTCCTGCAGGGTCACAGAAGGATCGGGAGTGTCTGAGTGTCGCAGAGCTTGCAGGTATTAGAACGGGGAAGCCAGCTACAGAGACGGAGCCGAGGAGTGAGCTCACAGCTCGGGCTTACCTTGAACCGGTCGCAGGCTCGGTCAGCTCGGAGCGCGGCCGGAGGCCAGGGTGACGGGAGCAATTGGGCGCTGTTCTCTGAGGGCGCACTGAGGAGTGGGACCCCTAGCTCTCGGCTCCTCCGGGCCAGAGACTTGGCGGCCGCCATCTTCATTCCCATCCTCCGGACTCTACGGAAAGCGCTCAGGGAACAAAAGCTCCCGAAAGTGAACCCGAGCGGATTACTCAGCCTGGCCCCTGGTATGGGCGGTGCAACTCTGCCTGGGGCAAAGACACTTGAGAATCACTACAACAGGCCCCTCCCCCAGAAGATCAACAAGAAACCCAGCCAGGACCAAGTTCACCTACCAAGGAGTGCAGTTTCAATGTCAAGGAGAGCAGCGGAATTCCAGAGGAGGAGAAAGCAAAGCACTAAACTCATGGCTTTCTCCCCATAATTCTTTAGCCATGCAGTTATTTTTTTTTTCTTTTTCAATTTTTTTTTCTCTTCTTCTGCTAAATTTTTTAACTTTTACCCTTTTGTTTTTTTTACGTTTTTTAACTAGTTTATCTAATATATATTTTTTTCCTTTTCATATTTTTTCATTATTGGTTTTCTTTTTTTGTTTCTTTTTTTCTTTTTTCTTTTTTTTTTTTTTCTTTCTGAACCTCTTTTTATCCCCTTACCCCCC